>NC_085924.1:629645-944467 GCF_035222485.1 Podospora pseudoanserina
ACGTGACGCAGCGAGATCCCCTGCCCCACCAGCCCGCTCACTGGAAAATGGGAGATTGATCTTTTTTCTCCCTGTCCCTGTCCTGCGCCTCGTGCTTCGCCACTGGCTGTCCCGGCGACACGGCCCCATCACGTGTGGCCAGCCAATGAGCTCCCATGACAGGTCTCGCGGCCGCCAACCGGGATGCCCTCATCATCATTCGAGGCCAGGCGACCTCACATGAGATTTGGAGAGCAAAAGAATAAATACGATGCCCATCCATCGTTTGCCGTCATTCAACCACTCTCATCTTCCACACTCTGAAGTTTATCAAAATCAACAACACCGTAACACAAGATGCACATATCACCACCCCCCCCACCACCCCTCCTCCTCCCCTTGGAGGACACCACCCTCATAAACCACCACCACCAAAACAACAGCACCCACAACCTCACCCACGAACTCCTCATCGCCTCCCTCGCCATCCAGCGCGCCTCCCTCCTAACCAAACGCGTCCTCCAAACTCTCACCTCCAACAACAACAACCCACCCTCACCAACAACCTGCCCCTCCACCCCCGTAACCGGCCACCCTTTCTTCCCCTCCACCACCACCTGCCTCAACCCATCCTACGACCCCTCCTCCCGCCGCCTCTCCATCGCCAAACCCGACGCCTCCCCGGTAACGATAGCCGACTTTGCCTCCCAAGCGCTCCTCATCTCCACCATCCACCACCATTTCCCGTCCGACACCTTCATCGGGGAAGAAGACTCCTCCTCCCTCCGCCACAACCCCGACCTCTGCTCCCAGGTCTTTGATCTCGTCTCCACCACTTACCTCTCGGACCCTGCCGCGGAGGCGTTGCTGGGCCCGCGACCGGGGAGCATACCCGAGATGCTGGGGTTGATTGATCTGGGCTGTGGGAGGGGGACAAGGGGGAAGAGGTGCTGGAGTATGGATCCCATTGACGGGACGAGCGCGTTTCTGAAAGGGGAGCAGTACGCTGTTAGCTTGGCGTTGTTGGATGGGGAGGGGAGGGAGCTGATGGGGTTGCTGGGGTGTCCTAATCTGGGGATTGGGGTGGTGGTCGGCGGGGGGAGGATTGAGGAGAGCGAGGTGGACAGGGAGGGGTGGGGGGTTATGTTGAGTGCTGTGCGGGGGGAGGGGTGCGCACTTGTGAGATCGATGGGGCAGGCGGGGTTGAACAAGGTTGTCAAGAGGATCAACAGGCGAAAGGCGAAACAGCGGGAGATCAGGACGGAGGAGTTGCATTTTGTGGATTCGAGGGTGAGCTGTGCTACGGATAGTGGGATGGTGGAACAGCTTGCGAGGAGGGCCGGGGCGGGGAGGACGGGGGAGAGGACCGAGATTTACTCTTCGCACATGAGGTATGCGGCTATGGTTTTGGGAGGGCGGGAGTTTGTCCAGGTGAGGTTTCCGAAGCGACCGAGAGGGGAGGCGGCGCCGTGGTGCGTCTGGGATCATGCGGGTTCGCAGCTTATCTACACGGAGTCGGGGGCCGGGAAGGTGACAGACCTGGAAGGGAGACCGATAGATTTCGGGACGGGGAGGAAGTTGACGAATAACTGGGGGCTGATAACGGCCGATGAGAGCGTGCATGGCAAGATGCTCGAGCTGGCGGGGGAGGTGCTGAAGGAGGCAGGGAGGTAGATGGATCTAGGGTTGCATTTTCTTCTCGACATCACATGGGCAGGCGTTTTGGTTCCAGATGATACCCCTCATGATAGACAGATATATACACATTACAATCAATCATCAGATTGGCATCATCACACTGACTTCCACCTCCACATGTTTGCAATCGTGCTCGCCCGACTCGGCCGTCTTCCTCCCTGTGGTTCCGCGCCGGCGTTCCGATGCAACGGCAACGCCCCGCTAGCCAGAGCAACACCATTCTCCTGATCTCTGATCTCCAGTTCTCTTCGTTTCTCAATCATAAACTCTCGCAGAGCACGCGGTGAGGCGTTCGACAACTGTGTTGCAGTTCGGGCAGACTGTTTGCCCCCGACCTTGTTCGCAGCATCAAAGATGGCCCGGAATGCAGAAAAAAATGCTGTCCGAGCCCAGGTGTTGAATGCGAGAGCCAGTGAGGCGCAGATGACGATACTTGACAGGACAACTGTGGCAGTACAACGTCAGCCGCTCGGCCCGTACCTACTCAAAAGTCCGTATTTTGCTCCAAAAACTCACACATGTATACAAGTTGGGTACTCAGCCTCATGTAGCCCTCGTTTAACTCTTGCGCGTTCATGCCAAAGAAGGTGGCGAAGAAGGAAAGAGGAAGCTGATGATGTGCGCAGCTGGTCAGCACCCGTGTCACAAGGCTATAATATAGCGGAGCGGGGGGGGGGGGCAGTGAGGAGGACAGGTCAGCTTACGAAGAAAATGGTCACCACGGTGAAGACGACAATCGATCTGCCTTGCACAACGCTCTCGTCTGCCCTGCGGATGGCGGCCTTGGCCTCGATAATTCCCGACTGCTGTTGCTTCATGTCGAGGAGTTCTCGCAGCTACAGGAATTGCTGTCAGCATACCCAGATCCGCGATAACGACGTGAGAGGAGGCAGTCACCTGACTCCGAGTATTGGCCTGTCTCTTCTCCAAATTCCAAAGCTCATCCCGGCGTAGTTTCATGTCCTCAATCAGAGCCGCTGCCCGTGCGAGGGCAGGCTTGAGATCAGAAGGGCCCTGAGATTCCGAGCTCATGGCCCTGAGCGCCTTCTCAAAGTCGCCCATCACGGTTATCTGCTGGGTGAATATCTCTTGCATGATCTGAAGTTGGTCTATGAGGTTCTGCGCCTCCATCAGCACCGACCATTCGAACTTGATGTTGAGAGACTTTCTCAGCAGTTCCTCTGCCGTTTGGAGTGGGTCTTGGGTGTTCATTCTCTTGACATCTCTTCCAAAACGTTCGTAAGCGTCGGTCTTCTTCTCTGACTGGACGCCTTCCATGTCAGTGGCTGGCTTGCGGACGCACTGCCAGGTTGGTGAACTTACAATGCTTGAAATGGCAGAGCTAAACATGTCTACCACTTCGGGTCGGAGGTCCGGCTTGGTGCGGTCGAAGAACACTTTGGAACATTCGTCGATAATGATCAACGCCAAGTCGTAGACCGAGGTGATTTGGGCATGGTCGATGGCCCCCAGGTGATCTCGAATGGCGCGATGCACAGCAGACGGGTCTGGCTTATTGCGGCCCCACCGGCGGGGAAAGGCAGATAGAATGGTGTCTGTAACTTTTCCTTAGCAAAAGTCTGGAGCCAAGTCGTAAGCAAGCAGCTCACTCTCGTCCAAGATCCACAGCCATAACTGGTCAACCATCACCACCCTTGGGATAGCCTCTGGGTCACTTCTCATCTGCGTGGCCCGGTAAACAACTTGTTGACGATCTCTCTGCGTTGTGTCGTCCGCCGTCCAGTAGTAGTATTGCTCAAGCGTCCTTCGTGGGTGAAGGGGCGATGGAGAGTAAAGGTGGTTTGTGATCAGGCGCCAGTCTGCCGCTTCGTCTATGAGCTGATACAGCTTCGACGCCTGCCACAGGTAGCTCCCGAGAGGCGATTGCGGCCTCCATGATGGGGACCCTTCGTCCCATTCCCCGAATTCCGACGTGGTGCTGTTCATCCGTTGAGCTCGGGCTCGAGCTCTGTCGACAACGCTGCCCCAAGTCCCTTTCCGCTTGCTCAGACGCTCGTAGGCAAACTCCTCTTCGTTCTCGAGTCGTGTCTTGCGCATCACATTGGTCATTCTGACAAGCCTCTTCTCGATTTCCCAGTGCAGGTAAGGCATCTGCACCTCTGGTCAGACCATGGGCAGTTGTCAGTGTCATCTGGAGGAGGCTCACTCACAAAAAGCACAACATCTTGCGGCTGCGAGGAAGAATGATGATACGCGTGTGTTGCAGACGCGGCCGGAGGCTTGGCTCCCTGCTTCGGCGGAGGGGATGGAATAAGAGCGCAACGGGGGCGTATCTGGCGTGAGTGAGGAGGCATGTGACTATCACCACCGCCTCGTTCTTGGCCGTGCCACAGCTCGCGCTTCAGAAGCTTCTCAGTATTCGACTCGGACTTCTTGGCCCCCGGCTGGAACAGTTTCCTCTGGTGCAGTCCTCGGTGAGCGTCAAACCGAGAGTCGTCTTCGCCATAGTATCGCGAGATGGCATCCTTGAGCTTGGTCAGCAAGCATACAGCGCCACGGACCGCATGGTCTGCTCCATACCTCAACCCACTTCATGTTATTAGCCTGAAGGTGAAAGTATCGTAGCTTTGTCCGGTCTTGGCTTCGTCTCAACGGTGTTTGATTCTTGTCGTACAGAAGCTTCTGCACAGCAATCTTTTGGTGTGGAAACCTGCCGTGGCAGAGGGGATGGTCCAGGTCCACGCCGCCTTTGCCCTTCTCAAACTGAATCAGCCAACCATTGTAGCCGTAATTCGACACGGTGTGGTCATCGTCGATGCTGTCTTCCTGCGAGTAAAGGCCCTCAATGTAGCTGTCGGGTGCCACTGATCGCTGAAGGCTGGTATACTGCTGAGTCGGCCATTGCTGCACTTGCTTGAGAATGAGACGGTCCCGGTTATGCTGCTGCCGGCGGGTCCCAGATGACCTGGCAATCTCAACCTCGATACGGGGGAGATCCTCCTTGCAACGACGAGAAGCTCTCTCTCTCCAAGTGGTGTGAGCTCGTTGGAGAGACTCGAGCAGCGTGATCCGGTCAGATTGGGAGAGCCGATGGCCCGAGAAATAGTCCCTCAAGAAGCCGATGCGACGCAGCTCCTTTCTGACAATTTCTTTCTCCGGGCCGGAAAAGCTTGCATAGAGATCTTTTCTCTTGGAGAACCTGGCGGCGAGGAATGCTGCCCATGCGTCGATGATAGGCACGGGGTCAGCGTACTGGTCCTCGACGATGTACGGCTGCATCTGAGTTCACGGGCCTCAACGGCGCGAGGGTGGTTTAGGGTGTCCCCAGCATCTGCGACGGAATAGTTGAGAGATGGATAGAGAGGAGGTTGGTGCTGGAGTTGGCGAGATTGTGGATGCGTTGTCGTGCAGAGTTGCAGATGCTGCGGCCCAATCCGAATGGCATGTTGCAGTGCTATGGCGAGACTTGGCGGGGCTCCCTCCAGCTGCACGTCGGGCGTCTTGTCACGTCCTATTCGCGGATACGGCGTGGCATGTCGGGGGCTTTGCAGCAACCATTGATCCACCTTTCCTTCTTCCGGAAGGGGGCTCTGCAGCATCGTAATCTTGGTCAATTGTTGATCTCGGACACTACATCAAGATACACGATTTAGAATCCTCGACCTGTTTCTGTTCCTGGAGACCTCTCGTCCCGGTGCCACATTGTGACATGACTGTGCTCGAGAAAGGCCCCGAGTCCAGCTGTTTCAAGTCCACACATGTTCTTGCACCTGCTTTTGCTCCGGTTCCCTTGTTCCAAAACATTCCACCCCTTGGTTCATTATTCGTGGCATCATTAGGCATTATCATGTTGCGTTTACTCGTCTCGTCATCCTCCAAGCCGTCGCCGACATCCTTGCTGATCAGACGAATCGCACCCGCGCTGGCGCTGTCGGACCGTCAGCACTGGTTCAAGGCAGAGAACAGAAGAGATAGCAGGAAGAAAAAGCTGCAGGTTACCCAGGCTTGACAGAAAGCGACGGAGATGAAGATGGACTGCTCGTACTGGGAACCGTGATGTGGGATTCGCCTGAACAAGTTGAGCAATAGTCGTTGCTATTGTCCGGCGCCCACACTACTTCCACAGGCCGAGGTGCAGATATTGGGTAGTAGGTACCTGAATACCACCACGCGTCCCAGTAGCAGCGCTTCACTGCCCAAAAGAACAAGAGAGCAAACACGGCGCTTCCCAGGACGGCCAGCAGGATCACCACTCCTGATGTCTCTTCGGGTGTCGGTGGTGATGTGGATGTGCCATCTCGCAGGGCGAGTTTGGCCGTGGTCGATGAGGCATAGTATCCTGGCGGCATATTGTCGTAGTCATCCCCGAGGGCGTGTGCTCGAACAGGGTACTCTTCCACCGGGCAAGGAGAGGGTTGTTATTATCGAGGGCATTTTATGAGGTTGGCCCGAGAGAGCCGCAGCCCGGCCCGGTTGTTTGGTGATTGCCTTGGGAGCACCAGAGTAGCCATTGTTGCGCCATGCTCATTTCTGCAGTGGATTGTTGACATTGGTTGCTAGTCGTGGTCAACCGCATTTGAGGCTACACCTGGCGCCCTTCAGGTACACCTCATGGTTTGTCAACCTTGATGTTGAGATAAGCCTTGGAGCAGAGGGGCACACCACCCACCCTGGAAGGCTGATGGCGCAACTGGTGTGTGCCCCATGGCCTGGAGAGCCAACTTGCACTATCTTCTTCCCTGCAAGATATGGCGCTTCAAAGTTAGCAGCAGATAGTCAGTGGGTTCTCTTATTCATCTGTCAACAACCCCTCATTGGCTCGCTTGGCCGATCACATCGCCGCCAGCAGATGCCCCCCACTCAGCGCAAACAACGGGCACTGGATGGATGAGGTGACGATTCCATCCCCTCTTCTCTTCTCTTCTCTTCTTCTCTCCATCCAACAGTCTTCCGTTGGTCAAAATGGACGTGGACGGAAAGCGCCGTCTGTCTCTTCAACAGCCCGTGCCTGGCCGTCCGCGCTGGCAAGGGCGCAGCAGGCCTCGGAGGACAGCTCGGAGAACAGCCGGCCTGTTGCTCTCAGCGTGTTTGTGCTTTATCGCGTACGCCCAGTGGAGGCAGCTCCCACACTCACCATCTTCTGTGCCGCCGGCCGGCTCGGACATCACAGTACACGGCCTCTCGGTCAAGCGCCTGCAGGACGACCTTGCCACGTGTAGTGCCCTGCGCAGGAAACCTCAGGATCCCATCGGCCTCGGACGCAAGGAGAACAGCCGCTACATCGACGGCCATGCCCCCACGCTCGTCAAGAACGCCACCGTCTGGGTTGGCGAACCAAAAGAAGGCACCGACCCCGAGGCTGCTCGCAACGGAAAAGGCTACGGCTGGATTCGCTCTGATGTCTACCTGGAATACGGACTCATCAAGAAGGTCGAGGCCGCCATCGGCCTGTCCTCTGTCGCGTCTGACACCATCGTGTTCGACGCACGTGGCCGGCCCTTGACGGCCGGCATCATCGACATGCACAGTCACGCTGGTGTGGGATCGCTGCCTAGTCTCTGGGGTAACGAGGATACCAACGAGATGTCGGCCAACATTAGTCCCTTTGTGCGTTCCATCGACGCCCTTCACCCAGGTGACCCTCAGATCCAGGTGATCAAGTCCGGCGGCGTAACCACAAGTCTTGTGCTGCCAGGGTCTGGAAACAACATGGGCGGTGAGGCATACGTGATCAAGCACGCTGTTGGAAAGGCTGATGGGAGAAACGAGACAAGCGCCGCCGACCTGCTGGCTGACCCTGACCGGAACTGGAGGTACATGAAGATGGCGTGCGGTGAGAATGCCAAACGAGTCTACGGAAGACCAGGAGAGGCGGGGCCAATGAGCCGGATGGGCGAGAGCTGGGACTTTCGCCACGCCTTTGAACAAGCAACCAAAGTGGTGCGGGAGCAAGATGACTGGTGTGACACCGCTGCGGCCCACGGCGTGCACAATCACAGGAGCTACCTTCCACAGGAGCTAAGGTGGGAGTCGCTCGGTGCTCTGTTACGCGGCCAGGTGCACCTGAACACGCACTGTTACACCATCAGCGATTTGGAGGCGTTCATCGACCACACGAACGAGTTCAAGTTCAAGCTCCGAGCATTCCACCATGCCCACCAGACATTTCTGGTCCCCGAGGTGAGTGCTTGTCTGTGACATGATGGGTGTGTCGCCTCAAGACTAACGGTCTGCCAGATCCTCAAACGTGCCTATGGTGGAGACCCTCCTGCCTCCGCTTTGTTTGCGGATAACATGTATTACAAGGCCGAGGCCAATGTTGCGAGCGAATTTGCTGGGAAAATGCTGTGGGACAGCGGCCTGACGCCCATCTATGTCAGCGACAACCCGGTGTTGAATGCCCAGCATGTTCTTTTCGAGGCTGCCAAAGCGTACAAATACGGTCTGCCATACCATGCGGCTCTTGCTTCCGTCACCGCAGCGCCCGCAGAGCGCCTCGGGTTCGGGCAGCGGCTGGGGAAGATCAAGCCCGGATATGACGCCGACGTTGTGGTCTGGGACAGTGACCCGTTGAGCGTCGGTGCCACGCCAGTCCAAGTTTGGATTGACGGAACAGCCCAGCTCGAGGACCCAGTGGAGTTGGACAAGCCGGCCGTGGAGCTTATTGTTCCCGACCAAGATCTTGCCCATCTCCCAGGCGAGCCTGTTCAGGCGGACGAGGTGGTATTCACCGGGGTGACTCATGTCCTTCTCGACGAGACCAGTGTGGATCGCAAGATCGGTGCCAAGGGAATTGCTGTGGTCTTTTCCAAGGGCCGGTTGACCTGTCTTGGGGACTGTCAAGACGAACTGCAGGCTGCCACCAAGTCGAACACCCCCGTCATCCAGCTCAAGAACGGATACCTGACCGAGTCCTTTACGGCCTTTGGCTCCAAGATCGGCCTCAACGCTATCGACGCAGAGAATGATACCGACGACGGGCCGAATCCCAATACGTTTGTCCGAGCAGAGGACGGTCTTGTTCTCGACAATCAAAAGACAAACGCGTCCTACACGTATGGTGTCACCAAGGCGATTTCAGCTCCCTCATTCAGGGGTGGTTTCAGTCACCGTGGCACGAGCGTGGGGTTCTTGACCGGCGCAAAGACGGTGGTGGGACAGGACGCTGTTTTCGCAAGTGATGTGTCAGCCCACTACACTTTCGATACTTCAGTCAAACAGGATGGCACGCCGTCTATTTCGGCCGCTGTTGGAAGCCTTCGTCGGAAGCTTTTGGAGGCCCACGCTTCGTCGAGCTCTGATGAGACGACAAAGGATGTGCACTCGGAGTCGGCATTCCTCCAAAAGGTGGTCAATGGCTCTCTGCCTCTTGTCATCACAGTCCACAGCGCCGATACCATCGGGGCTCTGATCAAGGTCAAAAAGGCGGTGGATGAGGTGACGAAGGCGTCTATTCGACTGGTCATCTTGGGTGGTGCTGAATCTTGGCTCGTCGCCGAGGAGCTGGCGGCTGCCAAGGTCGGTGTGGTATTAGCCCCCTTGCAGTCGTATGCTGTCAGCTGGGATCAGAGGCGGGCTTTGACCGGTGCTCCCCTCACCAACGGAACCGCCGTTGACAAGCTGTTGGAGGCTGGTGTGGTGACAGCCATCGGGTTGGAGGAGGACTGGCTGGTGAGGGACTTGGGCTTGCTGGCCGGGATTGTGTACCGGAACGGCGGTGGCAAGGTGGATGAGAAGGGAGCCCTTGACTTGGTAAGTGGTAACATTTACAAGCTTCTGGGACTGAAGCAGCCTGGATCTAAGTCCGGACATTTTGTAATCTCCGAAGGGAGTCCGTTGGATATTGGGTCGAGGGTGAAGGCCGTTGGGGGCGGGGCTGGCCAGGTCACGATGTTTGCCAAGTAAACAGTGGCGTGCGGTTTCATTCTTGTCGGTGATAATACGAGACATTCACGTAATGTGTATGTAGCCACCTGTAGCCGCTTGCTAGGCATCAGTGTCGATGTTCTGATATCTGTGAACATCCAGACTGTCATTTACAGGGAAATCCGATACAGATTTCGCATACTGCCAAACGCTGAAGAAGATTTCTCTCCCTATCTTCTACATTCACACCCCTGAGTCTTCCAATAAACCTGAAGCATATAACCGCCGACAGAAAATAGAAATCGAAAATAAAACGGGCTGTAGAAAATAGAGGTACTTCGGCACAGCCCAGGCCCTTACCTTAGGTATATAGTCGTTTGTTCCTCCCAGCCTACCCGCAAATCTCGGGTCTTGGGGTTTTTAATATCGGGCCGATATACTATAATCCTGTAAGATTTCGAAGGCTTTTGGGAAACCGGCGGTAGGACGGACTATCCCCTTCTTAAGTACGTACTGTTTATCCTAGTTTAGTAACCCCCTTTACTCGCCTATCTAGCATATACTTCCTACTCACTCGTACTACATTTTAATCCTACTATTAACTCGATATAACCTAAATAGTATTATTCGGCCTATCTTTTCGTGGAGCTAATTATAGATTTAGCACCGACGACTTCCTAACTCGCAATAAGGTTTAAATAGCCCCAATATATATCTATATCTAAATTAACGCAGCTAATAAACCTATTCCGAACTTATTAAGGAAGAGTGTCACAGTTAACCTAACGGCAGGCCGCGCAGTATGTGGGGCGCAGGACGTCCCCAGCCAATCATTAGAAAAGTCAGGAGACAGCTAATTGGGGCTAGCCAGAGAGTGCTATGGCGCCAAGGCCCACGAGCACTCTGCAGGATACAAGATGCTCGGGGTGATCGAAGGCATAGCACGACGAGCACTCTGCAGGATGCAATGTGCTAGGAGTGATCGAGGGCATAGCACGACGAGCACTTTAGGGTCTTAAGGTTTATATATACGGAGGAACTGGCTAGTATAGATAGATAGTTCCGCAATATATAATATAAGTTATAATCGTTAGTATTTAGACTATTATAATAGAGATAAGCCGTTATTATATACTATTTAGCTATGCCGAATTAAGATTATTTAGAAGTACCTTTAATTAGTATCCTTTTTAAAGGTTCTAGATAGAGGTTCGTTATACGTTATATATTTACTTTAACTCGATTATAAATAAATTAAAAGTATTTTTTTATTATTATAGTCAAACCTAAAAACGTTTAAATAGAAAGCGTCCCGCCTAGCCTAAATACCGAGGGACTTTCTATTAAACCTATATTTTTTACCGTAAAATAGGGTTTTAAGCGTTTTAAAGAATTTAAAAACGAAACTTAATAAACCTAAAAACAAGTTCTCGTTATTTTAATTACGTTTAAATCGATTATTAAGTTTCCGGTATTAAAGTACTATAAAGGAGAAAAGGTAAAACTTAAAAGATTCTTAATTTAGTTTAAAATTTATTTTCGTTAATACCTAAATTAATTTATTAGCGAAAAATAAAAAGTAATTTTCGCGGTTATTAGGTTTAAAGATAGGGCTTTTATATAATTCGAATTTATTTTCGATAATTATTATAAGTAAAAGCTAGAAAATTAAAAAAAGATTACCGTAAAATACTTCGAGAATTACCGTATTTTTAAAGCTAAATTTAAGGAAGTATTTAAAGAGTATAATAAAGTAAAGCGCGTGTAAAGAAAGCTTTTAAGCTTACGCTAAACGCGTTCGGCAGTTAATTACGTAACTTAATTTAAAATTAATAATTTACGTAATACTATTAACGATAAAAAGTTAATATAACTTTTTTATTATAGCTTTAAAGAAAAAGTAAAAAATAAATTATAAAAAAATCGAAGCCCGATACTATTAATAAATATATTATTATAGCTATACGGATCGATAATTAGTAATTTAAGCGTTATATAAAAAAGAAAAGCTATAGTAAAGGTATTTACGGTAATAACTATAAGAAATATTTTAATAATAATTATTTTAACGATAAATATAAATAAAAATATTTTAATATTAATTATTCCGGTACTATATATTTAAGACCGATAAACGTCGATATTATATAGTAGTAAAGGCCGTAAGGCCGGAGCTAAGATAGAAATAACCTTAAATATTTTAATTATAGTAAAGTAAAATACTTTGAGAAAGACTATAGGGTACCTAAACGGCTCGGATAAAAAAAAAGATTATATTAATTATTATATCGAAAAAACGAGGATTATAAAAGTAATAATTATCGGATATTAATAAAGTAAAGTAGTAAACTCCGAAAAGAACTTTAATTAATATACCGAATAAAAAAATATAAAGTTTTAAAAAATGGAAGAAATACTAAAAAGGCTAAAGGCAAAGTATAAAGAAAGAAACATTTAAATATAAATATTATAGGATTAATTAATATAGATCGCTATAGAAATTATTACGGAAATCGTTAAAAGTAATAATCTCGTATAAAAACTTATTAAATAAATATATTAAAAAGGTAATATAGTAAATATAAAATTATTATTTTATAAAATATATTATAACCTATAAAGCTCTTATATAAAAGTTAAAAAAATATTGAAAAGGTAGGAAAGTCGTTAATATTAAGATCGCGAAATTATTAAGAAATATATTAATATTTATATAGTATATACTTTATAAAGGAAATATAATATAGCTTTAATCTAAGTATCTAGAATATCGGAAAGTACTTTAGTTTTAATATATTATATATAGATATATAAAATATTATTAAAGTAAATTACTATATAGCTATTAGCCGGTATAAAAAGTAAGTAACGAAAGTAAATTATAATAAATTAAAAGGATTATAATTTAATAGAAAAAAACCTAATAAAAGGACCTAAACTATTATATTTTATAAAGGATTTAAACCTAATTAAATTAAAGAATAACCTCTAAATTATCTAAATTATATTAAAATATATAAGGTATTACGTTAAATATATAAATAATTAAAATATAAACGATAATATATATTTATAAAAAAAATAATATTAAAATAATATTTAAGTCTAAACTACGTTATATATTTACGAGAAAAAGTTAAGTAATATTATTAAACTAAAACGCTTAAAACTAAATAAAAAAATCGCTATCGAGCGTAAATACGAAAGAATATTAAAAACGGAAAATAAAAGGAAGTTAAGCGGATATAGTTAAAAAACTTTATATTATTAAATAACCCGGAGTAGGAAAACTGTCACAGACCAACTATATGGTAAGGCAGGATGGAGACTGCAGCCGGCCGTGGTGGCCAATCAGGTGGAAGGAAACGACGGACCTGCAGGACAGTGGGGCGCTCACTCTTGGCAGAAGTGAGCCGGCTTACCTGGCTCACTGGTGAGCGTGGTGAGCCAGGTACGGAGGTACCTGGAGGATAGAGGTCTATATATACGGAGGAACTGGCTGGTCTAGATAGACAGTTCCGCAGTATGCAATACAAATCACAATCGTTGGTATTCAGACTATTGTGATAGAGACAAGCTATTGTTGTACACTGTTTAGCTGTACCGAACCAGGATTGTTTAGAAGTGCCTTCAACCAGTATCCCTTTCAAAGGTTCTGGATAGGGGTTCGTCACAAAAACGCTTTTAAATAATATATCTATTTAAAAAAAATAATTCGCGGCCTTTTATAAAAGCCGTTAACCTTTAATAAACTATAAATAGTATTTTCGAAGGTATTAATATAAAGTACAAGTATAGGATAACGACTCGGTACTCGTTAGCGAAGTCGTTACTATATAAAGAAAAAATAAAAAAAAATAAACGCTTTTAAATTATAATATTTTAAAAAAATCTTTAAATAGTAATATTAGTAAATAGTAATATAGAAACGATTTTAATTTCGTTATAGTTCGTATATTAAACCTATATACTATAAAAGAAAAAAAAGAAATAAATTATTATATAAAAACTATTTTGTATATAAAAGGTTTATAAGAAAATATTAATTTTGAATATTATAATTAAAGGAAAAATAATATTAATTATATTAAATATTATAAATATAAAACCCTTAAAGAATATAATCTTAAAGTAATTATAGTATAAAGACTATAATTTAAATATTAATTAAAGGAACGGTAATTACTTATAATTAAAAAAGCTTTAAAAGTTGTCACAGTTAACCCAACAGCAGGCCGCGCCACATGTGGGGCGCAGGACGCCCCTAACCTATCGTTAAGGAGGTCAGGGGATGACTAATCAGGGGTAAGCAGAAGTGTTATAGCGCCAAGGCTCATGAGCACTCTGCAGGATGCAATGTGCTAGGAGTGATTAGAGGGATAGCACGACGAGCACTTCGCAGGATGCAATGTGCTAGGAGTGATCAGGGGGATAGCACGACGAGCACTTCGCAGGATGCAATATGCTAGGAGTGATCGGGGCCGTAGCAGGGCGAGCACCTCACGGTCCTAAGGTCTATATATACGGAGGAACTGGCCGGTGTAGATAGACAGTTCCGTAGTATGCAATTCAAGCTTGTATTCACGGTATCTAGTGTTTACATTGAGACATCTTATTGTGCACTGTTTAACTGCACCGAGCCACGATTATTTAGAAGTGCCTTCGACCAGTATCCCTTTCAGAGGTTCTGGATAGGGGTTCGTCACACGTTGTATACTCACTTTAACTCTATCACGGATAAGTTAAAGGCGTCTTTTTACCACTATGGCCGGACCTGAGAATATTTAGATGGGAGGCGTCCCGCCTAGCCCAGGCGGCGAGGGACCTTCCACTAGCACCAGACCTACACTCACTACTGCAGAATAGGTCGTTAAACGCCTTAGGGAGCTTAAGGAAGAGGCTTAGTAGACCCGGGAGCAGATTATCGCTATCACGACCGCACCTAAGTCAACCGTTAAGTTCCCGGCACCGGAGCGCTATGGAGGAGGAAAGGCAGAGCTTAGAGGATTCTTAATCTAGCTCAAAACCTATTTTCATTACTACCTAGACCAGTTCACTAACGAAGAGTTAAAGGTAATCTTCGCGGCTACTAGACTTAAAGATAGGGCTCTCGCGTGGTTTAAGCCTATCCTCGATAACTACTACGAGTAGGAGCCGGAGGACTAAGAGAAAATTACTATAGAATATTTCGAGAGCTATCGTGTCTTTAAGACTAAGCTTAAGGAAGTATTTAGGGAGTACGATAAGGCAAGGCGCGCGTAGGAGAGGCTAGCAAACCTATGCCAGACGCGCTTAGCGGCTAATTACGCGGCTCTATTTAAGATCGATAGCCTGCGTAGTACCATTAACGATAAGGGGTTAATATAACTTTTCTACAACGGCCTTAAGGAAGAGATAAAGGATAAGTTATATAAGGAGTTAAGGCCTAATACTATCGATAAATATATCGCTATAGCTATTTGGATCGACGATCGGTAGTTTTAGCGACGTACGGAGAAGAGAGGTAATAGGGGTTATTACGGCAATAATAATAATAAGGGACATTTCGGCAATAACCGTCCTAACGATAAGTAAAAGAGAAGATACCCTAGCACTAACTACTCCGGCACTATATACGTAGGACCGATGGAGGTCGACGCTATATAGTAATAGAGACTATAAGGTAGGGGCTAGGGCAGAAATAACCTTAAGTGTTTTAACTGCGGTAAGGCAGGACACTTTAAGAAGGATTACAGGGCACCTAAACGGCTCGGATAGAAGAAGGAGATCGCATTAACTACCATATCGAAAGGACCGAGGGTTATGGAGGTAGCAACCATCGGGTATTAGCAAGGCGGAGCGGTAAGCTCCGAGGAAGACTCCAACTGGCACGCCGGATAAAAAGATATAGAGTTCCAGGAGGTGAAGGAAGCCCTGGAAAGGCTAAAGGCAAAGCACGAGGAAGGAGATCTTTAGATATAAGCATTACAGGATCAACTAGTACAGATCGCTGCGGAAGTCACCACGGAGGTCGCCAAAGACGAGGGTCTTACGCAAGGACCTACTAGGTGGACGATACCAAAGAGGCAGTATAGTAAGTACGGAATTACTATCTTATAGGATACATTATAGCCTGTAAAGCTCTTATATAAAAGCTGGGAAGAGTACTGGAAAGGTAGGAAGGTCGTTAGCATTGGGATCGCGAAGTTGCTAAGGGATGCACCAACACCCATATGGTATATACCCTATGAGGGAGATACGGCATAGCTTCATCCTAAGCATCCGGAGCATCAGAAAGTACCTTGGTTCCAGTATATTATATACGGATATGTGGAGCACTACCAGAGTAAGTCGCTATACGGCTACTGGCCGGTACGTAAGGTGGGCAAGGAGGGCAAACCATAGCTAGTTAGAAGGACTATGGCCTGATGGGAAAAGGCCTAATAGGAGGACCTAAACGACTACGTCTTATAGAAGGTTTAGGATCCGGTTAAACTAAAGGATAGCCTTTAGGTTATACAGATTGCACTAAGGTATACGAGATACTGCGTCGAGTACGTAGACGGTTGGAACACAGACGATAGTGTACGCTCGTGGGAGGAAGTAATACTGGGATAGTGCCTAAGCCCAGACTACGCTATATACCTGCGGGAGAAGGTTAAGCGATATTATTAAGCTAAGACGCCTAAAACTAAGTAAAGGAACCGCTATCGAGTATAAATACGAGAGAATGCTAGAGACGGAAGATAGGAGGAAGCTAGGCGGGTATAATTAAAAGACTTTGTATTACTAGATAATACGGAGCAGGAGGACGCTCTTGAACGATATAACCGCTTAGGAAACGACTCGCGGCCCTTCGCGGGGGCCGGCAACCTCTAACGGACCACGAACGGCATTTTCGTAAATATCGGCGTAAGGCGAAGGTATAGGACAACGACCCGGCGCTCGTTAGCGAGGTCGCTGCTGTATAGGGAGGAGGCAAGAAAGATAAACGCCTCTGGGTTACTGCACGATAGAGGGATCTCCAAGCAGTGGTACTGGTAGACGGTGGTGCGGAGACGAACTTAATTTCGCTACAGTTCGTGCACTAGGCCCGTATACTATGGAAGAAAAAGAAGGAATAGATAGTTATATAAGGTTTATTTCCCACGCAAAAGGTCTATAGGGAGACACTACCCCTGGATATTATAGTCGAAGGAAAAACGATATTAATTATATTCGATATTGTGGATATAGGACCCTCGAAGGATATAATCCTGGAGCAACTATAGCATAAAGACTATAACCTAGATATCGATTGGAGGGATGGTAGCTACTTATAACTAAGAGAGCCTTAGAAGTATTTAATTAACGATGGGAGATTAGGAGCACGTATGGAGCAGAGTGTGGGATAAGCACCCTCCACGGTACTACCGTAAGGAGCCTAAGAAGTAATAGTATACTCTATCGATATAGGCGGTAAGATCGAAGAAGTAGGGTTAATAACGTTGGTGGAGATATCGGAGGTTAATAAGTATGCCTACTATAATAACGTAGAAAAAGGCGAGAAAAAGGCGGTACCGGTGGAATATCGAGGATACCTAGCCTTTACGGCTAAGTATTTGGAGGGGCTTTTAGAGTGAAAACCGTAGGACTACGAGATTAAGTTAAAAGAAGGAGCTAAGCTACGGTTATTTAAGGTCTACTATACTAACGATAAGTAGAGTAAGGAGTTACGGAAATACTTAGATAAGAACTTAAAGAGAGGATATATTAGGGAGTCTATATTGCTAGTAGGATACCCTATATTCTTCGTACCGAAGAAGGACGGTAGCTTACGACTATATATAGACTACCGCTAGCTAAATAACGAGACGGTAAAAAACAGTTACCCGCTACCGTTAATATCTAGGTTACGGAGTTAACTAGCAGGGGCGCGATACTTTATACGCTTAGATATGCCTGTCGGGTACGCCTATATACGGATTAAGGAAGGAGACGAATGGAAGACTATATTTCGTATACCCTATAGTCATTTTAAGTATCTCGTAATACCATTTAGGCTAACCAATGCGCCCGCGACATTCTAATCTCTCGTTAACTATACTATATAGAAGTACCTCGATAAAACAGTAGTATACTATCTCGACGACGTTCTTATCTACTCACGCACTCTAAAGGAGCATAAGCGACACGTACGAGAGATACTCGACGCGCTATACGGAGCCGGACTCTCCGTTAATAAGGAGAAGAGCGAGTTCCACGTGCAGAAGACAGTATATCTAGGATATTTAATATCGCTAGGTAAGGTTCGTATAGAACCTAAGAAAATTACGGTAGTTAAGGACTAGCCTACGCCGTAGTTATAAATATACGTTAGGGAATTCTTAGGGTTTATAAACTTTTATCGGATATTTATCTGTAGGTATATAGGTATCGCGCGGCTACTTAACTATTTAACTAAGAAAGACGTGGAGTTCCGGTGGGGGCAGGAAGAAGAGCAGGCCTTCTAGGAGCTAAAAGAGGCTATTTTGGAGGACCCGGTACTTAAATTACTAGACCCTAGTCGACTATTTAAGGTCGAGGCAGACGTATTAGACTATACGATCGGTAGATAGCTAGGACAGCGAGACGATAACGGCAAGCTATACCCGGTAGCCTTCTTTTCGAAGAAGCTCGAGGAGGTACGTTAGAACTACTTAATCTACGATAAAGAGCTACTCGCTATCATCGAAGCGTTCGAGGAATAGAGGCTATATCTTAGCGGTACTAAGTATAAAGTACAGGTCTATACGGACTATAAGAATCTACGGTACTTTATTATTACGAAGGTCCTTAACGCGCGGTAAATATAATAGTTAGAGTTTCTCTCGGAATTTAATTTCTAGATTAACTATAAGAAAGGTTCGGAGAACGCTAGGGCAAACGCACTTAGCCGGCGAACCGACTACCATAAGGATGTACCTAGGGAGTCACCACTATTACTTAAGGAGGCGCTAGATAGTACCCTTAAGTATCTACTGCAGCCGTGGATAGAGTATTACGCAGTATATCGCGAAAAGGCTACTTCCAGTAAATACTAAAGGAAGTTAAGCAACGATATTACAGAGCAATACTAGTAGGAAAAGCTGGAGCTATAGGGTATTTAGAAAGATAGTTAGGGAAGACTATGGTATAAGAACCGAGCGTACGTAAGGCTAGGTAATAGGACGGTACTAGTAATAGAGATTTACGCATTAAAGCTCGGAGGATATATAGGTATCGCTAAGACTATAGAAAAGATTAAGCAGCACTTTAACTGGTTAGGGATTAAGGACGATATTAAAGAAACTATCTAGTTATACTATACGTGCGAGAGAACGAGGGTTACGAAGCATAAGCCTTATAGATTTCTAGAGCCACTACCGGTAGCAGAACGGCTATAAAGTTTAGTTACGATAGACTTTATTACTAAATTACTAGAGTTTAAGGATACGGTAACCGGCGTTAAATACAATAGTATATTAACGGTGGTCGACAGGCTTACCAAGTAGGTATACTTCCTGCCTTATAAGGAGACCTAGTCGGCAGAATAACTGGCGGATATAGTACTACGGTATATTACATTAATATATACATAGCTAAAGGAGTTTATTATAGACCGCGATATTAAGTTCGTATTAAAGTTCTAAAGAGCGTTAATAACGAAGTTAGGGGTAGTAAGTAAGGCGTCTTCGGCCTACTACCCTTAAACGGACGGTTAAACGGAACGGTTTAACCAAATCGTAGAATAGTACCTACAGAATTATATTAATTTCGAATAAAATAATTAGGTTAAACTATTACCTACGGTATAGTTAATATATAATATATCGCTAACTAAAACGATTAAAGCTATACCGTTCTTCGTAAACTTCGGCTACGAAGCAGACCTACGGCAAGGACCTGCGGTTAAGGTACCTAGGGTTAGGATTAAGGCAGATAAGATATATATACTTTACGGTAAGCTTAAGCAAAAACTAGAGTTTATAAAGGAAAAGATACGGAAATATTATAATACTAGAAGGCTCGAGGGACCTCGCTTTAAGGAAGGAGATATAGTATTCCTTTCTACACGCAATTTATGTACTAAAAGACCTAATAAGAAGCTGGACCACAGGAGAGTAGGCCCGTTTAAGGTTAAGAGAAAGATATCGGAGACGGTATTTAAACTGGAGCTATCCCGTACGATACGTCTACGGTCACATACTTTCCACATCTCACTTCTGGAGCCCGTACCATAGGTAAGTAAGGCCAATATATAGGTAGTAGCGGAGGACGAAGAAGAAGAGTACGATATAGAAGAAATACTAGATTTACGGTTTAATAGAAGTAAATTAAAGTATTTAGTTAGTTGGTTAGGATATCCGGCTATAGATAACTCGTGGGAACCATAGGTATACCTTAACTGCCTAGATAAGTAAAAAGAATTCCATTAGCGATATCCGGACCGACCAAAACCCAAGTAAGTAAAAAGACTCGGCCCCGGCTTATAGCTAGATAGCTATAAGACGGAGCTAAGAGAACCTCGGCGGGAGTCGAACCCGCGCCTTCGACGTAGTGGCCGACGTGCAATACATTATACTACGAAGTTAGAAGGTATAAAAGGAACCTAGGTATAAAGACTGCTACGTATCTTAATTACCTTAAGAGGTGGAAGGTACGCCCTTGGTAGTATCCTAAGGGGTTAAGAAGGAAGGACCGGCCGTACCCGGGTCCAGAGAAAGGTTAGGCGGCCAGTTAAAAGCTAAAGAAGGGTCTAGGAAAGGAAGATTAGGGGGAGTAATAGAAGCGTTCGCCGCCGGCGGGCCATACGGGGTAGCAGGCCGCGCGGGAGACTCTCTCTCTTCCTTATTAAGGAGCCGAGACTCGCGACGAAAAGTAGTAAGGGCCCGAGCCTTAAGGGTACGCGATTATATTTTAAGACGAAGAAGCTTACTTAAGATAGCCTGTTTTTCGGTATCCAGGCGTTCCTTTTCCCTAATTAGAGGACGAACTACGGGACTAGTTAACGAGGGAAGGGAACGGCCAAAGAGGAGACTTACGATCTACACTATAAACGTTATAATAGGAACGACTCGACTTAATATATAGGAGACACCGCTTATATCGAGGAGAAGCTATATACTCGAGGTTATTCTTTTTATAATAGGTATACTCGGGTATAATAAAGCCGAATTTCTCGAGGAAACGTACTTAATCGCGGCAACGGTCGGTACTCGTACGAGTTAATTTCTTTATACGATTAGATATAACGGCTAGGGTAAGAAGGGAGAGAAAGGCTTACTATGGAAATGCGGAAGAAATGGGGATCGGTAACTATTTCAGGAATACGGTCGCCGGGGCGTCGATCTGGGAAGAGGGGCATCATGTCACAGTTAACCCAACAGCAGGCCGCGCCACATGTGGGGCGCAGGACGCCCCTAACCTATCGTTAAGGAGGTCAGGGGATAACCAATCAGGGGTAAGCAGAAGTGTTATGGCGCTAAGGCTCATGAGCACTCTGCAGGATACAATGTGCTAGGAGTGATCAGAGGGATAGCACGACGAGCACTTCGCAGGATACAATGTGCTAGGAGTGATCAGGGGGATAGCACGACGAGCACTTCGCAGGATGCAATATGCTAGGAGTGATCGGGGCCGTAGCAGGGCGAGCACCTCACGGTCCTGAGGTCTATATATACGGAGGAACTGGCCGGTGTAGATAGACAGTTCCGTAGTATGCAATTCAAGCTTGTATTCACGGTATCTAGTGTTTACATTGAGACATCTTGTTGTGCACTGTTTAGCTGCACCGAGCCACGATTATTCAGAAGTGCCTTCGACCAGTATCCCTTTCAGAGGTTCTGGATAGGGGTTCGTCACAAAAGTATTTAATTAACGATAAAAAATTAAAAGTATGTACGGAGTAAAGTATAAAATAAGCGCCCTCTATGGTACTACTGTAAAGAGCTTAATAAATAATAGTATACTTTATCGATATAGGCGGTAAGATCGAAAAACTAAAGTTAACGACGTTAGTAAAGATATTAAAGGTTAATAAATACGTTTATTATAATAATATAAGGAAAGGTAAGAAAAAGGCGGTACCCGTAAAATATCAAAGATATTTAGCCTTTACGGTTAAATATTTAAAGGGGCTTCTAGAATAAGGACCGTAGGATTATAAAATTACGTTAAAAAAAGGAATTAAATTACGGTTATTTAAAGTTTATGATATTAACGATAAATAAAGTAAGGAGCTACGGAAGTATTAAAATAAAAATTTAAAGAAAAAATATATTAAAGAGTTTATATCGTTAATAAAATATTTTATATTTTTCGTACCGAAGAAAGATAGTAGTTTATAACTATATATAAACTACCGTTAATTAAATAACGAAATAATAAAAAATAATTATTTATTACCGTTAATATCTAAATTATAAAGTTAACTAATAAAGGCGTAATACTTTATATATTTAAATATATTTATCGGGTACGCCTATATACGAATTAAAGAAAGAAACGAATAGAAAATAGCGTTTCGTATACTGTTGAAATAGGTGCTATTGAGGCCTGTAAATATAGGCTCAGATAGCTATCGGCGCAGTACACTGAGAGCGAAGAAGACTTTGACTGCAGCATTCGACAGTTGCCGTGGCACTGAAGGAACGAGGATTACAGGGGCGGCGCCCTGTAATATATAGAAGAGAATCACTGTAACATAGGCTTGTGAGGCACTAATGAGTGTGGTGAACCAGTATATTGATTGAACCTTATAGACTAAAAAATACCACAGTGGATAGGGTGTAAGGCAGAGGTCTTATAGGCCATCGGCCTCTTACTTGCTCCCCGAGGGTGATTTCGTTCCCGGGCCTGAACGCGCGTTTCCCGGGCCCGAACGCCCGCTAAGTGCGCTATCCAAATATAAGGTTACAGGCCACGTTGCCGCTACCGTTTAACCTCTGCAGGCCACGTTGCCGCTACCGTTTAACCACTGCAGGGCACCGGCCTTAGCGCTCGGCCTTCCGGGACCTCGGATTGCTTCCGGAGGCCGAGCCTCCGCTCCGGTAACCGCAGTCCCTAAACACTGCTGATTCAAGCCATCGTATTGCCTCTGAGGCCCTGTAATATATAGGGCTCAGATACACTGTAAAATCCATAAGCAAAAGCTGTATTTTAACATATACCGATAGTAAGAACGCCGAAATTATATTTCTGAACCTTTAGAATATCGCTAGGACCCGGTGTATCGATATACGGTATAAATAGGTAGGTAAATAAGTAAAGGAAAAAAGATTTAGTATTTAATATATTTCTAGGTTAGAAATATTAGCGGATAGATTTATAAAGGTATTATAAAGGGAGAAATACGCGAAGTTTATATAGCTATTAGGAATGCGAGATTTTCTGGGTTAAGATATGCAGGAAAACGTATATTTATATAGGAAAAAGGATATTAGGGCATTAGGTAAAGGAATTAAAGGAAGTAAAAAGAATCTAGGCATATATTGGGCTTTAGAGGATATTGGCGATGGCTTTATTTTGGACGGCGGTGTACTATCTGTGGGGGAGGGTGTGGGGTATTAAAGGGCCCAGGTTTTCCTAGGCCCATACCGGTTTGCTTTTGGAGATGGATTTACTTACTGTTTTTTTTTTTTTTAATAAACAACTAACTACTGTAATACTAATTTATTTACTATTTTTCTGGCCAATTTAGCCTCATTTTCGCAGCCAGTGACTTTCCTAGGTCACCAGCCCAACACATTATTACGCTCTGCATACCTCCACATTCCTCCCACTTCCTCTAGCCACTCGATGTTGGCTGCTTTGGGCCACTAAAATAGGCGTACGGTCGCCAGATCGAGGACTTGATGCGCATATATATTAACCACGTAAGCAAGGTCGAGTTCCTCTATGCCTCCGGCGAGGCCCTTTTCGCCTCTATAACGGAGAAGAATATACAGGGTGGTTTTGCGGGTGCTGGCCTTATACCGTACGATCCAGAAAGGGTGCTTTCTAAGCTGGATGTAAAGCTTCGTACGTGTGACGAACTTCTGTACAGAACCTCTGAAAGGGATACGGGTTGAAGGTAACTTCTGAACAATCCTGGTTCGGTGCAGCTAAACAGTGCACAACAAGATGTCTCCAATGTAAACACAAGATACCGTGAATACAATCTGTATTGCATACTGCGGAACTGTCTATCTACACCAGCCAGTTCCTCCGTATATATAGACCTTAGATCCCTAAGTACCTCCGTACCTGTATCACTCCCGCTCACCAGCGGTCGGTGGTGATCCTCTGGCGCTCACCACGCTCACCAGGTGATCGTGGTGATCCGGCTCACCTTCGCCAAGCAGTGAGCCCCCTCTGACTCTGCAACCTTGTCGTCGTGTCTCCTTCATCCTATTGGTAGACCCAGTTAGCTGCAGTCCCCACCTGGCCTTCCTATATGGTTGGTCTGTGACAAGCTGATGCTAAGGAACTAGGAAGGTATGAGGCTATGAGTCTTGATGATATGAGGTAAGGTACCTATGTAAGACGGGTCTGAATCTCATGCCGAGTAGGTGTTCTATATAACGATTAGACCGTCTGTTTCATTTGGGAATGATTCCAATTAAACTGTTTAATTTGGACATTCTGAAATGCGATTCTAGCCTCTACTGACAGGGGAGGGGGGTAGGGTGTCAGAGGCAGTGCTGCTCCTAGTTACACACCCCACCCAAG
The DNA here is from genome assembly GCF_035222485.1 of Podospora pseudoanserina. Lineage (NCBI taxonomy): Eukaryota > Fungi > Ascomycota > Sordariomycetes > Sordariales > Podosporaceae > Podospora > Podospora pseudoanserina. The sequence continues at coordinate 653,838 of NC_085924.1, forward strand.
TCCGAAAGCGGCAATATATTTCCCTCGACCAGGAAGAACAGTCAGTCAACGTTGGCCGACGCTTGGTTGCCTGAACTCAGGGGGTTAGCCAGCAACAAGTGAACAAGTGACGTTGCGGGGCAACTCGCTGCGGACCCAAATAGCTGTGCTTTTAGGGGTTTAGTCCCAGTGCCCCTTCAGACACATCAACTGCTCACGACTTCCAAGGACAGCTGTCAGGATCCTTTTCACTTCTCTCCAACTCTTCATCTTTGCATCCTCACTGAGCCTGAATAGATATCAGTCATCATGGAGCAATTTCTCATCGACGACGCCGACCGCTACGAGGAGCTGGTTCAGGCCTTCAACCCCAAGCCCGTGGCTCCGGTCAGAGCGGGTTCAACAAACCCCGACTTTCTCGTCAGTACTCGCATTAGACCACTGCTACGAGATGAGATCTCTCAGGGCTTTCCAGAGAGTGTCTGTTCACGGCCTGGTGGTGCGTATATCGTCGACTTGCACGAGCTCAAGAAGTCAGTGAGGGGGCTGCCTTGTCTGAATGTAAGTCACTGTCAGTCAGTGCTTGGAAATAGTGCGAGCTTTTCAACAAGAGCAGTCCTTCAGCTACCCGGTCGACCGCGTCTTCGGCCCCGACAGCACCACCAAGCAAATCTACGATGCCATTATCCAGCCCCTCGTCCCCTTGGCCTAGGGCGGAGGTGTGAGCACCATGTTCGCCTACGGGCAGACAGGATCAGGCAAAACCTTCACCGTCAGCGGGTTGGAGGAGCATGGCACGTTGCAGAAACGTTTGATGGATGGTACCCTAGAGGGAGAAAGGAAGCTGTGCATGTCCATTATTGAACTAGCCGGACAGACAGCCTTTGGCAGGCAATCACCCCCTTGACCCCCAACTAACGCCAGGCGAGTAGACCTCCTCAACTCCCGCAAGCAAATCTCCATCCTCGAAGACTCCCTAGGCAACACCCCAGCTCGCCAGTGCCCAAGAACACCCCCTCACGTCCAAGGCCGAGCTTCTTTCCCTCATCCCCACCGCGTCTTCCCTCCGAAAGACGGCCCCAACCCTCAAAAACGACTCGTCCTCCCGCTCGCACGCCATCTGCCGCATCCGCATCGGGAACCGCTCTATTCCGGCAGCAGAAGATGGGCTCCTCTACCTCATCGACCTTGCCGGGTCGGAAGCCGCCCACGACAAGTCCACCCACGACGCGGCGAGGATGAGGGAAGCGAGAGAGATCAACACCAGCCTCTCTGCTCTAAAAGACTGCATCAGGGGGAGGGCGATGGTTGATCTTGATCAGGGGTCTGGGAAGAAGGCGCATGTACCGTTTAGGCAGAGCACACTGACGAAGACGTTGAAGCATGTGTTTGATCCGAGCCCGGTGGGGGGGTTTGAGGGGGGGGGGGAGGAAAGACAGTTGTGGTGGCGTGTGTGAATCCTTGCTTAGCGGATACGCAGGCCAGCAGGAATACGTTGCGGTATGCGGAGTTGTTGAGGGTTACGGCTTTTGGCCCGGCGGGGAAGAAGGTACAAGAATATGATGAGAAGAGGCCGGTCACGTGGGGGATTGGGGAGGTGAGGGAGTGGGTGGGGAAGAATGTGAGTTTTGATGGTTTCTTAGTGTAAATGATATGCAAAGGCTAACAAGGCCGGATGGGATGGTGACAGTCGGAAACCCCTCGTGTTGATGGGAAACGTCCTCGCCCCGACGGAATCGGGAGCGCAGCTTTTACGGCTGCCTGTTGGGGAGTTTGTGGAGAGGTGTCTCAAGACTCCGGGGGTGACGATGGAGCAGGCCACGACGTTTCAGAGCAAGTTTTGGCAGCTGCATGTTGATAACTTGCGCTCTCAGTCCTCTTCCCAGCACTCCAAAGAGAAGCCTGAGGTCAAGTTGACGAGGATGGAAAGACTTTACTCGAGCGCGGATATCGAAGGGCCGCCGCACGCGAGGGATGTCCCCTTCAAGGAGAGGATTAGGCCGGGCATGGTTGTCTCTTACCGTTCAGTTGGAAAAACTGGGGCGGCGCAGATGGGGACGGAGCAGATGGGGACGGAGCAGATGGGGACGGAGCAGATGGGGGTTGTGCTGTCGAGGGCTGATGCGGTGGGGGAGAGGGTGAGGGATTTGACTGGGGTGCAGGTTAATCATGGGGGAGAGAACTAGGGGGAGAGGTATCTCTGTGCGATGGTTGTGCCTGCTATCTTGCCGGGGGCGTATGATGTTGGGCTTTGGATGCAGGTGGTGGTTGGGGTTGGGGAGGTGGAGGCTGAGGTGGTGCTGGAGTGGGATGTGACCACTCGATATTATTATTTGACTGTGTAGGGAGGTGTTGGACTGATTTCACGGTGCCGGAAGTCATCACCGGCATATACAGACGATTTCTCATTTCCCGCTGCCAGTATCGGCATCGATGACGGTCGGTAGGTTGAGTTGTGTTGGCACCACCTTCCGTTCTCTCTCATACTTTTTTTTTCTCCATAATGGGTGAGAGATTCTCTTGGTGATAGTGATAAAAATGGTACTATATCTCGTCGCTACATAGGCACAGTAGGGCTGCACATCTCCCGCATACGACGCGTGTTTTTTCCCACAGGATTCATTACCGACGGTTGGTTCCGACATACAACGCGAGCGCCGGGTGGACGGTTCCATATTACTTGCTGCACCGGTCAAAAGCGTTGATAGCGTTTGGGTGCAGGTTAGAATACCCGGATGAGCTGTCACTGGTGAGTAGACGAGAGCTGGTTGACCGTTGGGTTGGTACGTTCTTGGCACTTTGGACGGCATTCATTTGGAACAGAGTATTATGTAGGAGAAGTGGGATTTGCCCCTGCATACTGCGTCTTGACCGGTTTGGATCATGGTTGGGGGAGGGGGGGGGTCACTTGCTTGTGCATATTCAATCTTGGGTATGTGGAAAAAAGAAACCTCGGGTGATCTTGAGGCTGACGGCAATCATCATGAGATACTTGTTTGTTTTCGGGATGTGGGTTGTGTGAGAGAGAGAGAGAGAAAGGGAGGGCAAAGAGACATGTGACTTTTACAAGGGTACAAGGGGGTGATTATCAGTGCCCCTGATCCTTGCCCTGTGTATGCGGGCTTGGCGGGCGCTGATTCTCTTTAGCGCAACGTCATTTGATAACGTTTTCGCGCAAAAGGGGCCGGGCCGTCTGAGGATTGTGTGTGGCTTGCGGGTGCTGAACTGGTTTCGGTCAAGACACGCGAGAGTGGCGTCTTCTGGTGCTGCATGGAAGGTTTCGGGGGATGGCTTCGGTGTCTTTTCTAGAAAGAAAAACACGAAGCCGCGCAAGAAAGGAGGTCAACGGAGAGACAGGCTGACTGACAGCCTGCTTGCCAGACACCCGACATCTGTCAACCACGAGGTTATCACCGCTCAGACAGCTTACTCCCAGGTCCTTTAGCCGTACCGCCATGCTGGAACGAGGTTGGCTGGGTATGTGCGGCAATGAATTGAGGAAAGTGGTATCTGTTTGGCCCCTGGAAGACACTCTCTCACACGTGGAGAACAGCTTACTGCTGGGCAGGCGAGACACCCCACATCAAGACCACCTTGCGCAACCATGCCGTGCAGATAGACATGTCGGACCAATCACGCCCGTCTGAAGCGCAAAAGAGCTCGTGGTTCGATGTCTCTTCCCAGCCGCCAACCGGACGAATTTGGTGGCAGATCCGACACCTGTGGACGCCAACCTCGAGAGAGGATGACGGGGCTCCAGTCGAGATCCACAGAGAACATCTAGACCCTGTTGATCTCTCGTTTGGGGGTCGCTTTCTGGCTGCCGATCACGTTTGGCGATTTGAGCCTCTTTTCACCTCAACATCTTCGTTAACATCACTTTGCGCCGAGGCAGCTCGTTGACGAGCCTCAAGCAAGACACCTGCTCCTCAGAACAGGAGCCATGAGCCAGCAACCATGACTCTCTACTCGTCTCCGCCTCCGGCACGGCCCTTCAGCGAGGACAAGCCGACTCTCTTGACATCGTGGTGGATCACGCTGCTATGTGCCTTCATCATCCTCCTCCGTCTCGTGGGGCGGTTTGTGCGGGTCGAGAAGCTGTTTGGAGAGGACAAGGTCGCCGCTCTGGTGTTGATACCCCTCTTCCTGCGAATGGCCTTTGTGCACCCCATTCTCTTGTTTGGAACCAACAATGTCGAGTTGAACGATGAGCTGGACTTGTCGGACGAGGGGCTCCGGCGGCGGGCCATTGGGAGCGGACTGGTGCTGATCAGTCGTATGCTGTACGCAGTGGTGTAAGGTCCCTCCACAGTTTTGGGCAGCAACTCGGTGGCTAACATTATGTTTCTCAGACTATGGCTGCTCAAGCTGGTTACTCTCGAGTTCTTTGATCGTCTGGTTGGATCTTCTGGGAGGAACCGCTACACCTTGCTCCTTCGGTCGATGCGCATCGCTTTGGTCGCGACCTTTGTGGCGGTTGTCGTCAGTGATCTTGCGGAATGCCAGCCGTTCACAAAGTACTGGCAGGTCAGTCCGGACCCGGGACCGCAGTGTCGTCAGGGCTACGCAAACCTCCTCACAGCATCAGTTTGCAACGCGGCTACCGACCTGCTGCTGGTTGTGTTCCCTGTGCCCATTGTCATACAAAGCCGACTGCCGATGGGACACAAGTCGCTGCTGGTTGCCCTCTTTTGTCTCCACATCTTTACGGTGGTGGTGACCATCTGTCGGGTGCCTCAGATCATCAGCGAGCAGGGATACCAAGCGACGAGGACGACATGGGCTTCGGCCGATATCCTGATGGCAACATTTGCGGCCAACGCACTTACCATCGGGACGTTTATGAGAGACAAGGGTGTCAAGAAGAAGAAGTTCAAATACGAGCCGACAGAGTCGCAAAACAGAAGAAACTCGAGGAAGGATTCGATGGCCATCTCGAAGAAGCCGTCCTGGGATGAGGATGATGACATGGAGGCGGGTTATTCTGAAGGAAAACGCGGAGGGCTGAGTCGTACAAAGACGCCCGACATCTCCTCGACACCAGGAGAGGCCGAGCAAGCCAAGAGGGAGATCAAGTCCCCCAGGGTGCACCACGGCAGTCGGTCAGCCAGCATGGACTCGCTGATTCCTAGGGGTCGACAGACACCTGCCACCCAAGTGGTCAAGACCACCACTTTTGAGATGACAGTCTCGTCGTCTGATGATCAGGAACATGTTCGGTGCAAAAAGGAAGCCCACGTAGGGCTCTGTCTGACCCCCATTCACGGGGTGGTGACAGCGACGGCAAACGGACGAGGGAGGGGGTCCAGCATCCTTCTTCGCGAGATGAAACCGATGCCAGACACTCACAACGAGGAGACGGAGCAGCAACAGCGCTGACGGGTAGATGCGAGGCACCTTAACCTACGATCAGTTTTAGTGTTTTTAGTGTTTACTTTCTGAACATGATGATACCTACCTGACCTTTGTCGTGATTTTGCTTTTTCCCAGGTGGAGTGTGCGGCGTGCCCTGAATCCTGCGGGGGTGCGGGCGGGGGGGATCATCGTTTGTGGAGCTCCCTCCAAGGCATGACACAAGACTCTCCAGCGGCACGACCCTCGTGGCTCGTGGCATACCAGGTCCTGGGCCCACGGGCAGTTGTTGCATCTCGTGAAGATGACCTCGGCCGAATCCCACCGCTCTTTTTTTTTTTTTGTTATTCTATGCCCGGACAATAGCTGATGAGCTAGATTTGGGGGGGGGTTTATTGGGTTATGGGGTTGTTAGGTTATTGGGTTGTTGGGTTGTTGACGGTGATCACCACAGTCACCGATGCTTGTCTCTGCTACGGCAGAGTAAGAGACCTCAACAATCTCAAACAAGGCCTTTGTCATGTGCGCCACAGGCATTGTTCCAAGTATTAGACCCCCCTTTCCAAGCAGCACGGGCAGCTCCCGTCACCCACACTCTCCCACAGACTTCGGGAACAGAGGCACGTCCATCAGGTACACTTCGAGGTCTCAGACCCGAAAACCACGCAATCGGTTCCCAAAAGGCGCTAATGCAACCCAGAGCAAACCCCTGTCGGCTTGGTTCAGGCGATTGCAGTCGTTGGTGGAGGGCGGCACGGTGGGGCCACCCGACACCTATTGTTCGTCGGGGACCCTCGATTCGCTGCAACCCCAGCAATCTTTGAGGTGATGGCAATCATGGCTGGCATCATTTCGCCTTTTATCCTTTCCTTTGTCCTCTTGCATTCGGATGAGATATGTAGACAGCCTGCCGATAGGACAGTGTTGACACCAGCAGCATCAGTCGACACTCCCGTCCAACACGGGCATCACCACCACCTCTCACACCCTCAACGGCTGGATCGGCAATCCTCCGAGGTGACAGTCAAACGACAAGCACCCCCCAACTCGGAGACTCCAGCAGCGGCAGCAGTAGCAGCAGCAGGCAGTGCGGGGCAAATATTGGCAGGACCGCCCATCTTTTCTTATCTCTCTGACGCCGCTAGACGACAAACCCACGACACCCACCCACCCGTCATCTCCTGCTGCAGAAAATTTCCATGTTGGATTCCCCATCTCTCGCATACACGCTGTCACCGTCACCCTTCACGGCCGGTTTATTACGCTGTGGAAATTTCATTAGCTGCTGGGACAGACGGCGTTGCGAACGGCAGGCCACCACGGCTGTTATCTCCTAGGGTGTCCCCATCTACAACAGGCCCAGCGCCAGGGGTTCTCCACGAACACAACCGTTTATCAGTGGAGTGGACCCGTCACCTGCCGTTGTCTCCGTTTCGTGCCCGGTATTCGGGGGGCCACTTTCACTCAACTGCCAGGCCGAACAACTCTATTGTCGACGGCGGGATTCGTCGCGAAAGAAAATCAAACGAAACAAACCCGGAGCTCACCAACGCATGGTAATCGCGGGCCGTTGAGAGACACGGTTGTGCAACCCACCATCTCGCTGTCAGACCCGCCATTTTTGATCTCGCTCGCCATCCCCGTCGCCTTCGCCATTCCAATGATCCGACAGAGATGACCCTCGACCGCGACATTGAGATGAGCCAGCTGGATCGCACCCGCAGTCTGGCCGAAGGCAGCAGCTTCACTGTCCGGGGTCAAAGTCGGGCCTCGGATCCTGATCATCATCATCATCATCATCATTATCATCATCACCACCACAACCACCACCCTCATAATACCGTCGGCGTAGGTGCCGGAGGGATGAAAGCTCGCGTGGGGAGGTTCATCGACACCTTCCGCCGGGAACACCCAGACAACGTCCGCTACCACGACGACCCCAACTTTGCGCTTCACGTCACTGACCCAGAAGGTGGCCCAGGCGACTCACCGACGACAACCAGAACAACAAATGGGTTTGGCTCTGCTTCGGGGGTGGCGGTGGTGAGGCAGCATAATGGGGAGAGGTACTATGACTTACGGACGGCGAACTCCAGGACGGCGGGGACGTTGCTTGCGCGGGAGCTCAAGGGGAGGCATTTGCAGATGATTGCGATTGGGGGGTCGATCGGGACGGGTTTGTTTGTTGCGAGTGGGAAGGCGTTGAGTGAGGGGGGGCCGGCGGCGGTGTTGTTGGCGTACATCTTTGTGGGCGTGATGCTGTATTGCACGGTGCAGGCGTTGGGGGGAGTTGGCCGTGGTGTTTCCTGTAGCGGGGTCGTTCTCGGCTTTTTCGACGAGGTTTCTGGATCCGAGTTGGGGGTTTGCTATGGGTTGGAAGTAGGTTGTTTTTGTTGACCGTTTTTCTGTTGATGGGGAGACATCCCGCGTCACCCTTTTTCTTCCGTTGTTCTGGTGTTGCATGCTAACGTGGTGTGACTGAAGCTATGCCTTGCAGTGGATAGTGGTGTTACCGCTCGAGATTATTGCCGGCGCCATGACTATCGGTTATTGGAACGAGAGTCTGAACAAGGCCATATTTGTGGCCGTGTTTCTGGCGGTCATTGTTGTCATCAACCTCTTTGGAGTAAAGGGGTACGGCGAGGCAGAGTTTGTGTTTGCCATTGTCAAGGTTACTGCTGTCGTCGGGTTCATGTGAGTTTCGCACGGGTGCTTACCTGTTGGTGGAACGTAGCTGACCGCCCTGTTAGCCTTCTCGGTATCGTCATCAACATCGGAGGGACCCCCGAAGGCGGCTACATCGGCGGCAAGTACTGGTCCGACCCGGGCGCCTTCAACAATGGCTTCAAGGGCCTCTGTAGCGTGTTTGTCACGGCCGCCTTTGCCTTTGCTGGCACGGAGCTGGTCGGTTTGGCTGCCGCCGAGACAGCCAACCCGCGAAAGTCCTTGCCCACCGCCATCAAGCAAGTGTTTTGGAGAATCACACTCTTCTACATTGTGTCGCTTGCGCTTGTCGGTCTCCTGGTGCCGTACAACGAGCCCAGGTTGCTTGGTGCTACTAGCATCGCCGACGCCTCAGCCAGTCCCTTTGTCATCGCCATCGAAAGCGCAGGCACGACTATTCTACCCAGCATCATGAACGGCGTCATCCTTGTGTCCGTCATCAGCGTCGGCAACTCTTCCGTCTTTGGATCCTCCCGAACACTCGCCGCCCTCGCCGAGCTGGGCCAGGCGCCCAAGATCTTCGCCTACGTCGACCGCCGCGGCCGTCCGCTAGTTTCCATCCTCGCAGCATCGAGCGTCGGTCTCCTGGCCTTCATGGCCAACTCCAAAGTCCACAGCCACGTGTTCGACTGGCTCCTCGCCATATCAGGCCTGAGCAGCGTCTTCACCTGGGGGAGCACCTGTCTCGCCCACATCCGCCTCCGCAAGGCATGGGCGTACCATCACAGATCAGTCAGCGACATGGCCTTTCGTGCTCAGGGGGGAACGATCGGCAGCTGGATCGGCCTGTTTTGCAACTGTCTCATTCTCGTCGGTCAGTGCTGGGTGGCGATTTGGCCCATTACGAGCGAGCCGTTGACGTCGAGTCAGCGGGCCGAGAATTTCTTTTTGCAGTGTTTGGCGATCCCGGTGGTGTTGTTGTTTTTGATTGGGCACAAGCTGTGGTATAGGACGAGCGTGATCAAGGTGGAGGACATGGATATTGATACGGGGAGGAGGGATTTTGGCAGACTCGGGATTATCAAGGCGCAGGAGGAGGAGGAGAGGGCAAGTTGGCCGAAGTGGAAGAGGGTTTATAGGGTTATTTGCTGATGGTTTGGGGGCTGGGGCGTGTACATATGAGTATATAATTTGGGGGAAGGGTGGTGGTGGTTGGTTGTAATTTGAGATGAATTTTGATGTCGCAGAGCATTCGTCGTGCTTTCAGGTGTCTTCTTGACTATCATGATTCCCACTGTATGCCGGCGGAGAACGTTTCCGTAGCCACAAACGCCACCATTCCACCCTCACCCTCACCATCATCACCCGCTCTCACCCTCACAGCCAACTCCTCGGACCCAACCACTCTGTACTCCGGTATGAAGCCCAGTGCGTAAGGTATTTTTGGTCTGGTCTAGGATTGGATAGGTAAGTATTTTGCACTTATTTTAGGTTATGTCTTCTGATGAATGGGCGTTGATTGCCACGGCATTTACACATGAGAAAGTGAGTGATGGGTAGCGACGATCTGGCAGGTCTCTGACGGTAACTGCGTGGCAGTGACTGCCTCCAGGTGAACCACCAGTGCCTCTCCTGAGAGGGACGGGAGCACCTGTCCAGCTTCCTACACCTGGCAACAGACTGACAGCCGTACTTGCCTACCTCAGGAATACGCGGTACTTGTAGTACTTCCAACAGCAGCCCACTATCCGACGGCCAAATGGTCAAATGGACCCCCAAACGGCTTTCGTAGCCCACCACCCCACGGGTTGGTGGGTGAGCTTTTGATATTTTCGGCAGACCCTCTTAGGAGGAGTAGAGACTCTTTCTGTTTTCGGTCTTGGTCAGTCCCATCCCCTCCACCGCATCACGACATTTTTTAGCTCATTGCAGAAAGGTTTTCTCGGCTCAAGAACTTATATTGTTGCCGAATTCTGTCTCACACTCCCCTAACCTCCAGACGAAGCCGCGGCAGCCCGCATGTTTCCGCACCGGAAAGCTCGACGTGGACAATATTGCACCCAAACGGCCGTCCTCCTGGAGGCGCACCAAACCTCAACATGCGCATGGCATCCACGCACGACCTCTGTCTCTCTATTTTCTCCTGCTGTGGTACACAGCACTGTCGCAACAAACAATTCAATGCCCGAGAGCTGCTGACCGCCTCTGATCATCTGCTTCTTTTTTCTGGAACCCCAAGTCACGGCCCTAAAGGGAAGGTTGCAGCGCTCGCCGTGGGACAGACAGACCCAGGACCGGCAGTTGGAGCTTGGAAATCCGGGGAAAGGAACACGGCCGGGCATCTCATCATGCATTCCTCCCAGCCTCCGTCTTTTTACCAAGCTTTCCTCCTGTCGCACAGGCAGCATTCCCCGCATGCTGTCCCACGGGATGCCGAGGAGAAAACCCCATCATGCGGGTGGAGGAATTGGAGACTCTTGGTGGGTTGGGGTACCTACCTTGATGATCACCACGTTACAGCCCAGCCGTGTTGTTCGGTCACGGGAGGCAGCTTGCTGGGACCGCATGCTCACCACATGCGAACACGATGGTTCATCCAATCTATCTTCGCATCGCCGGTGGTGTTGAGGTGGCACCGCGGTCATGATGATGCGATCAGATATCTTTTTGGCGAGTCCAATTATCTCCTCCTCTCCTTGCCCTTGCTTCCCACATGCCGGCCAGCCTGCTCTGGTGTTATTTGCTTTTTGCTAGCTTCCATTGCAGAATGGCGTTTCTCTGGATCGCCTCTCTTGTGTTGTGCTCTCTGTGGGGGGCACGGGGACAGACTAAACGATGTTCGGGTTACGAAGCCATCAACGTGCTGAAGGCGGACTCGTATCTGATTGCAGATCTTGTTCTCATTGGCAACTGCAGCTCTCACAGCAGCGACATCGAGAACCTGAGGTTGCTTGTCGAGTACCAGACAGGTGAGCACGTCATGTTTTTGTCAAGTATCACGATGCCGTCTAAGGTCACTGACTCGAACAGACTCACGGCTGCATGTCCTCATCACAGATGCCGATTCCCAAGTGTTTCAAATCCAGGAACACGTCCTCCCCCGACCGAGAAGCGAGAACGCGTCCTCGAGCAGCTCTGGGTTGCAGTTCAGTTTCACCCAAAGCCCGTTTGCCTTTAGCGTTACAAGAGCGTCGACAGGGGAGACCCTTTTTGACACGGCCGACACGCCGTTGATCTTTGAAACCCAGTACATCCGACTCAGAACTCGCTTGCCGTCGAATCCAAATATTTATGGGCTGGGCGAACACTCGGATGACTTTCGCCTTCCAACATGGAATTACACCCGCACGCTATGGAACACGGAATCGCCCATGATCCCAAACGGGCTCAATCTCTACGGCTCGCACCCGGTGTACTTTGATCATCGGGGCGAGTCAGGCACGCACGGCGTGTTTCTGCGGAGTTCCAACGGCATGGATGTCAAGTTGGGCACCTCGGACCAGGGACAGCAATTCCTCGAGTACAATGTGATTGGCGGCGTATTCGACTTTTACTTCTTAGCAGGCCCGACCCCAACAGACGTCAGCAAGCAGTATGCCGAAGTTGTCGGGCTCCCAGCGTTTGTGCCGTATTGGGTCCTGGGTTTCCACCAGTGCAAGTATGGATATAAAAGCATTGATGAAGTTGGACAAGTTGTTGACACCTACGCGGCCGCTGGGATCCCATTGGAGACGATGTGGGGTGATATTGACTACATGAGCGACCATCAGGATTTCACCACGGACGGGAGCCGTTACCCCCTGGAGAAAGTTCGGCAGCTGGTTCAGAGTCTGCACGATGATGGACAACACTATGTTCAAATCCTGGATCCGGGAATCCATCGAGCTGGTGGTTACCCAACCTACACCAGAGGCGCCGAACAGAACGTCTTTCTCAAAGCAGCAGATGGCTCATTTTATCGCGGGTTTCAATGGCCCGGCGAAGTGGTTTGGCCTGACTGGCTCCATCCAAACACACAGGAATGGTGGACAGATGAGATCAGGAGGTTCTACGACCCCAACTCAGGCGTCAACGTCGATGGGCTGTGGGTTGACATGAACGAGGCGAGCAACATGTGTGAAAGCACCAGCTGCTTTGCTTCAACATCTGCTCGAACCTGGGTTGCCAACAAGGGTATCGCGGTCAGGAAACGGTACGGGGACCCGGTTCCATTTCTTGGAGTGCCAGAGAGAGATCTCTTCAACCCTCTGTATCGCATACAGAACCGATGGGGCGACATCTCCAGCAAAACTTTGTGGACGAACATCACCAATGCCGACGGAACCCACCAGTATGATACTCACAACTTCTACGGCACCATGATGGCTGGCGCCACCCGGAACGCGCTGCTGAGCAGAAACTCGGCTGTCAGGCCCTTCGTCCTCACTCGATCGACCTTTGCTGGCGTGGGGAGAGTGGCAGCGCATTGGTTCGGTGACAACGCTTCTAGGTGGGATCATTACCGAACTACTATCCGCCAAATGTTGTCCTTCACTGCTCTGCACGCGGTGCCCTTTGTTGGCTCTGACGTCTGTGGCTTCAACGAAAACGCGACGGAAAAAATGTGTGCCCGCTGGGCTTTGCTAGGCGCGTTCCAGCCCTTCTACCGCAACCACGCAGATACCACGGCCAACCGTCAGGAATTTTACCTGTGGCCTTTGGTCACCCAAGCCGCCAAGAAGGCGATTGATACTCGCTACAAGTTGCTCGACTACATGTACACCTCCCTCTGGAAAGCGAGCGCTGACGGCACGCCCAACGCCAGCCCGCTGTGGTTCTTCTACCCCTCGGATAGCAACACGTTTGGCATCCAGAACCAATGGATGCTTGGAGACGCGTTGCTTGTTTCTCCAGTTGTTGACGACGACTCCCAGAGCGTCAGCTTCTACCTTCCGGACGATATCTGGTATGACTTTTGGACTTTTGAGCAAAAGGCCGGGGGTGGACAAACGCACAGGTTGGACGGGGTGCAGTGGGATGAGATTCCTGTTCACATTCGAGGCGGGACTATCCTTGCTATGAGGACTGAATCAGCGAATACTACTGCCCAGTTGAGGGAGAAGAACTTTAGGATTATTGTTGCGCCGGGGAAGGACGGGACTGCCAAGGGGGAATTGTACTTGGATGATGGGGCCAGTTTGGATGTGGGGGGGAACAAGTCGGAGATTGGGTTTGTGTGGGATGGGCAGAGCTTTGCTGCGAACGGGACGTTTGGGTTTGAGACGGATGTGAAGGTTGAGAGGGTTGTTGTTCTCGGAGGGGAGGGAGGGGAGGTTGTTACGCATGAGGGGCCTTGGGGGTTGGGAGGAGAGTTTGGGTTTCATTTGTAGAGAGGGCAAGGGGTGATGAAGTATTTGAATTTTATTCTTGAACTTTCTGCTGATACTATTGTGAGTTGGTTCCGGGTGTTCTTCTTGTCCATTTTCACGAGAGTTTGCCCGTTGTGAAGCTGCTCGTAACCAAACAGTGCAGGATGCGGCTCGAAAATACAAATGGCAATTGTCTTGAGGTCCAATAAATAGCCCGCTTGTTCCATCTTTTTGTTCGGCAGTCAGAGGTTGGTGTTGCCAAGCGCCAATGCTGATGGCTCCTTATTCCGGCCTCTTGCCAAACCAAACGCTCACAATCAAGACAGACAGACGTCCACATATTCCAATCCCATATCATTCCTACATTCTCCCCACTACCAATCATCCACACCCCCCATGGTTCAAACACCTACACCTTTTGAACCCCTTCTTAACTATCCCCCTCTAGGTCGAGGTAGAGGGAGGGGGGGTGATGCTGGGAGAGAGGGCAGGGTTTCTACCAGGTCTTTGGGGGCGGCCTCCAGTCGATGATGGTGACGGAGGCGGGCGTCCGGGGCTGGCGTTGAGAGGACTCGTCGGAGTACTCCGTGATAACGAGTATACCAGATGATGGCGGTGGTGTTGTTATTCTCGGCAGCAAGAAGCAGGACGGTTGTGAAGAGTGAGGATATCGTGGGTTGCTGTTCAGCAAACGATGCCGAATAGACGATGCTCTCAACAGTAGAGTTTTGTTGCCCTGAAATAGCCTTCCATTCACTAGAAGAGGGCCATGTGAATTCAAGCTCAGATCCACTGGAGCAAAATCTCTTCATTGCTCCTGACTTAGTCCATGGTTGGGAGACGACGGGATAGATTGTGGTTGATAGCGATGCCCTGTTTTGGCAGGTCTTGATGAAGTGGCTGTGGCTTCACGTGGCGGTTGGGGGAACACAATAACTTGTGCTTTCCAACTTTGAGCAAAGATTTTAAAGCTGGCTTCTGGAAGAGGAGTTTTCTGAACTCTGGAAGCTGCTAACAACTTCGTGTCGTGTTCCTGGGGTGAAATTCCTGTAAATGCTAAGCATCGTTCAGCGGTGTCTAATCTCTCAGATCCTGTACACTTTTCATCACTCCAAATCACACAAAAAATCCCCCATCCCTCCCCCAAAAAAAAAAAAAAACAGCACGAACCCCCATAAATCTCTCTCTCACCTCCTAATGCGCTATGTGACTGACTCGACTCCTCAAACTTTGATCCTCTTCACCCTGTCCCCCGGGATATACCTCACCCACCGTTCAACTGATAAATCCGTCACCTCGTCATATTTCCCGTTTATCACCAGCGTCTCAACCTCAATAACCCCCCCCGGCAGCTCGAGTGTTAAGTTGCGCTATTTCAAATACGAATTATCTGTTGCGTTGACCCAATGCCACTTGTTGTTGCAGAAGGCTTTTATGGTGGTCAGCAGCACCCAACGCCGGAAACGGCAGTTGATCAAGCCACTAGACGGAGTCCATCCATGCCCCGTTGCTGTTTAACTGGATACCTATCTTTAAAACACCCATGCGACATGTATAAATATGACCTTACAAAAGCTGTACTTATTGCAACTCGAGCTTTATCGTTATACCCATCTATACTTTTGAATCGCCAAGGTATCCTCGATGTTTTATCGAGTCAATCTGCGCTCGAGTACACCTCGATTCATCTCACCCGGAGATGTCTATTTATCTCCGACAGCTCGGACCACAGTGTATGTGTGTGTGAGAATAGAGGGGAAACCACTCATCATTTTCATCTCCTTTCCTTCCCCATTTTCACCCTTTCATCCATCATCACCACACCCCTCAAACCCACCCCCTCCCCCCTAATCCTCATCATGGGCGGCGCACCCCCCTCCCCCCTCGAATCCTCCCTCCGAAAACTCCTCACCCCCGAATTATTCTCCCACCTCGTCACCAACCGCCTCCCCTACCCCCCCCAATCCCCCATCAACTTCTCCCACTTCGCCAACACCATATTCCTCACCGACCCTTACTCCCCCTTAGTCTCCCCCCAGGCCTGGCCCGCCCTCCTCGCCCTATCCCAGCACCCCCTCTCCTCCATCCCCGACCTAGCAACCTTCCTCCCACCCCCCTCCTCCCCTTCCTATCCCACCCAAACCCTCGGCCTCCTCCTCCTCCTCGACCACATCCCCCGCCTTCTATTCCGCGGCATCGACCAGCGCTACACCTACTCCTTCTTCTCCCACCTCTCCCAATCCCTCGCCTTGTCCTGGCACTCCCTCCCCTCCCACCTCCGCCCCGACTCCCACGCCCGCTGGAAGCACGAGCAGAACGTCGCCCTGGACTACTGGATCGCTGTCCGGTTCTGGTTCGCTACACCATTCGTCCATTCCGAAAAGCCGGAACTGCAGGAAATCGCCATAACCCTCACAGAAGAAACCCGCGCGACTGTGGAGAAGGAAACCGGGTCGGCTGACCCTTACCGCCAGGAACGCGACGAGATACTAGGCGACTCGTACGCTTTTCCCAGGGTCTACAACGCCGGACCGCCGCGGGGGGATCAGGTGACGAGAGAGAGCTTCACGTGGTGGATGGGCATGTTGTTCGACGTCCACAAGCCGATCGTCGACCGGTTTGGGAGGTACCCCTATCTCAATGGGATAACCGGGCGGGACGCAAACGAAGGAGAAGAAAAGTGGTTGGAGGAGATCAACCACTTTGCCGAGGCGGACGAGGAGAGTGTTAGGCGGGTGAGGGAAGATGTCAAGGCGGGACGGTGGTCACCGTTGGGGACTGACACGCCTCGCTGAGATAAGACAACAAAACGAAATCGGTAGTAATAGTGGTGTTGTTGATCAGTCATTACAAAGCTAAAACAGGTATCACTGCAACAACCTCCTTTTTCCAATCCCTACCCTCCTCCATATTCCCAACACCACAACATGACCAAAGCGTATTATCACCAGGCCTCCCACTTCTGTCCCCCAACGGCAATCAACCGATTAAACAACTCATCCCTCAGCGGAATAGCCGTAATCTTGTACACCTCCCCCCTACTCGTCCTCAGCTCCAACCCATCGCTCACCTCCCTCTCCAAACTCCACCCCACCACCAACTTCGCCTTCCACCCATATCCGCCAAGCTTCTTCAACTCGACAATCTCCGACACGGGCACGCTCCACATGGCATGTAAATCCTCCTTCTCCTCCCCATCAGGCCCAATCTTTTCCTTTGTCTTCTTCGTTCCAAACGCCACGACCGGAATTGTTGCTGCCGTCGACAAATAAACATTGCCCTTCTTGCCGTCGTATCTCGCCTCGAACTCTACCGGTCCACTGATGGGCACCTTTTCGGCAGGGGGAACAACTCCTAGTCTGTCCTTGGCGTGATGGCTGATGCCCATCTTGCCCCTGATAGTATCAGCGCCCACGGCAGTCTTGACAGCAGTCTTTGCAGTGCCCCTGAAAAAGTTGAGGAACTTGTTGCTCTTCTTGTTTTGCTCCTTGTCCTGACCCTTCACCATGACACTGTGCCCGCCTTGGTTGCCGCCCTTGTCGTGCTTGATGCTGGGGTCGTAGTGGATCGCTTCCTGGAGTTCACCCGCGCTTGCGTTCATGGGAGCATCGGCACCGACAGCGGAAAGGTCATTGGAGGTAAGCTGGGCAGGTTTGTCGGGAGGTACTTCGTTGATACGGGGTGGTGGTGGGAGGGGTGCATGGTTCGCCTCCCCAATACGGAGGAGAGTGATGGTGAGCTGAGCATTGGTGGGAACGCCTTTGAGGAGAGTACTACAAGGTAAGATAGTCAGTGTACTGAGCCTTTCAAGGATGACAGAAATCAAGACATACTTTCGCAACTCCAGCAACTTCTTCCAGTCGGGGATAGTTCTGTTGAGCCAGTCCAGACCACGAGAGATGATAGGGTCACCGAAGAACCCGAACCCAATGCCAAAGGTGACACCCTTGACAAACATGTACGAAGTGACGACGAACGACAAGGCGAGAAGAGGCAGGATGAGCGCGACAAATCTCAGACGGTGAACATCGGTAGGAAACGGCGGCGTAGGAGACAACGCGCTACAGCACTCTGTTGGCATCAGTCCTCTCTCAACTTCACCAGCAACAAAACTCACTTTGCAAACCTCTCCCAGGTATCCACAAAATCCCCCAGCGCATGCATAATGGGCTGAAGCTTCGACCACATAGCTGTCTGCATCGGCACCTCCGTCTTGTCCCTCTTGGTCCCCGGCTTCGACCCAATAGCTTTGTGCATCTCGGTCGTGGACTGCTCTGCCGACTCCTGATCCCCCTGAGCATGTTGCCCGACAGCGCCGCTCACCGCCACCGTCGCGATCCCGCTCACAAAATTGCTAGCTTCCTGCTCGACCGCCTCACCCTTGTGGTTCTCAGGCGCGCCCGTAGCGCTGTCGTGGCTACCTAGCACACCAGCCTTGGGTTTCTGTATCCCGCCTGTTTTGCTGTCGACAAGCGACACTGGCGCAGGGGGGAAGAGATACTCTCTCGTCCACGGCACCGCGATCAGCGCCACGAGAACACTAATCAGCAGCGGTGTGAGGAAGTCAAACAGCCACGCAAGGAAATAAGCACTGCAAAACCCTGCTGTGCGCCGGGTTTCCTTCCAGGAACGGAGACGAGCAATGTGCTTAACTGCCGCCAGCATCCCTACGCCAACCGTCATATAGAGGCGCTCAAAGTTGCCGCGCATCTTGTCTGGCGAGAACTCCTCCTGTTCCGCAATGTTGAGATCGAGACCGCCGGGCGGGGGGTAGGGGGTGGCTTTGGTGTGGAAGATTTGCTGTCAGAGCGGTTGCGTTAGCTTGAGACCTGACATATGCGCAGAGACCATTTCTGACGTCGACATACCTTGTTGAACCGGCGCACGAGCATCCAGAGCTCTTCGTTGTCCATACCACCTACCAGAGGGGCTGGAATCTCTTGCTTGGGCTCGTTCCATCCTAGGTCGCGAACCTCTTCGTCGTGGTCGAGTTGGGCGATGCCTTGGGGGTGTTCGGTGGTGCCCTCGGTGGCCAAGGCGTGCGAGAGAGTTTGTTGGTTTCCCAGTTTGTCACTGGGCTCGGGCTTGTGAGGGCCTTCGACAGAGGTGGTAGGGTTGACGGCGGGGATGGGTAAGAAGTCGACGATTTCAGATCCTAGGCTGTTTTCATTTTCGTCCTTGGACGGCACGTCCGGTGCCGTTGGCTGGGATGAAGCCATGACCGTGTAGGTTAAGGTCTGTCCAGTCTAGGTAGGGGGTTGCAAAAGGGTAGTTGGTATGATAAGGTAGGATGGTGGCCGGGCCTGGGGCCAAGTGGACGACGAAAAGAGCTTTATTCTACGTAAGTTGAGAGCAGGCAGGTGGTGGATGGGGGGTCATAGACACAAACACTGTCGCCAGTGATTTTATTGATGCTCCTGGTGCTGGGCTGAAAGACGGCAATGACATCAATGGCTGCCAATCAACGGGCGGATAAAGATGGAGTCGGTGACGCAGGTGTGCCAGAGCCATGGTTCGAACCTGCTGGGGGAGCGTCGTTTGGGTGCCATTCCGTTTTGAGTGACGGCCCAATCTCAGATTCGAGAATCTCTTGGTCTTGCCAAACACGAACATGATCATCGATTTTTTTGTGGAATGGATGCTCCGGAATCGATGACGTTCTGTGGAACCTGGATGTGGTTGCGGGAGGCAGTTGCTCGCCAGCTGGCAGGACTTACACAGGTCTTGGCATGATACAACAACACCAAGCTACGCGAGAGCACATGTCATCAGTTACGCTTCATCAAGGAGATTGGAAGATCACTACATCCGCAACGAAACAAGATTTTATAGCACAAAGTCATTTGTCCCCTCTTAAACCCTCATCACTACATGTCGAGGAATCATCTTGCGATGATGGTGGTTTTCCTTCCGCCGTGAGGCTGGGTGGCCGGGGCCGATGGTCGTGGCGGGGTGTCAGAGGTCTCCATGGGATTTCCGAGGACTCGGGGGACTGTAAAGGAGGTTTCGTCGAGTCCAGGTGGCTTCCGGGGTGGCGCATTTTCACAGGGTGTTTTTCCATAGGTCACATGTGCATAGAGGCTTTCCATCCATGTTGCACCGACCTTTCGCAGAGACTTGGCCGGACAATATTACCCTCGTTTGTTGATCAAGTCGTGGTGACGCTCATGGACACGAGAACCACCGACCTCCATATTCACAGATGCCTGCTTTATGAGCTCCTCAAGGTCCATCCAGCTCTTGGAAGCATCGTACGGGAATGAAACTTTCTTCCTACTGCATCCTTGAACGAAATAGGTACGTCTGTCGTCAAGTCTTCAGATTCCTTTGGGAATGCTTTTGCCTTGCAGTTTGGACCCAAATGCAGATTCTGCGTGGCGGATCAGAAAGTCGGCATTCTTTCTCCGCTCGGCTTGACTAGATTCCCAATCCTTCTTCTCTGCTGCTAGCTTCTCCAGGACTGCAAGCCGCTCCAATAATGCATGGTCGGGGCCACCGGTGCTGCTCAGCGTTTTGGGTTTCTCGAGTGAAGAAGCAGGGGATTTGGCAGCCTCAAGCCTGCCTCCAAACTCAGTCTTCAGCTGCGAGGGCTTGGCCGAAGTTTTTGGGAACTCATTGACAGTCTGGTGATCCGAACGCATCGAACCCAGTTCTTCCCCTATGAGGTCGACGACTTCCAAATCCACACATGTAGATTCTGAGGTACATCCATCATTTTGATCGAGGGTCGGAGCGTGCGATGGGGTGGATGGAGGGAGAATAGAGCGATGTCCACTGCACAACAGTTAGCCAGTTATCCAAAATAATTCTGTCCAGGTATCAATATCCATACAGGTTCGCTGCGGAGAGCAGAAGATTCAGCGCAGCGAGACAGTTATGCAACTTCTCGCGTAGCTCTCTCAGTTCGTCTTTCCCGTACAACTCCCACCCAATTCTGCACCCACTATCTCGAATAGTTGGCGGCCCGTTACTGGACAAACTCTTTTTCAGGGATTCGGTTCGTTTGAGGAATTTCGAGATCGTGTCCAGTGACGAGGAGATGAGAAATGACGCCGCGCTGATTGTGTTTCGGGGCAGAAAAACCTGGTTTTGGCTGAGTTGGCTCACAGTGATGAAGGCCTGTTGGGTCAGGACAAGTTCCTTCATTGCAGCTTCATATTCGGAGGGAGTGTCTGCTGAAGTCTTCACGAGGATGTGCAGTTTCTGGGCCATCTCGGCGCCAGCGACAAAGTCACCCACGGAGTAACCAGATGACATCTCGTACCATGGGGCGTAAGAAGGATAGTAAAACTTGATATTGTTTTAGTACTCCGAGCTTGAAAAAGCAGCAAAAGGTTAGACAGACTGGTTGGAAGTTTGTTTGACACCTGACAGTGATGAGTAGGTAAATATGAACTCCTAGGGAGGCTGGATGGGCTGTTTTGCTTTATTGAATGGGATGGTATCTGATGGTCAAGGATAATGCTACACAGCCACGAGCGCCTTGTTGCAGACACTGCGTGTTTTCATGTCGAGGCCCGGCCAGTGGTGAAGGTACTGTGGCGGAGCTTGCATTCCGCCTCGTTCATGTTGTTGGTGGCACGCATAACCAAAGCACAAGAATTGCTGACCTATCATTTGAGGTGTAGACGTGGAACTCGGTCTTGTAAAGTGCGACGTTGCCAACAGCTGCTCGCCAGACTTCAGGACGTAACAGCGCAATCTCCCAGACTCTCCGTCGGCAAGTCAAAAACGCCCACTCAAGCAACAACAGCCATATGCGCCTCCAATCCACCAGGACTATCGATCCGAACCTTCACCCCCGGTGCGACAAAGAAAATCGACCCTTCCTCCAGTCTAAACGTCTTTCCGTCCGCTAGCATTGTTCCGTTGCCGTGTGTGATAATCATAACACCCGGCCCTCGGTGCGCCTCAATGTCTTCTCCCTCTCCCTGGAACAGGCTGAGCCTGAGCATGTCGAACTCGCTCATGGGTGGCTTGTAGATCTTGACCTTTCCTTGGTCCTGCGACGGCAGGATGACGCTGTCTTTTGATCTCGTGCTTGGCTTGAATGTGAGTGTGTCGGCAAACATGTCGATATTGTTGCGATCCGCCGGAGGACAGAAGCCAGCGTTGAGGACATTGTTGCTGCGAGCCATGCACTCGACAATATCACCACTCAAATAGGCGTGGATGCCGTCTGCCGGAATGTAAATCGCGTCACCCGCGTCCAACACGAGGAAGTTCATGCAGAGTAACGCAACCAGAGATCCGTTATCAGTAGCTCCATACTGGTCTTGGAGACGAGGCAGCAAATCGAGGATGTATGTCTGCTTGCCAAGCTCTTCCTTGGATGCCTTGGCCAAGGCTTCCTCAACGGACTTGACGGTCTTCTCATCGGCCTGGAGAAGGGACCGGGTGACTTCGCGGAGGGTTAACTCTGACCAGTCTTCGATGCCAGCAGGGACAAATTGGCGCAGGACCCCGAGGCGCTTGAAAAGTAACTGAACCTCCTCCAGCGGCTTCCACCCAGCAAAAACCTCGAACTTGGAAAGCGCCACTGCAATCTCGGGCTTGTGGTTCGGATCGGTGAAGTTCTCTGGATCTTCTTTGTGAAGCTTGGCGGCGAGCTCCTTGTTGGGGTGAATCTGAAGAGGTAAGGCTTTGGCGATGGAGAGAATTTTGGGCAGAAAAGGCAGCTGTCCACCTAGCTCCTCGATAACCTTCTTGCCGAGGAGTTCGTCCTTGTGCTTCTGGAGGACATCCTGGAGAAGCTCGCCTGTTTCCAGCACTCGAGCAGGAAAGTCTGGATAATCCCCGAACCAGAGCTCAGAGTAGAATTCGTCGTTCTTAATTTCAAAATTGGGGTCGGTCTTCTTGTGGAGCTGGACGGCAAGTGATTTCTCGCCCTGCTTGCCCCAGGGGTAGTTGTTGCAGCTTCCGATGAGCTGGAACACGCGGTCGGTTCGTGTCATGGTGGATAGGTAGATGGGGATGATCTGGGTGTTGTTGTATGCAGTTGGGTTGATTGTGGCCTACGAGATTGCTCTAGATCGGATGAACTGCAGCTGCAGCTGTTTTATGTGGCAATGTCAGGGATCTATGCTGTCACCGTAATGCTCTAGAATGATGTCGTCACTATCTTGGGTTTTTGTGGGGCCGTTGCGGAAGCCGCTGGCTCGGCACGGCATGGCGTTCTGGTGGGGCCGTGGCACCGAGTGGTCTTCGGAGAGACGGGAGACAGGCAGGAGACCGCCGGCAACTTCTCCCCACAATCATCTGTAGCCGCCCAGTCAACTGACCCATAGTCGACCACAGTATCTACCTGACCTACCTCAACCTCTGACCTCTTTTTTTGGTTTCCGATCAACATGACCGTGGAAAACTCCACGTTTGCAGCCACCAAGCACCTCAATGCTGCTCTTCAACAACTCCGTCAAATCGACACCGGGTGGCTCTGGATTGGATGCCCTATGCATCGACATGGCGGATCATCCGGAAATACTACGTCAGGTGACATATATGCACACTATCTGCAGTCTTGCCAACCGAGTTTTATCTTTGGTCGGGACGTGGAACTATGTCCACAGATGCTGTCATGGATCACTTTGCAACGCACGCACCGCAAGCCATATTGCTCAGATCTGAACTCAGTCAGCTATACATTCCTAACATTGGAATGGAGAGCTGAGGAGAGAGGTTGAAGAATATCTCACGTTCAGAGAATTGGCCACAAGCTCAGCAGAAACGCTTAGCTGCCCGGGCTCTAAGCTGGGCGCGTTTTGGTATGACTTCATTGGGGACTACATAAACTTACACGGGGCGATGGACAGGGGCCTACCATACATCGTGTCAAGGGAGTACTAGCACCGAATATGGATCATTCAGGAGGTGGTCCTTGCCCACCTCCCGATCATCATGGTCGGTGAACCGCATTACATGGCTACAGGCCCGAGAGATATTCTCTGCGGTGTATTGGGGCTTACACGTCATATTCTAAGGACACGCAGTTTGGATATACAGGCGGACTGCCATCGGTCGGTTGCTGACGTGTTTACGACTTTGACACGGATCTTGCTTCATAGCAGTCTTCACGCATCATGTTGGGGAAACCCCTTCGGGGACTATTCTTCTTCGGATCAATGCCCCCCTAATGAGCCCGATGGCTCACAAGGACTGCCTACATGGATCCCCGATTGGAGTGACATCGGAACCCAAGGTCTCACTCCGTTTCCCATTAACCAGGTTTATTCATTCAAGGCGAGTGGCTCAAAGCCCCCGTCCGTTGAGGTCTCGACTGGCGTTTGGGAAGATGACGGGGTTCTTTTTTTGAGCGGATGTGACGTGGATGAAATCGAAGCTGTCATGGAGTGTCCACCGTTCGAAGGATTTGACAATGAAATGGAATCGGTATCTTGTGCAGATGGCTGGGTTTATTGAGCTTGGATCTAGGTCCAGAGCTGAAGAGGAACAGATTTGGCGTACTGTTACATGTCACCATCGGGGTCATTATCCAGTAGACATGGAAGGACGAAGATTGCCACTGATTCAGGAAGATGGCCTCTCTCTCTGGCTGAGAATGATGCGGGGAAAGAAGATCAAGAATAAAAGCTTGACAAAAGCTGAGCAGGACGTGCTGGAACGGCTCAGATCAGGGTCGCCACACCCGAGGGCATCGACCAGCCGACAAATCGCATCCTTTGCCTTCCATGCGCGACAGAAGGATCGTTCTAGACACGCAAACCAAAGGCTGTTCAAGACCAGAAAAGGAATGTTGGGGCTTGGCCACGACGGTCTTCAGAAGGGTGATATTGTGACGATACTCTGGGGCGGTAGGACTCCCATCATTCTTCGCAGGCGTGACAGCGTTGGTGAGGGCTACTATTCTCGGGGAGATGCATACATCGATGGATTGATGTATGGCAACTTTCTCGATACTAATTCGTCAGAGAAGACATTTCGCATCTACTGATCAAAACCTGGTTACAACGTCTCGGGTAAATCATCCGGTACCAATCGCGCTTCCATCGGGAAGACACCTGGCTGTTCCAATGAGACTACACAACTGTAGTCGGCTAAATGCACACTCTACCGTGGGCGACAGCAACAATGCAAGCTGTCAACATGTCGACTTCTAGTATCGGGTCTTCGATTCATGACAGAAAGTTACAAGCACCATTTTACAACGTGAGCCTCCACAAGCATTCACTTTCACGATGGCTTGCCTTGCCCTGACAACTTTCCTCACGTCCGCTCTCACCCTCTCCCACTTTACCACAGGTACAAGAGCCACATCAGAACTGCCAGATGACGATGAGCTATGCGGCCGCGGTCTCCCAACCACTCCCTTCAACCGCACTGTCCTGACCACCATCGGACCCTACTCCTACGACCCAGCAGCCTGGAGCCCCTGGACACATAGGCCCTACTGCCTCGAGGCTAACGAAGAGCCATGGTGTGTCTACACCAACGCTGCCTCTCCCAAAGGCCACGGCATCAGCATCATCACTACCCCTGAGATTGCCGGAACTACTTTGAACATTCTTGAGCACCCCTTTGACCAGAAATTCTTCGCCCCCGAAAAGATCTACCTGCCAAGACCATACAAGGTTGTTGACATTCCTGGCAAAGGAAAGGGAGTGATTGCCACGCAAAAGATTGAGAAGGGGAAGGCTATTCTGGTGGATCATGCGTCGCTTGTTGCAGCGGTCGAGTACCCTGCTGATGTGATGAGGGAGGAAGTGCAGGACTTGTTAGAGACGGCGGTGCACCGGTTGGGAGAGCCAGAAAAGGTGCTGGGACTGTCGAAGAAGGGGAGGGGTGACGAGGCAACCGAGATTGAGGATTTGTTGTTGACGAACAGCTTTACGGTGTTGATTCAGGGGAAGGAGTTTATGGCTTTGTTTGCGGATCTGTCGGTGAGTGTGATGGTTTTGGAAGGATGGTGCCTCGAGATGCTAACATTGAACAGAGGTTTAACCACGATTGCAAGCCAAAGTGAGTGTGGAAGGGAGCCATAACTGGACCACCACTGACATATTGCAGTGCTTTCATCTACTTCTCCGAGACAACCCTGGCCATGACCGTCTGGGCCTCAAGAGACATTGAACCTGGGGAGGAAATCTCTATTACATGTAAGCCGCACTACCGTACCCTTGATTACCTCAATACACACTAACGTACCTATCTCACAGATTCCACCGCCGGTCTTCTGTCCAAAGAAAGACAACAAGCCCTCGAAAATATCTGGGGTTTCAAATGGTGAGCCCCCTCCTTTCCCCCTCCATCCTCACAACTCAACTGCTAACCTATCCCAGCTCATGCGCCCTCTGCACCTCGCCCCCCGAAGTTCTCAAAAAGTCTGATGACAACCGCGCCCAAATCCGCTCTTACCAAGCCTCCATTCCCAAGCTCGCCCAAGAAGAAAAGTTTGAAGAAGCGCTCCAGCAAGCGGAGCACATGTTCCAGCTCGTCGAGGAGGAGGGTCTCACCGATCAGATGTCTGACATGTATGAGTATCCAGCCAGGATGTACTACCACGTTGGCAACCTGGACAAGGCTTTGGAGTATACTCTTAAAGTGAAGAGGGAGATTGATGGGTTTGGGGTGCCGGGGAAGTTTGGGCAGGAGAAGCTGCAGGGGATGGAGGGGATCATCAGGCGGTTGGAGATGGAGATCAAGATCAAGAGGGAGAGAGAGGAGCAGTTTGGGAAACAGGCGAAGTTGAGGGGGAAGGCGAGGAGGGTTGTGATGGGGATGCCTTGATACCTCAGTGTAGGTTCATCTTGGTGGTAATGCCTTTTTTGGTTCTGCTCATATCTTCCCATACCTTACATGACGATCTGGTTTTGATACCGTTCTTGACTCGCAGTCGTATCCAAAAAGAGGCAACGGCATTCATGCTGAAAGATTGCAACTTACCACTCTAGCGACCCTATAAGTCGATGTTAAATGGTCGTATATATGCTGTGTCACCATGGTAATCATTGCCGTATCATCCTAGATATGGACCGTCTGCATCCCGACAACCCACAATGGTGCATGGGTTTGTCGCCATCACCAACTTCCCCGCGATCAAGTCTCAAGACTGATTTTCACAACAGTACAACAGTATCCATGAGTAAACTTTAGTGTTAATCCCTTTTCCGACTTGACCCCAGTTCTCACATCAAAGTAGCATTCTCGCAACGCTGATCCGATCGGAAGACATATTTCCACCACTCAGGGGCGATTTCAGGGGTGGCCTTGGCGCGATCTCTTGGCCAAGACGGATAAAATCACCACCACCATGTCTGGAAGGAGGTCTCACGCCGCAAGCCATCGTGTTTTTCTAGGCAGGGTTCCCCGCTGGGATGGTAACCCATTGAGCTTATTCACCGTCATGTCACGTCATGACAACACTGGCCCTCTACTATAAGAGCTTAAGCAATCACCGCAATTTACACAGGGCTGGTCGCTCACGACTAGTTTGAGACATCACCCACAAAATGCGGTTCAACCTTCTCTTACTGTTTGCTCCCTTATCAAGGGCTCTTCCCCTCCTCCCCACCTCCCTCTTCGGCCTCGCCTCCTGGGACGTGGAAGGCTTCGCGAGAGATAACCCCCTCGGCCCTACCACCGGCGGCAAAGGCGGTCCCACCGTCACCGTGTCCACCGTCGCAGACTTCAAAGCAGCAGTCACCGGTGATGAACCAAAGATTGTCCTCGTCAGTGGAGAACTAAACTTCCCTTCGAGGCCCAAAATCGGATCCAACAAGTCAGTGATCGGGGTGGGCAAGACAGCGCAGATAACCGGGTCAGGGTTGGATATCGTCAACGCGACGAATGTGATCATCCAGAATCTGAAGATTAGTTTTATTCTGGATAACGACTGCATCACGATAAGAAACTCGACGAGGGTGTGGGTGGACCACAACGAGTTTACGAGCGATATCTCCAAGGGGCCAGATGAATACGTGGGTGGCTTTCCTGTTCCCTTTCCCTGAGCCCAACTTGCTGATGCTCCGTAGGACGGCCAGGTCGACATCATCCGCGGCTCCGACTGGATCACCGTCTCGTGGAACTACTTCCACGATCACTGGAAGTCCTCCCTCGTCGGCAACGACGCCAACTTCCGTGACATTGACTTTGGCCACCTGCACATCACCTACCACCACAACCACTGGCGCAACGAGGGGACTCGCGGTCCGGCCGGACGGTTTGGTCATCAGCACGTCTACAACAACTTGTATGAGGACTTTTTGTACCAGGCTATCCACTCGAGGTCGGACAACCAGGTGCTGGTGGAGGGGAATGTCTTTAGGGGTAAGACGAGGGAGGCGTTGAGTACGTATGGGTTGGTGATACCGGAGGATTCGCCGAACACGTGTGTTTGTGGGGATGAGGAGCTGGATGGATTTGCGAATTTGGGGGCCAGTAAGTGTTTCCGTCTTGTTGTGGGGTGGGAATATGGTTGCTGACAGGAGTTGTGTTTAGGAAACGACTGGGGCGGGGCGACGGTCAACATCACGCAGGTGGGAGACTTTGTGAAGGCGCCGTACAAGTACAAGTTGACGCCGCTGCTGTTGGTGTCTCCGTTGGTGAAGTTTGGCGCGGGAGTAGGGAAGATCTGAGTGAAGTCGCAGTAATATCAAGTCATTTGAGGATACAATGAGGAAGAAAAGCTGATATTTCGTCTCGCCTGTGCTTGGCCGCCACTCCAGTCCGATGTAACCGCCTCCCGGCAGGAGACAAACGGAATACCAAGCATGTTGTGATTTGCTCATTGGGACCATTCATGGTCATGAAAATTCAAAACATGCAGCCTCCCCCACCTATTAGGAGCTGGGGTTGTTGTTGATGAAAAGCATGAAGAGCAAGGCAATGAATAGCAAGTTGGACCCGAGTTCTCGGCCTTTACATGAGCTAACATTTGCCTGTAATCGAGACGAGGCGGTAGGAAAACAGAGAGAATACAAGCCTGGTATGACTGCTCATCTGCAGTGTCGAAGGACATTTGCCAACCAAGCCAGCCGGTAGGGTGAGGCCTACAGCGTGCCCCACCACAACAAACAGATGAAAAGACGTGACTGGCTCTCTCTTCCCAACCAACGCCAGACTTGATTGCGGGTGGTCGCATCGCCTTATATTAACCCCCAACTGACAGAACAACTGCTCAAGCTCAAAGAGTCGACAATTTTCTCTGAAACCTGTTTCCTTTGCTCCTCTTGTCTACCTGCAGAGATCATTGTTCCAGTACGTCCTGTCACCAATACCACACTGTCTCAGACACCCAGCCAACCACCAGCTTCTTCATACAGTCACCTCCCTCCACATCTCTTCCATCTCCACGACCTTCCCGATACACACAGAATTATAGATACGACAATTACCATGCTATCCTCCTCCTCCGAATCGACATCCAGAAAGCCGCTTGACGGTAGTTGGAGGAACAGACGAGACATGTCTGAAGGGTCCAGTTGGCGAGGTGGGAATACTGCGAGTAGGGGGAGCTGGCGAGGAGGCAGAGCCCAATACCAACGCGGGGGCTGGGTAGGAGGAAGCTCCGGAGCTGCCACAAGTTGGAGAGGGGGGCGGTCCAATAGGCATGGCGAACCGTCACATTCTCGCCTTGTCTGCGAGTTTTTCCAACGCGGCCGGTGCGCGTATGGGGAGAGCTGCAAGTTTGAGCACCCTTCCAGGACACCAACAGATGGGGTGACCACTGCCCTTTCCTTCAGCAGCCTAGCTCCAAGCCAGTTGGAGAGTACGGCCCGAGACCACTACTTGACCTTCAAGCGACAGGTCAAACGAACGTCAGGGAACTTTGTGGAAACTTGGGCACTTGCCGCTTCGGTACTCGATGGTCCTCTTCGTGAACGACATCAAGCAATTGCCCGTGATCTTGTGGATGATGATCTCGGCGGACCAGGCTTCATCTTACACACGATAGAGGCTTGCATGGATCGGCATGATCAAATCCCTCAGCTTCCTTTGGCCGAGGCGTTTCTCAAGACTATCACGCACAAATCACTAGTGACGCCACTTTCCATCGAGTCGTATGTCAGCACCATCTATCGAATTCTCGGGGGGTTCAGCGGAGAACGGGGTCTTGCTTGCTTCAGGAGCATTTTGACGATTGTTTCGCCCAAGGAAAGCAACTACACCGCGATCCTAGCTTTGATCGCCACTGGACTTCGCGAGCTTCTCTCAAGAGAGATGCGAATCCTCTTGAACGATAAACTCTCTTCTGTGCTCGAGATGTTGGGCGACTCCATCGATGTCATAAAGGACACTTCGACTTCCGTTGAACTCCAAGTCGCCAAGGTCCAAGTCAAGTCCATCATGAGAATGGAACAAGTCGTCCGCCTACGTCATTCGGACCCATCCGTGGATCCTGGGACAGAGACACGGGCTGTTGACCCGACTCGTTCGACCTTCCCTAAGTCGATCACGATCCCCGGAGGCAATCATGACAATGACTGTCCCGACATTACAAGGATCCAGATATTTCCCACTCTTGAGGAGATTCAAAGCGACCATGTGGAATTTCTACCCAGCACCGACTTTTCCGAGCCCCATTTCTACGACGATCCTGTCCAACGCCACATCGATACTGCATTCCGTCTCCTCCGACATGACATTTTCGGCCCAATGAAGGAGGCCCTGCGGCCTTTGACACAGGGTCTCCATTCTAAAGACGCCGAAGCTGCGTTCTCCGCAATCAGCTCCAGTCTCAGGGCGCATTTGTATTCAGGAGCCACAGTCGAGCAACTTTTCATTCGCCCAGGATCCGGGCTTGAGGCCGTCTTGTCCTTTTCTCCGCTACCACAGCTTCACTCTCGGAGCAAAGCAGAATGCCGTCGATGGTGGAAGGACTCGTCCCGCCTTCAACCTGGAGGTCTTGTCTGCTTGGTTACTTCTGACGACCCTCACGACCCTTGCATGTTTATGTTTGTGGTTACGGAGAAACGTGTGAATGATGTCAAAGATGAAGAATCGGAATTGCAGAGCTCACTTGTCTCGCAGAGGCGAAATCCCTCAGTATCAGTCAAACTGGTGTCTCGAGATGAACGTACCCTTTCACTTCTCAGCCAGGCTTTCATCACGAAAAGAACTGGTGCGGTTGTCGACTTTCCTGGGATCATTCCTGAGACCTTTGTGCCGATTCTCAAAAACTTGCAACATATGATGAAAGATGGCCACATGCCTTTCTCACAGTGGGTCTTGCCATCGTCCAAGCTTAACATAGCCAAGCGACAAGAAACTATGGATGTCCCTCCCCCTCTGTACGCCAGAAAGCCATGGTTCTCGTTTGATTTGAGCCCAATCATCCCCAGAGCAGTGGACCGCCTTGCGTTCAACCCGGCCTGCCCCGATGACATCAACCTCCAGCGTCTTGAGGCGATAACTGGGCTCGATGAGGGACAGTGCCAAGCACTCATCCATGCTCTCAGTCGAGAATACGCTCTCATACAAGGTCCACCGGGAACAGGAAAGTCTTATGTTGGAGTGCAGCTGCTGAGAGTTCTGTTGGAACACAAGTGGTCTGCCGCGTTAGGGCCGATAATTGTCATGTGGGTACACCCATCTATGCACACGAAAGTACAGGATACTAACATGGATTCTCAGATGTTATACAAACCATGCATTGGACCAGTTTCTGAAGCATCTCCTGCATGTCGGAATTGAGAGCATCATTCGCATCGGTGGCCAGTGTCGCACTGAAGAGCTTGCCGGCAAGAACCTCCGAGTTGTGAGCAGACACGAGCCTAAAACGTCCGGTGAAAGCTATCACCTGGGCTCGAGCTTTGGGTTAATCAAGGAAGAGCTAGACTGTGCCGAAAACTACCTTCACAGAATCAGGATGGCTAGAAGAAGGCGTGTTGACCGGAAAGGCATTTCGACGTATTTGGCAGAATATCACCCCAGCATTGCTGCTCAGCTTCAAGGAGAGGATGCCGAAGGATTCACACTGGCTGGCAACGACCAGATTGATGTCTGGCTGGGGAGAGAGGACAATCCATGGATTCGGCGCCAGCATGGGGATGAAGAGCTCGATATTGTGTCACTGGAACAACACGCCGAACACAATGTTTGGTCCCTTGGGAAACAAGAGCGCTGGGCTCTGGCAGAGAGTTGGCTTTCAAGAATCGTCAATGCCGCCAATGACCATCTGTTTTATCATCTTGACGCGGTGAAGGACGCCGAGGAGGCTATCAACAGCGTTCACGCGGATGTGAACAGTCGAATACTGGAGGAGGCCGATGTGATCGGCATCACGACAACAGGGCTAGCCAAGAACATCGCCATGCTGCGCGGTATTGGCGCTAAAGTGGTTATCTGCGAAGAGGCAGCCGAGGTTATGGAACCTCACCTCATTTCCGCCATGATGCCTGGGATTGAGCACCTCATTCAGATTGGCGACCATCGACAGTTGCGGCCGCAGATCAACAATTACGGTTTCAGTGTGGAAACTTCAAGAGGCAAAAAATTTCAGCTTGATCGCAGCCAGTTTGAACGTCGGGCCGAGGGGGAGCCGGGCCTGGCTCCCCTTCCCGTCGCACAACTGAATGTGCAGCGAAGAATGAGGCCTGAGATTTCGTCACTGATCCGAACAGTGTATCCAGATTTGAAGGACCATGACTGTGTTCAGAACTTCCCAGGGGTAACAGGGATGCGAGAGCATTTGTTTTGGCTCGATCACCAACATCCTGAAGATGGCAGATACGATGGCGCGAAGGTGAAATCACACAGCAACTCTTGGGAAGTCTCCATGTCAACAGCCTTGGTCCGTCACCTCGTACGACAGGGAGAATACAAAAGCACAGACATTGCACTCTTGACGCCCTACACTGGCCAGCTCCAGAAGCTTAGGGCTGCATTGAGCGGCGATTTCGAGGTCTTCCTCAGCGATCGTGACCTCGAAAAGTTGGCAGACGATGGCTTTGGACATGCTGATGGAGTCGAGTCCGACTCGGTCGACTCAGTCGATGACGCCCCGAGAGTTGAGCACAAACGAGGCAGGATGTTGCAGAAGACAGCGTTGGTTAATACTATCCGGCTTGCCACAGTGGACAACTTCCAGGGAGAAGAGGCTAAGGTGATCATTGTGTCACTGGTTCGCAGCAACAGCAACAACGAAATTGGCTTCCTCCGAACAGAGAATCGTGTCAACGTACTCCTCAGTCGAGCCCAACATGGGATGTATCTTATCGGCAATGCGAAAACCTACCGAGGGGTCAACATTTGGGACGACGTCTACCAACAGCTTGCAGAGAGGGGTGCGGTAGGGGATTCGATTGCGCTTTGTTGTCCTCGGCATCCTGATATCCCAATCGTGTGCTCCAATCCTGACGACTTTCTTAGACGCAGCCCGGAAGGGGGCTGCACTCTTCGATGCGATCAGCGTCTTGACCCATGCGGCCATCGTTGTCCGGCAATGTGCCATTCACAGGCACTCCACGACGTCTTCAGCTGCTCACAGCCATGTCCCCGTATCCGAACAACATGTCAACACGCCTGCCCGAAGCTCTGTGGCGAGGACTGCGGTCCTTGTCGTGTCACGGTCACGGACGTTGAACTTCCCTGTGGCCACATCGCTGATGAGGTGGAATGTTGTCAGACACCTCATCCGGAAACGATCAGATGTTTGCACCCTGTGACGAAGATCGTCCCTGATTGTCAGCACAAGGTTAAGGTACCATGCGAGACGGATGTGTCTCAGTACTATCACTGCCCAACACCTTGCGAGGCGACATTGGCTTGTGGGGATAGATGTGCTGGTAAGTGTGGCACGTGTCAGCACTCCCATAAAGAATGTCAGAGGATCTGTAGGCTTCCATCGTCAACCTGCAATCATCTCTGCGACAAAAAGTGTCATACCGGAGAGCTGTGTGGAAGCTGCCGTCAGTCATGCCAAGTAAGTCACACTTCCTAGCTTATTCAGTCCCCGTGACAGATAAATCTGACTTGCTTAGGTACGATGCCCCCATTCTTCTTGTCCCCAGCCTTGTCACAAGCCCTGTGCCCCTTGCATCGAAAAATGCGGCTGGGCTTGCGAGCACATGGGACAATGCTCGCTACCATGTGCTGCACCATGCGACCGTCTGCCATGCGACAAGCGATGCTCAAGAAAGCTCAAGTGCGGGCATCAGTGTCCTAGCTTCTGCGGAGAAGAGTGCCCAGAGGATCTGTGTCAGCTGTGCTGTCAAGACGAACGGAGGCAACGTCGTGTTGATGTTCTCGAGTGGAAGTTGTATCGCGAAGTTGATCTTGACGACAGTCCAATCATTGTTCTCAGTTGTGGTCACTTCTTTACAGGCGAGACGCTGGACGGCTCGCTAGGAATGACCCAAGTATACACCACCAATTCGAACGGTGAATACAACGGACTTCGAGATATCACAGGCACCTTGTTCACATCTGGAGTGCCTTCATGCCCGGATTGCCGAATCCCCATCCGTCAATTCGCCACAAGACGTTACAATCGGGTGGTGAACAAGGCAGTGATGGATGAAACGATCAAGCGATTCTTCGTGGATGGTCGTCGACACCTCCAAGAACTCCAGCAAAGACTGGCTGCAGCAACAGCCAAGGATTCCTTGGACAACATCCCGGAGTGGAATGATACAGTCCCTGGGTCCGGTACTTCTTCGGTCCTTCGCGACAGGCACCTTGAGCTACACCGCATCAACTTGGCACTGCAAAAGGCAAAGCAACAGATGGACACGGAACATCAACCGGCCAAAAAGCTGTTTGACGCCATCGTCAGCTCTCGACGTCGCCGGCTGAAGACATTGTCCATGGAACAGAGATTGCCTGAGCTCAGCTTGACTGGACCGCCTCCGGCGTACAACTCCCAAGTTCTCCTTGAGGCTGAGGCACTCCACTTGCAAGTTCGGGCGGCAATCCTCCAAGACAAGATGAGGATCGCGGCCAAGGTTCCTGAATTGCAAGAAGGTCTCAAGGGTGCTGATCGCCCTGGGACTGATGTGCCAGAACTTATGAAGGATTGTATGGAGGGCATCAAGAAGTCGAGGGAGGGGAAGCTTCCGCGGCTTGTGATCTCCCTCAGCCAGCTTTACGCACAAACCAGCCAGCTGGCTGGTCGATATTCTGCGCAGTACAGAGCTCGTACTGTGGAGTGGAGGGATTACGGTGCTACTGCTGGAGAACTGCTGATCGAGGCGCTGCAGCTTTGTGGGACGTTTGAGGATGGCGAGAGTTTTAGGGAGGATGTTCAAGAGGCGCTGAAGGATTTGAAGTCAACGAGATACGAGAAGGTCAGCAGGGAGGAGGTCAAGGCTATCAAGTTGGCTATGGTGAGTGGGTTTGGGGGGATGAGTACGAATTCGGGACACTGGTATAATTGTCAGAACGGGCATCCGGTACGTTTTGACTTGTCCCGAACTTTGAACAACAGTGACTGACGAGACCTTTCAACAGTTTGCCATTGGTGAATGCGGGATGCCCATGGAGGTGGCCCGCTGTCCGGAGTGTGGAGCTAGGATTGGGGGCTTGGATCACGAGCTGGTGGATGGGGTGTCGCGGGCGGAGGGGATGGAGTGAAATGTGGAATAAGATGTCGATGTCATGTTGATTTGTGTATGATGTGGGTTTTCTTTTTCCGTCTTGTTGTTTTGTTTGTCTTTGCTTTTGGTTCCAGCTTGACACATGTTGAGATTCTTCTAGATAGCTATCTTGTCAGATCAATGTCACCCCTGAATACCCCTGATCACCCTAACAGCAATCACCAATCTTGCCAAGGTCTCTTCCGTTGCACAACCTCATCGTTCTGATTCATCCTGCAGCCCACCAGCTGAAAAGTCTCAACGGTTGCTTTGCATGGGGGCTATGAATAGCCACCGTTACATTGATACTGCGGCCTTGATGAAGCCAGGGGTCCAAGGCTACTTCATGAGAGGATGATAAGCATTTCATTTCCGGGGATGTGACCACACGAAAGCTTGTTCCCGTATTTCCCAACCTCGTGTCCGCGTTTCCTTTTGGGGCCTCTTGGCGCTGCATTGCCAACGGCTAGCGCGCCACACTATCGAGGTCTGGGTCGCGATGGATTTGGGTTTTGATCGTATGGGTTTCGGTAGGCGGATTTTCTTTGGGAGGAGGGTCTGTGGGCGGGAGAGGGGATGGTATAGTATATATCAGCCACGTAACGCCGGAATGGATTGATCGACGAGGAGGAGGGCTATTCGTTTTCTTTGGAGACTTCGGCGGTGATGGCTCCGCTTGGATGGGCTGGCATATCTGCCATTTTGTTTGGTCTTGCCTCTTGGGTTTCAGCTCAGGCTGGGGTTGATGTTAGCTGTGTCGATAACGTCAGCAATGGGACTGTCTATGAATCGCCGAAGGGGGTGGAGTTCTTGGTGCTGTGCGGGGTGGACTATGGGGGAGGGGACATGAGCGCTGCGCAGACGGGGACGTTTGCAGGATGCATGGATCTTTGTGCTGAGACGTCTGGCTGTGTGGATGTTTCTTTTGTGGGGGGGTCGTGTTATTTGAAGAGGGCATTGGGTCCGTTGAATACTGCGGGACATGTCTGGACTGGGAGGAGGATTACGAGGCCGAGCACCACGACGGGAGCACCTCCTTCTGCGACGGGGAGTTTGGTTCCCAGTTCTGATCCGCCGAGCTGTTTGGGTGGGGAGAGTGATGGGACGGCGTACTTGGCGGAGTCGGGGGCGGTTTATGGGATTATTTGTGGGAGGGAGTATTATGGTGGTGATCTTCAGATGGTGTATACGAAGACCTTTCAGGGGTGTATCGAGGCTTGTGAGGGGTTGGTAGGGTGTGTGGATGTTTCGTATGTTGGGGAGGCGTGTTATAGAAAAGGGGAGGTTACGGTGTTGGTTGAGGCTGGGCATGTGTGGACGGCGAGGAAGATATTGGAGGCACCTATTCAACCTAGTGTCAGTGAGAGTGCTAGTGTGAGGACGACAACCGCGCCTAATGCTGGACCTACGGTGGTGCCACTGACCTGTGCTGGTGGCCATGCTTCTACACCCACGCACACGACGTCAGAGGGGAGGACTTACGAGATACTTTGCGGTGTTGATTATGGTGGAGGAGATATTGGAGCATCGTCCCAGGCGACGTTCAGCGGTTGTCTTGCTGCCTGTGATACCGCCAGCGGTTGTTTAGGGGTTGCTTATTCCAATGGCCAGTGCTACCTGAAGGGTACACTGAACAATCCTGCGGCAGTTGCGCATGTGTGGGGTGCTCGTCTTCATGGTCTCAGCATCGAGTCTTCTAGTTCCTTTGCACCAGTGGAGTCGACCGACATACCTGTCAGTACGGCATCAGGCAGTCCAGAAACATCAGCAACAAGCACACAGACGGAAAACGATCCTCCGTCAGCAACCTCGACACAATCACAAACGATGACCTCAAGCCTGGAAGAATCGTCAACGGCTGACACGAGCACAGCTGGTGCCAGCACGACTGGCTCGTTCTCGCAAGATGCAGTATCAACTTCTAGCCAGCGTGACGAAGCGAGTGCTAGTTCTAGTATCACGACTCCCGCAAGCCCTGAGCCGACAGACCTTGTCGAGTCATCGGCAACGGCTACACTGCCGCCCTCTCTCACCTCCATGGTTACCAGCTCTTTGACTACGACAGCCTCTGCTTCTTGGCCACCTTCCCCTGAATGGACCTCCGACTATATCTACTACGAGGCCACTCTACCCGCCTACAACTATACCAGCCAGGTCGCTCCACCTGCCACTGTTCTGCCCACCTCGTCCAGCTGCATGCTCGATCCAGTCCAGACGCCTGGGGCCCTATTCGTAAGTATACTTTGCCTATGCAATACTCTCCAACCGTCCCAGGAGTCATCTTGCTAACCCATTTTTTCTTTCACAGCACCTTCTTGATCCCCTTGGAGCGCACATCATTAACCGCGACGGCCGTCCTGGCACCCCCCAAGCACCCGAAACGCAAGAAGAAGCCCTGGCCATCCTGGTGACAATCGACGAATGGCAGCCCCCTCTGTTCAGGTTCGGAAGACAAGTCGGGTCCTTCCATGTCCTGGAACTCGTGGAAGGTGCCGATACTTACGAGGTTGCCTTCTCGCTGTCCAGCGATATCGTCTTTCAGTCGTCGCCTAGTACCAACCCTCTGCTGTTCACCGTCGACTGTCGTGGCAGACTTCTGGAAACAAGCGCGGGCACTCCTCGTTACTGGCACACTACCGATGATGGAATCCGCACCACATTGGCTATCGAAGGCTCGGAAGACGCAGAGTTACACGGCATCGTCGCTATACGGCCAGATCTTCGCTCCCCCCGGCCAGTTGAAACCTCGGGTATCAGCTTGCGTCGAAGTCTACAAAGTCGAGAGTTTGCACTTCTTCCCCGGTGCCCATATGGCCCAGATGCCATTCCAGTGCCGAAACCTGGCCGCCGGCCCGAATCTCCCAACGGCTGTGGAGCAGCAGATGCCGCGGTCGACCTGGTCCCTGACTTCAACTGGGGCGAATGCTGCAACGACCACGATGACTGTTTCGACAACTGCGACAAGAGCTTCTGGCAGTGCAACACCGAGTTCCGGACCTGCATGCGGAACCAGTGCTGGAAGGATGCCACTGTTCGGTGGCATGATGTTTGGAAGTTGCCGGCTTGTGCTGACCTGGCTGGGTTTTACTTTACTGCTGTCAGCTCGCCCATCGGGTGGATGGCGTTTAACTCTGCAAATTCCGATCGCTGCGAATGTGCTTGTGACAAGCCGACGCATGCTCTCTGCCCTGTCGAGGCTGGTGGTTCTAGCGGTGGGCAAGAGACGTACTTGGCCTGTCAGAATGTCAACCTGAACGACCCTGAGATGTGTGGAGGATGCGATTTCAAGTGTCCGGAGCATACCAAGTGTACCGGAACACCCAACAAGTGCCAGTGCGAGCAAGACCAATGTGGGAACTTGTGCCTTGACCTCAAGTCTCACCCCAAGAACTGCGGGACATGCGGCAACGTCTGCCAGTCGGGCTACTGCTACGATGGAAGATGCTACGAGCCTGAGCCGACCAGCTCGCTGCCACCAGTGCCTACCACTTCGGCTACCCCAACCCCCACTGGTTGTTCGGTAGGCCAGGCGATCCGATCCGAATGGCTCACCCTCCCAGAAATCTACCAGCCCGACATGCCCGAGTACACCCTCACCCGCCTCGGTCCTCAACCGGGTCTGCCAGGTGATTTCTCGGTCCACGTCGTTTCCAACACGCAAAACGACTTCCACCTCCGAACCCACGCCATTTTATGTCCTAACGTCCAGTACGAGATCAAGTTCAGCATTCGAAATGAGGCGATCGCGCCAGAGGGGTACGTGTACCCGAATGGGATTCCGGGGGTGTGGATCGGGAACTACAACGTGCCGTTCCTCGACACGCCCAAGATCCCGCCGCTGGGGGAGTGGATTGAGTACAAGCAGACGTTTGCTTACAGTGTTGGGTTCGGGGGGTCGCAGCCAGTGGAAGGGGGGTTGATGTCGTTGCATTTTGACTTTTGTGCTGCTGCTGACGAGTGCGGGGGCCGAGTACACTATGGGGGTTTAGTATTTTGGCCACGGGGAGGCGTTAGAGAGAAAGAGCTTGGTGCGGAGCAAGAGAAGGGGGGGGGCATGATTCCAAGGTAGTCTGAGCTTGGGATGCTGATTTTTCTTACAAATTTAGCATTGACTATCTGTTTCGGGCTCGGCGTACCTAATGGGTCAAATAGCGCAGAGTAGAACAGAATATAAATCTAAGATTTATTGTCTACGAACGACGACACAAGCAGCCTGTAGCGAACTGTCAAATAAACAAACAAAGTGATATCTCTCAAAACAATTACAAAGCTCTGAAACTCGTGAACAAGCAAAACACAACAGCCACCGTTGACAGACCGATAGAAAGACAACCCAAACCCAAACAAACGCGCCACCACCCCGCTAAAACGCCACAACAAAAGAACCCCTTTACCTCCCCCCTCCCCCCCTTCCCGGCCGCTCTCAGGTCTATTTAACCCTGGGTGTCATATCCCTAACCACATACATCTCCCCGTAAACGTCAGCACTGCTCACAAAAACCCCCAACCCCTTCATCACCTTCCCCCCCTTTGTCCCCCCCAGCTCCTTTTCCAGCTCTTTGAGTGCCAGATCCAACATTTTCCTTTCAACCCCGGCGATCCCCATCATTTGCTCTTTTATATCGACCACGCCCTCAAACTCGGGGAAGTTGACCGCGTTGACGTTGTTCTCCTCCCTGTCTCTGTCCAGGCTGCCCAGGTCGTTGTAGATCCTGCAGATGGCGGATAAATGCCGGGAGATGGAATTAAACAAGTGCTGGACTTTCGGTGTGGGAGTGAAAAAAAGGGAGAGGAGGCATTGGAAGAGGGATATGGCGAGGGGGCCGGCGGTGTGGGTGCCTGAGGTGGTATGGAGCCAGTCGTATAGAGAGGAGGGGGGTGATACAAGGGTGTTTTTGTTTGGTTGGAGGGAGAGGGCGTGGTTGTATTCCATTTGGGTTAGGTGGGCGGAGAGGTAGGCTTTCAGCTGGAGGCGGAGGTTAGACTGGAGGATGGGTGGGGCGGTCTGGACATAAGGGAGGGCGGAGATGGTGGTGAGGAAGTGGGAGAGGGTCTGCTTGATGGTGACGAGGAGGGGGGTTGGTGGAGGAGTGAATAGGTTGCCCAAAATGGGGATGGAGCTGAAGAGGGATGGGGTGGTGGTGGGTGGTGTAGCCGGGAGATGGAAAAGAGTGTCGAGCTCTGAATGGAGTCTGGTGATGGCTTCGGGTGGGAGCTGGGAGACAGAGGTCTCGATGAACTCGTCTACTTGGTAGGCTAGGGCTGAGATGACCATCATCTCGAGAAGGATGTGGGAGCCGAGGGGCCGGCCGTGGAGCTCGTTGCCTGCTACCCAGGTGAAGGGGATGTAGGCGAGGTGCTTCTCTTTGGTGGCTGTTCGACCGGGGAATATCTCCAGACAACGCTCGCGTAGGCGAGAGACGAAAAGAGAGCTTTCGATGAGGGAGATATCAATCCTGGAGGTGGAGACCTCGGAAAACATGGGCAACTGCCGGAACAATTTGGCTGACTTGAGTGTTGCTTCGAGGTTGGGAGGAACGAGCTCTTGCAGACGGGGCGGAGCGGGCAGAATTGTGCACTTCATGGCAGCGAGGAGAAATGCTTGAGACAGGTTGCGCGACCCGTATGTCACCTTTTCGATCCAAAGATGCTCGGGCTCGAGGTCGCAGTTGAGATACTGTCTAAGGAAACCCTTCGCACGTTCGAGGGCTGAATATATGTGGGAAAGAATCGGCTTGACGGTGGGAAGTGAAGCAATGCGGGTAATGGCAATGACGGCGTAGGCTGTGCATTCGCGTTCTCCATCCCAAGAACCATCGTCTCGTTGAAACCGCAGAAGATGGCCCATAATCTGGTGGGCGACGATAACGGCATCAACAGCAACCTCTGTTGGTAGGTTGGGGAGAACCCCTCGTCCCCAGCTGTCTAACCCGCTCATGAGTCCTTGTGTCATGAGCATCATTGGATACAGCGAAGATAGATGCTGTGACCAAGGTAACCAGTTAGCACTTCTGTTTGTGTCCAAACTGTTTGGGAACCAAGGTAGACTTACCCATTTGTCTCTTATGCCAACAGGTTCGGTATTCCACTTGTTGCAGAGGTATCGCATTGCCATCTCAATAACATCAACATGCTGACTGGCATCGGGGCTTGCACACAATGAGGTCAAGCAGTTGCAGTTAGTGGTGATGCTGGCGTCTCTCTCACCGGCATATGTCCTGAAGTGAGCTTCCCTGGCTTTCCTGTCAACTAGGGTGACCAATTTGGACGCTGGGGTTGGGGATCCTATTAGGTTCAAAGTGGTGATACCCTTGGCCGTATCGTCTGCATCCAGCTCCATCCCCTCAGCTACCGGGGTTAGCAGTCATTCTTGCCATGTGTGTCGAAAGGGCAACTCACCGAATCCAATGAACCCAGATCCTGCCTCAAACGCCCCTTCAAGAGTCTGGCCAATCATTTCCAGACTCTCGGTCCCCAGGTCCTCCCGAGTGAAGCCGTTTTCCAACAGAGTGGCCACGACCCAAGTGTATTCGAAATATGTCGAAGGGAAAGCGCTTGGAACACCACCACTGCCATGCCCAGCACCGTAGAGAACAACATGTTGAAGATAGGCCTCAGCTTCGTCATCCCATGTCGAGCAGTTCATGAGGTATGCTGCGGTAGACGCAGGCGAGGCCATCATGCTACCCATCTGCTTGTGCTGACTGAGACGGTCAAAGTCGACATCTCCAATAAAGGCCTCAAGCGAGTGTAGGAGTGTTGATTTGTGCCCTTCGTATAGCTTGTCAAGCCTGACTCGTGCCATCTTCATGGCCCGAATCTTTTCCAACATGGCGCGTGATGGGAACTCCAGGTTGATTCCCTCCTTGGCGAGAAGCTGGAGCAGCTTCGGGAGTAGCATCTCGAATCCCACAGGCAAAGTGGTTGAAGCGTCAAGCCAAAAGGCTTTCAGCTCCCTGTCCAAGAATTGGGTTGCCCGTGAGATCCGATCATTGAGGTCAGTAGTGTTGGACTCTCCCCGATGCTTGCAAAGGGCAAGAATGGCCGCTGCCGTGTTGAGGATGACATCTGTCTCAGTGCCGTGACCAATCCACCCGCCATTTTCGTGCTGCTGGTCGAGAATCAGGGTGAGACTGGATGGAAATAGCCACTCTGTCTGGTCGCCGACGACCTTGGTGATCATAGAGATCCATGCTGTGTCATAGATGGAACAGGTCATGGACCCAACGCCATAGGTGGGGTGATGGCCTCGGGCGAGACCCTCAACGAGCTCTGCTGCGGCGTCGATAAGCATGGTGATGTCGATGGCGTCTGCAAAGAATGTGCAGCGGACTCCTCAGATGCAGGAACACTCGGGAGATGTCTACATGTACATAAGTCTATCGGCACGGAGATTAAACGGACGTGATGACAACATAGCGATACATCGAGGCAGACTCACATCTCTTCCCTCCAGGCTCCTCTCTTGCCATGGTACAAACCGGCATGTGAGTTGGCTCGAGGTGGGCCGGAGGCGGCGCAAGTCTGAAAACCAAGACGAGGTTATCGCACTGGCGGTTGGTGCTACGTCAAACCGAATCAAACCGAGGCAGTCCAAATAAAAACCCCAGGGGCTGCGCAGGTAGTCACAGCTAGGCAGGAAGGCCCGGATCACACGTAAGGCTAACACACGGCATGATTGCTGCTTTGCCGCTTTCAGAGTCGCATTCCATCATACCCACCGCTCTGGTCCAAGCCACTCAAGATGCGTATCGTGCCTGGAGACTGGAGAACAAAAAGACCCGTTCCTTGCCGGCATATGGTCTCTACAAAGCTGTCGAGTACCTTTTTCACTCACCCCTGCCGCCCAGTCACATGCACCCTGTGCGGCGCAGCTGGGGTACAGGTACATCAAAAGGTCCACCCAGCGGCATCTTGCTTCCAACAATCTTGCCGGTTCACCGGACTGTGACGGTCAATGCGAGATCTATCCCACCACCATGGCCTTGCTTGTTGACTTGCTGGATCACGCGCCATCTGGGAGTGGACGAGCCATTGTTGGCTTGGTCGCCCTTGTTTTCGTTTTGAACATATTATTCTGGAACACCAAGTACTGCACTGTGTCTGGTTCGCCAGTCGCTGGTCGAAAGTGGTGGTTTGAACCCCTGATTCTTACAAGATATCGTTTTCTTCTCAACGGCTGGTCGGTCACCCAGGCAGGATGGGATCAGGTGAGCACTTCTGTTGTTAGCTACTCCTTCTGGATGCGATGCTAATCGGGTTTTCAGTA
Organism: Podospora pseudoanserina; assembly: GCF_035222485.1. Classification (NCBI taxonomy): domain Eukaryota; kingdom Fungi; phylum Ascomycota; class Sordariomycetes; order Sordariales; family Podosporaceae; genus Podospora; species Podospora pseudoanserina. The sequence continues at coordinate 696,980 of NC_085924.1, forward strand.
TGGCGATCGCATCTTCACGATTGCCCGTCCTGATTCCAACGTCACGGTGCTCCCACCGCGGTACCTGGATGAGCTTCAAAATCTGCCGGATACCAAGCTCAATGGTATTGAAGCGCTCGCTGCGGTATGTATATTTTTTACCCGTTGATGGTTGCAAAATCGAGACTGACAACCATCGCAGGACATGGGTGACGAGTACAGCGGAATCTCAATCCTCACGGGCACTCATTTGACCTTCAATGTTATTCGCAACAAGTTGACCCCCAAAATGCCCGCTATCATCACTCCGCTCATGGAAGAGCTGGAGGATGCCTTGAAGATAGAGCTACCGGACTCCAAAGAGTGGGTGGCCGTTGATCTCGGCAACGTCTTCACCCGTTTCGTGTCAAGATTGACGACACGTGTGTGGGTGGGCAAAGAGCTCAGCCGCAACGATGGCTGGCACACCGACAATATCCGGACGGTTGAGAATATCTTCATGACGGCGATAGTGCTCAGGTTTGTGCCGCCAGCTTTGCACCCAATCGTGGGGGCGCTTCTGCCCACGCGCGGACGCATTCGCGAAGGCATCAAAAAGGTGCAGTCATACCTTGTGCCGCTCATCGAGGAGAGGCGGCGTCGTCAGGCGGAACTTGGGACGGTGCCTGAGGAGGAGGAGGATGTTCTCCAGTGGCTGATGGACGGCGCAAGCGAGGAGGAGTCATCTGCCGAGAACCTGACCGAGCGTTACGTGTACTCGGTGATTGGGTCCCTGTACACGGTTTCGGGTGCCCTGACTGACTGCCTGCTGGACCTGGCCGAGCATCCCGAGCATGTCGAGCCGTTACGCCAAGAGCTCAGGCAGGTGATGGCAGAGAGCGGCGGGAAGTGGGAAAGGGGCACAGCAGCCAAACTGGTAAAGATGGACAGCTTCATGAAGGAGTCACTGCGGACGAACGCGCCGAGTCCCTTCAGCCAGAAACGGATCGTCAAGGAGGAGCTTACGCTGTCGGACGGGTTGAAGCTGCCGGCTGGGGCGTACGTGTGCATGATCGATCAATCGGCGATCGGGAGGGGGCCGGACAAGTTCGATGGGTTCCGGTACGCAGGGATGCGCCAGGACCCCGGGTTCATGACCAAGTACCAGTACACTTCGACGGACCGCGACCATTTGACATTTGGGCACGGCAGACTGGCCTGTCCCGGACGGTTCGTGGCGTCCCTGGAGATGAAAATGGTGCTTGCGGCTATGCTGGAACGGTACGAAGTAAGCTTTCATCCGAGTGGAAAGGGGGGTGTCAGACCTCAAAAGATACAGCTGCTGGAGCTGGCGTTCCATAATCCGGCCAGTCGTGTCTACCTGCGGCAGAGACATCAAACAAAAGAGTAGGTAGTACTCGCTGGTGGTATCGGCGTCCAAACCCGAGCTATCCGCTGCGAGGTAGCTAGTCAGAACATGAAGTCAGCAACAAATTGATCAAATGTCATTTCTCACCCACCTACCTTAGTCTCAGCGGTCCGTCCAGAACTCCTCCTCCCGTCTCGTGCCGCGCCGCAATCCTGCACGGCCGGCAGTGCTAAGGGCATTATCGGCTACTGGCTCCGCCGCCTGTTGCGTTGCCTTGTGTAGATTGAATGGACCGCTGCAAACAACCAACAGATTGGAGCGGCTGCCCATGTCACTGTGCCCGACACAGTACCCCTGCAGAACGGCCCTTGCTGACGTTACACAGGCACCGGGGATGGGACACCCGGCAACTGGACACCTGCTGCCAGTGGATGCCAGTGTACCGCCCCTCCATCGTCACCTGGCATCACCACCTCCTGGTGGCAGGACATCAAAGTTGAAAGCATCACTTTTCCTCGCACCGGATCCCGTTACTTGTTCATTTTGCTATCCTCCCAACCATTTCCCTACCGGTCATCACCTTCTCCATATTCGGCATTCTACCTCTACTCTGGTTCCCAGTTCCACACACCTACCTGAACCACCATGGACTCTGAGCACGATTTCATCATTGTCGGCGGCGGCACGTCTGGGCTGGTGGTTGCGGCCCGGCTCACAGAGGATCCAAACACTTCGGTTCTTGTCGTTGAAGCCGGCACCGAGCACACCAACGACCCACGCATCCGGACACCGGCCTTTTGGCTTTCTGTTTTGGGATCACCTGACTTTGACTGGGCTTACAAGACCGTCCCCCAGGTGCGAACGCCCCAATCATTCTCCTCATCGTCAGCAGCCACTAACTGTCGCCTAGAAAGGACTTGATGGCAAAGTCATCCCCCTGTCGCAGGGCAAGCTCATCGGTGGCTCAAGTGCTATCAACGGCCTGGCGTTTGTGGCCAACTCCAAAGCTGCCGTTGATGCCTGGGGTGCTTTCGGCAACCCGGGCTGGGACTGGGAGACTTTGGGCCCCTACTACAAGAGGTTCCACACTTTAGCACACCCATCCGACGCTGCTGGCAAACACCTCCGTCTTTCCTATGTCGATGAAAGCGTCCGTGGCTGCGACGGCCCCATCAAGGCATCCTTCCCTGAAGAATCCAAAGATCCTCTTCCAAACGCCTGGGTCGACACCATCGGGGCCCTGGGCTTCCCAGCCTCTGGAGATCCCTTCAGTGGGAAATTCTCTGGCGGCTATGTCAACGCCTTGAGCGTTGACCCCGAGTCACGCACACGCAGTGATGCGGCGACGGCCTATTTCGAGCCTGCCAAATCCCGTCCCAACCTCCATGTTGTGACCAGTGCCCTCGCAGAAAAGATTTTGTTCGACACTGCTGGCGCGAGTCCGAAGGCCGTTGGGGTCCAAATCCAAAAGGACGGCAAGACTGTCACTCTCGCCGCCAAGAAGGAGGTCATCCTCGCCGCCGGAGTCTTTGGGTCGCCAAAGCTTCTGGAACTGTCGGGCGTTGGTAACAGAGAGCTTCTTGAGAAGCTAAACATTCCGGTGGTTGTGGATAACCCCAATGTGGGTGAGAATCTGCAAGATCACCCCGTTTCCAGCGTGAGCTTTGAGGTAGAGGAGGGCGTCAAGACCATCGATGCTCTGACCCGACAGGATCCCGAAGCCGTCGGTGCCGCGATGCAAGAATACATGACCAACAAGTCAGGCCCCTTTGCTGTGGGCAACTTCACAGGGTCACTTCTACCCGTGGCCGACTTTGTCGGGCCTGATGGAAAGTCTACCCTTGACCAGGTCATCAAGCAGATAACAGCTTCGAACCCCAGCCCGTCATCTGGCGATTTTACGCCTCATCACACCGAGTTTGTGCACTCGGTCCTGGCAAACCGAGCAGAAGGTGCGGGAAACCTATTCATGTATGCGGCCTGCGCCAATGTCAATCCTGACAGCGTGGGCGCCGACATTATTGTAAAGGATGCGTCCCCGGCCAACTTTGTTACAATCTGTGCGGCGCTGTGCTACCCGCTTTCACGTGGCAGCGCCCACATCACGTCTTCCAACGCCGCAGACCTGTCGGTCATTGACCCCAGATATCTGGAGCACCCTCTGGATCTGGAAGTCCAGGCCCGTCTTCTGCGGTACGCAGAGACCATTGTGCGCACCGAGCCCCTGAGCAAGTTCATCAAGCGAGGCGGACGCCGGAACGCGGGGGCTCCCGCTGACCTCGGCGATCTGGATGTGGCAAAGCAATACTCCAAGTTGTCGGCGCTCAGCTGCTGGCATCCCACGAGCACCTGTGCCATGCTTCCCCGTGAGCGAGGAGGTGTTGTGGATGCTCGGCTGCATGTTCACGGCGTCGAGGGCCTTCGCATTGTCGATTCCAGTATCATTCCTCTGGCCACGCGTGGCAACACCCAGACGACAGTGTACGCGGTTGCAGAGAGAGCTGCTGACCTTATCAAGAAGGAATACGGCATTGGAAACTGAAGAGTTTCAGCACATATGCGGGTAACCGCTTGGATGTAACGAGGTGAATGCAGGGCGGCCTTCTAGAACTATTTTCTCTCCAAGCAATAATCTGACACCGAGTTCTTACAATATTTGCTTCGTCCACTGCTGCATGAAAAATCCTTGCATTTAGACCACCACACCAACTGGCAACCACACAGCGGAGAAACGAAATAGCGAGACAATTCGGGCCTATCTCGACCGAATTCTGTTCCACTCCAGAGCGGCACGGGCACCGGGTTCACCGCGGAGGCTTCCGACCCCGTGTGTACTGTGCAACACACCAACCAACACCAATACCACCCCCCCAGCCGAACGAATTATTGGACGGTTGTTGGTCGTGGAGGGTGCAGCTGGGCGGCACACAACCACTCAACCCTCTTGGTTGCTATCAGCTGCGCCACAGGACTGCCTGCTTGTATTGATTTGACAAATGCATTGCAAAGGACGGGAATAATTACTGTGACGCTGGGGAAACAAGAGTCCGATCCTTCCATACACCCTCCAGCTCCCACCTTCTGCAGTCTGTCTTTTCAGGACATTGCCTGCAACGCCGTGCCCTTCTACTGCGTTTCTCTATCGCTCGCTGGCAGAAACGCCATCGAAGGAGAGGGTCGATGTGGTATTGGGGATTTTTCCACATGCCATCCGCATTTCGCCTCTTGTAACAAACCGTCGAGTTGTTGTCCGTCTCCTTTTATTCTTCACAAAGTTGCGTGGGTGTACAACTCCTTTTTAACCGGACGAGCTGACTGCTACACACACACAACAAACTCTGCTTTTTCTTTTCTGTGTTTTTTTTTTCTCTTCCGAGTTTTCCGGGGAGGAGAAGAGCGAGCACAGCCCGTTCACCACCACAACCACCACCACCGCCGCCGCCGCAGTGGTAGCCTAGACATCACCCCCAAACCAAGGTTTTTTTTTAATTGTTGGAAAAGGCAAACACAACAACAACGCCGCCGCCAACCGCCAAGATGGACGGACCAGACGGGATGCCGATGGATTTTAACCTCATACCTGCGATGGCGCCGCCGGAGGGTCAGGTGCCCAACTTTGAGAACCCGTCGGTGAACCAGGCGCCTGCGTACATCGCCGTCGCGGCCGTGTTCATGGCCCTGACGGTGTTTTTTGCCGGTGTGAGGTTCTGGGCGCGGTTTTTTGTGCAGAGGGCGCCGTGGTGGGATGATTGTGAGTTTTTGTTACTGATCAAGTCATGATGGATTGAGTGCTGACGAATGCGGTAGTGTTTATCTTTTTGGCGTTGGTGAGTGATGCTGGTTCGAGGCTGTTGGTGATGAAGGAGGTGACTGACTGTGATGTAATAAGTTGTGTCAAGGTGCCTATATTGGGTTGGCTATCTGGCGTACGTTGTTGATACCTTTTTTCTGCAGATGATCTGAGTGATAATTTGCTAACCATCAGACAGTCTCCCTCCACGGCGTGGGCAGACACATGTGGGATGTCTCCGTCGCGAGCGTCATGAAGCTCATCGAGCCTGGTCGAGCCATTGGCGATGTAACCGAGCCCGCCATCGGTTTCACCAAGCTTGGTCTCTTGCTCTTCTACTACAAGCTCTTCGCCGTGAATGACCTCACCAGAATCGGCTCGCTCGTGGGCATGGCTGTCGTCGTGCCACTGTACACGGCGCTCTTCTTCGTCTTTGTCTTTATGGATGAGGCCTCGGCGTGGAAGGCGAACAAGGCCATGGCCGTGTTCAACATCGTCACCGATTTCTACCTTCTCGTGTTGCCTCTCACTGCCGTGGTGTGGCTTCGCATGGAGCGCAGAAAGAAGATTGGTCTCATTGTTATTTTCTCCAGTGGTTTCCTGTATGTCATCTCCCCATATCAAGGTACCATTGAACCGCTCACTGACAAACCACAAAAAAAAAAGTGCCTGCATCCTCAGCATCGTCGGCGCAGTCTACCGCTTCCGCGCCGCCGACGACCCCGACTTCACCTGGGTCCTCTCCAACGTCTACCTAGTCAAGTAAGCCTCCCTTTATCTCCACTCCTTTCTATCTCATCTTATCTAACTCCGCCCAGCACAATCGAATGCTGCGTCGGCATAATCTGCGCCTGCGTCCCCTTCCTGCCCGCCCTCGCCAAAAAGTCCCCCATCACGGCCGACTGGATGATCTCGCTCAAATCCCTCCGCGACCGTATCCTCTCGGCCGGCTCCCGCGGCTCCCGAGGCAACCGCTCCCACCCCTCAGCCAACGACTACGCTTACTACGGCAACTCCAAGGACCGCAACGCAAGCGGGGAGATCGACCCTGAGCTTGGCGGTACTGCTTCCCTCCGACCGCCCACGGGCAAGAGCAGCAGCAAGAACACCACGCAGGAGGTGGGGTTGGACACGATTGACGTGATTGATTCCATGCCGGGGCTGTACGGGGATGAGAGGAGCAAGGAGAGGAAGGTGAGGGGGGAGATGTTTAGGATGGATCCGACGTTGCAGACGCAGACGGAGACGAGGGTAGGGAGTGACGGGGAGAGCGGGGAGGGGGTCAAAGGGGGGATTGAGGTGAAGAAGGGGTATGCGGTTACTGAGGGGAGGTGAAGAAGGGTGATTTGATGGAATTGGATATATCCGGTCACTGTGGGGTTGGATAGGAGCGTTGGTCGCGCTCGGGTTTATGAGTATTTGATGATACCAAATAAAAAACACATTGTCTTTGAGATCTATCGTCGCGCGTCTTTCTCTACAAGTCTGTCTCTGGGTCCTGATGTTGGGTTCCTAATGATTTTGACAGATGGATGAGATTCTCTTAGTAGCTAGCAGTAAATCTACCGCGTGATCTTGTCAAATCGTTTTGCTCCTCGTGAAACACGTGGAATCAATCTCCAACACACGGTCGTAAAAACAGGGTGTGCCCCGACCAGTTCTTGTTCCAGTGCCGGATCAGCGGCGGCCACCACCCGTGCAGGTGGAAGCCATGTGGCAGCCCTCTTGGCTGATCTTTGCTTCCCCCCCGGGTTCATCTTGGAGATCTGTCCCGCCCCCTCTCGCTCCCCCTCGATCACTTCCCCGTGCTCTTCCCCGATTCATCACGGTACCTCAATCAACACTGCAGCCATCCTCTCGTCTCAATCTCAAACACTTTCCCCCGTGGCGCACGCCAAAATGACACCCACATCACATCAGTCAAATTTACCCATCCAGGTACCTACCCTACTGTGTTGCAACGAGAATGGAAGGGTGACACCCCCCCGGTGAGCCGGGCACCTCCCAAACAAACACCGTCCATCCATTCCCACCACATTCTGTGATGTATATTGCTTACCTCTTCACGTCATCCAATCGCATCCCTTCTTCTTCGTCCTCTCTCTTTCCCGTGCGCCCATCCTCTCCCACCAAACATACGCTGTAGGACCCACCGTAATTCCCGGGCGCCTAAGCACCACTGCGGCACAGCCCGTCCGTTGATCCCCGAACGCGGGCAGGTGCAAATCTCGGCGTCTTCGGGATCGCTTGTTGAGAGGAGGAGGGGCCCGGGGAGGATCTCTGCTGCCCGCACCGCACCGGTCGCTGTTCACAAAATCCCACAACAAGACTGCGCCACCAAACGGTCCGAATTCCCTGAAGCGCGTGTTCCTCCCCCCTGACAAGAAAGCGGGAGTGGCGCCATAACTGCCGGAAGGATCTGCGTTGGCCAGGGGGGGAGAGGGAGGAAGAGCCTTATGGGGCAGGTTGTAGTAGACTGTGCCTCTTGAGACGTTGCGGTGGATGTTACCGGAGTGTTGGGTGGTGGACTGGGAATGAAAATCTCGAGCAGAATTGATCGCTGGCTGCAACCGAGCGAAGACAGCGAGCTGGTTGGTGATGGGCTTCTGTGATGGAAGGGTGACACTGGGACATACGGCTCACCGGTGTTGTGTTCGGAGGGAGGGGAGTCGATATCACGTCGGCGGGTTCGTGTGTCTCATCTTTGCTTGGTTTGCGGTTGTTGGCACCGTCAGCCGTGAAACCCGGTGTGCGTGGCTTCTGAGGTTTGTCCGTGGCTTGTTCACCGGTGGTACACTGTAGCATCCAACGGTTCGCGAAGCCTAGCCGGAAACCAATCCCGGGGGGCGTAGCAGGGCACCCAGGCCCCCATGTACCGTGACTTGTGCTGCCTGTACCTACCCAGGTTGCGGCGTTCATCTAGGCACAGCCAGATCGATCCCTAGAATCCTTTCAACCATGACGGGCCAAGGTCAGGTCATCGGGACGAACTTGGTTCCATAAATGGACGGCAGTGTCTCCATTCGTCCGTCAGTTGGTGATGGTTTGCTGAGGCGGCGCAGGAGGTGTTCGCTGCTGCGACGGCTTAGTTCGGTTCTGGGTGACACGGTGGTGACGCTTTGTTTGGAAACAAGGCACAGGTAGGCAGGCAATGAGCAAGCGGGCAGATTTTTGCGGTGCTGGGTTGCCATCGCCGGGTAGCGGTAGTTCTTGTATGCGTCGTCGGCTTTCCTCTTGAGCGGATGCTTGAAATCCCTATCATCATTAGACCAGACTGTCACCGCACGCAAGTCAGCACCGAATTTTGGGAAGATTGTTCGCTCAGCTTTGCCTCATTCTTTCTTTTCCACCTTTGATACCTACTCTGCTTCCAAGCATCATGTCCATTCTTGGACTCGTCACGCTTTCCCAAGCGGCCGTTGTTGCTGCCGTTGTGAGTCTCGCCTACTCCAACAACAAAAGATAAGTTGCTGACCACTCTTGACAGTGCTTCGTTGTCGGCCGAGCGCTGTACAACGCCTTCTTCCACCCGCTAGCCGTGTTCCCAGGACCACGGCTGTGGGCCTCGTCTCGCGTACCATATGCCGCCAACCTCGTTCGCGGCCGGCTGCATCACCGGATCAAGCAACTGCACGACCAGTACGGCCCGGTGGTGCGGATAGCCCCTGACGAGCTGTCATTCACCCTCGACGGGGCCTGGCATGACATCTACTGCGGCGGCTACGGCAACAAGGGCTTCCCCAAGCACGACGCCTACCGCAACGCCCAGACCTTCGTCTCACTCTTTGACGCCGACGATGAGAACCACACACGCCTTCGCAACCTCCTCGGCAAGGAGTTCTTCTCGCTAAACTCTGCCCGTCGCCAAGAGCGCATCGTGCAGGAGTACACCGCTCTGATGATCAACCAGCTGCGCAAGCAATATGTCGAGACCAAGCAGCCGGCAGACATGCGCGAGTGGTACAACTTCTTGACGTTTGACGTGGCGGCGAGGGTGACGCTCAGCGAGGATTTTGGCTGCCTGGAGAAGAGGACGTATCACCCTTGGATCGAGATGGTATTGACACACTTTAAACTGTCAGCGTTGTTGATGATCTCGCGGTTTTATCCTCCTTCGTCTTCCTTGCTTTTCACCCTAGCACCAGCCAGACTTATGGAGATGAGAGATACTTTTATCAGGCTTGTGCGGGAGAAGATTGAGCGTCGAATGAACCGCACTCTTCCGCCCGATGACAACGATGATTTCGTCACTGCTGCCCTGGGCAAGGGGGTTGAAAAGGGGCTGACGAAGGACGAGCTCGAGGCGAATTGCATCTTGCTTCTGTTGGCCGGGAGCGAAACCATGACGACGTCGCTGCTGGGGGCTACGCATTACCTGTGTGAAAACCCCGCCGTCTTGCGTCGGATAACGGCCGAGGTTAGGGCAACCGTCACATCCGAGGAGCAGCTTACCTTTGGGTTCATCACGGAGAACATGCCTTACCTCAATGCTGTGCTCAAGGAGACGCAGAGGCTGTGTCCACCGGTCGCGAACGGGCCTGCTCGTGTGGTCAACAGGCCTGGCACCATGATTGCTGGGTTCCCTGTTCCGGAAGGGACCGCTGTTGGTGTTACTCAGTTTGCGGCAAACCGCCAGACATCGAACTTCACTCGCCCCAACGACTTTGTGCCCGAGAGATGGTTGTCAGTGGAGCAGGCGGGGCAGATTGGTGAAAAGATTGGCGACAGCGCTCTTGCGCAAGATGTCGAGCAGTTTGCGGGGGATGTGCGCAGCGTTGTTCGTCCGTTCGTGGTCGGCGGCCGCGACTGCATCGGACAAAACCTCTCATGGGTCGAGTTTCGCGTTGTGTTGGCTCGGATTCTGTGGAATTTTGACATAGAGGTGGTCAGGGAGGAGAAGTTTCCATCGTTCAACCAGTGGACAGATCAGAAGGCGTTTGAGCTTTGGCAGAAGGAACCTTATCATGTCAGCTTGACAGAGAGGACAAGTTTGTAATATTTTCTCGTTTCTTCGGTTTAGGATAAAGGAATAAAATAGCCTACAGAATTCTGCAGTCGGGGACAACAACTTCTGTCGTACATTTTGCATTCAACATGGATGATTAACGGGTGAGAGCCTCTTTTTCTCAGCAGTAGGGGAATCATATGATTCAGGTTTTTCAACCCTGGGGCAGCACGAGCGCGTTGCAACGGCGCCAATCCATCCGCACCTGACGTTTCAATGTCGGCCCCCTTTTCGAGGAGAAGTTCGACTACCGAATGATGACCATCCGCAACGGCACTGAAAAATGCCGCGCGGCCACTTGCGTCCTTCCTTTCCAGGTCAATCGTTTGGACATGACTGCTTAGCAATTCAGAGTGGCTCTTGTTAACCAACCTCTCGCCTCTTTTGAGCAGCACCTCAACTACGGTTTGATGTGCCCTTCGATTCAATATTGACACCATGCTCAGTCAACAACTGTGTCGCATCCCAATGCTCACTTCCGGTAGTCCACGATAAACAGGTTCTGCCATCGTTGTCTTTGGATTCGACATCAGCCTTCTCGCTTGCCAGAAGTTGTTTGAGAATGGCTACATCGCCAGCCTTTGCAGCCTTCGCAGCCTTCGATGATAAAGTTTGTCCATCTTCATCCTGCGGCTCAACACCGATCGCGCCTCGAGCCAGTAGTATTTCCATCACCTGCTCATGGCCCAGTTCTACCGCGCGGAAAACCATACTAGGTAGTTTGTCGCCTCGTGCCAGACGCCCTTTGCGGATACACATCCTTCGAAGCGGAAACATTGACCATCGGTGTCTGCTCATGATGACGGGCTCGAAATCGCTGCTCAAAACCCGCTCGAACTGTGTCATACCGTACCGAACAGGCGATCTTGAAGATAGATAGCGATGGGTTTCTCCTCGACCTCTTGTAGTCGGATGAAAGCATTTTCCTTCTCTCCATACGTTAGCGGCATGTTGATATCGAATATTCCCAAGAAACAGTAGACACGATCCTCGACTCTTGTTGTTTCCCTTCCAGCTGCCCATGACATCATCTTCTGAGCGACACTGAAGCCATCAATATCACTCTCCCCGTCAAAAAGCTCCGATGGTATCCGGGTGCAGTTTGCCACGGCTCGTTGTAGGCTCAGCTTTCCACCTAGATTTGTCCAGTTTTCATCGAAAAAGTTCACTTTGCGTGGTGCAATGAGCTCCTGGAGGGTCCACGCCCTAGATTGGAAAACCACCTGCTATCAGAGAACTGGGCTTGCGACGATACATCGGCCAGTTAAGCGAGACAGACTTCGGCTTCTTGATACCAGCGGTACATGGAGTTGATAGCTTCTGAGAGCTCGGCGCTGCTCGTCTTATCGATGCAGCAGGTGTCGACCCAAGCATATTGGTATCGCTCTCTGGCGAGGGCGCAAAAGGCCTCGATCTTCCGGTATCTTTATTTCTCTATGGCGCAGCCCACTTCCATGTCCCGAAACGTTACCTCCTCGTAGCCCCAGGTGTGTAAGAAGATGGTAATGGTATAGGGAGGCACACTATTGTCTGTAAACTCCGCAAGTTTTAGGGTGGTTGTGTGCAGCAGGCGCATCCTGACGAATACCGGACGGGCGGACCAAGGCGGTACGTTCTACGGTAGTCGGTGGTCGGGGTTCAGTCGTCCGATCAGATGAGGGATTAGGAAGGTATGAAGGGTGAGGGGATCACGGGGGATTTCAGCCCAAATGGCTGCAGCGCTATCAGCATGAGTGGCACAGGACAAGGCGATTCTTCATTGGCCGCCTCACATGTCCCGTGATGAAAGGTGAAGAAGATGGTATGCTTTTTGCTTGTTTCTGAGCATATCCTCAAGTGTTACACTAGGTACGTATCCTCATCAGTTGGCATTGCCATTCTTCTCGTTGCCATTGCAGTTCCCATGCATCTTCTCCCAAGCGCTCCTCTTCATCCAAATCTCCCCAATCGGACAACCATCCTTCTCAACACAGACCCAATCGCCGATACCATGCTCCTCTCCAGCACGCCTCACCCCTCTCCCACCACCACCAATGATCAAATTTCCTGGCCGATATTTCTCGTGTGCCTTCATGCGGCGGATCACACTGCCATGGATACGGGCATCCTCAGGAATGTCACGAACTTCCCCGCAGGGGAGGGGCCAGCGAATGGGCTTCCAAGAGCCATCTTCTTGAAGGTCCATACGGCGGAAGGGGAGATACCTGGGAGGGCAACTGTTAGCCGGCCGGCATACACGGTAAGGCAGAAAATAGTGGCTACGTACTCCATAATCTTCCAAGCTAACACTGAAGTCTTGCTCAGCCCGCAGTCAAACTCGAGGGAGTCGTGAATTCGAGCCGTGTGCGCTTTGTGCATCATTTCTCGGAACGACGAAGGCTTCTGCTGCCCGGTGCAGTCACCCTCCTTCTCGCCCGACTTTTTGGCACCACTGTCCCCGCCGTTGGCCTGAGAAAATGAGTCCTTGAAGCTGGATTGCTGGAACAACTTGGGTGTGCTCATACTCGAACTGCGGATCATGATGTTTGGAATCGGTGGGTTGGGCTCGCCCGAGGTCTCGTGAGGGGCAATCTCGTCATTGAGAGGCTGTTCCTGTCCTGCCGACGGCGGCCTATACCCATGATCCTCGGTGTCGGACTCGTCGTGGCCATGGAGAGCCTCGACGCAACCCATCTCGCGGACCTTCTCCTCGTCAAACATCAGGCCTGCCTTGATCGCTTCGTGGACCATCCAGACCAAGGGAACGTGGCTGGCGACCTTGGAGTCCTCAAAGGTTTCCTCCCACCCACCACCAATATCCGCATGGCCTCCTGAGAACCACACTTCGTCGATGTCCTGATGGCTTTCCTCCTCGTCGCTTTCCTCACTCTCGGCAAATGATTCAGCGTCCTCCAGATGAGGATGGGGCTCGATTGATACCTCGGATTTGACGTCGTTCTCCGTCGGGCGCGCCGAAGCCTCGGTCTTGTTGGTGTGCCGTGATCGTGTCGAGTGGGAGCGCCTGCGATATGGCTCTGGATCCGTGGGCACGCCCAACGTGGGCCGTCGCCCTCTGTCGTCCTGGTCCTGTTTACCTTGGTGGGCGGGAGCGGCAGCGGATTTTCGTCTGTACTTCTCGTGGAGATTGTGGAGACCATCGGACACTGGGTGATGGTGGTGCTGCTTCTTGCCGCTCTTGCTCTGGTACACCAAGTCCTGCCGGAACTTGGCGCGGCGCTCATCAATACTCACGGCGTGACGGACAACCTTTGCCGAGGTGCGCGCCGTGTAAGGAAACTTGCTCCTTTGCATCCAGGCAGCCTCAAACTGAGGTACACTGTTGACTGTGTCGAAGAGGCCGAGAAAGCGGATGCGGCGGACAGGGCGGGAGAAGGTCTCACGAAACCCTTTCATGAAGGTGTACATCTCCCTCTTCTTCTGGTTCCCTTCTGGAGTGTTGTCTCCCTGCCTGCTCTGCCAGTTGGAGAAGGCTTTCCACGCAAACACCACCATCTCCTCGTTACCGTGCGACAGCAGCCCGACATAATCCAACATCTCGGCCAAGAATCGCGCAATGTACGCCCCACGCGAGAAGCCAAAGATGTAGATCTCATCTCCAGGGTTGTAGAACCTCATCAGGAACCGATAGCCTCCCACAACATGATGATCGAACGAGGACCCAATGGCACTGTCTTTGGCTTTCATGTACCAAGACTTGATACGCGCCACCGTTCCCGTGCGAGTCAAGCTGCTCGAGACAACATAGGTGCCAATTCCGGCTTCAGGATACAGTTTAGTACGACGCCCTACAACACAATGTAACACAATTCTTTGTCACTCACGTTGATAATAATGAACTTATCAGATTGTCAGCACTCCAGTCAGATGATAGACGGTATCGAAATACTTACATTGATCCCTCGCTGTCCTGTCCAGCATTCGAAATATCTTCAAAATGTTGCTGTCGCTGTCGTCGCCATGGAACTTATTGCCTGTGCCATCGAAGCACAACACAATCTTGCTCGGCTTCCGGTGGCGAGACTGATGGTCTCTGTCTGGACCCATTGGAGTGACAGGACGAGATGGCAGATGTGTTGAGAAAAAGTCTTCGTGTGCGTCAATGTGGGACTCCCGATCTGGACTGGAGACTCTGACACGGTTACCCGGCCTCTCGGGCATGAGGTGCGACTTATCCATTTCTCTACAGTGGGCTGACCTCACAAAATTCCGACGCTGGGGGGGGTGACACAGAAAGTGAATCAAGACGGCGCAAGAACCCGTGATCGCATCACCAATGTTCTGGGACAACACCAGCATTCCCCTTTTATCAATGCCACTTTCTCGAGGACCAATCCACGACGCCAGCCTACCACCCCCTTCTGCAGGATTCCGTCATTTGAACGAGAGCCCCCGCTCTTGACACATTCACCTCCCTTCATGACTCTTTGAACCTCCCAATCTTTTCCCCCGACGCACTGATGCCGATCGCTGTGAGAGGTGAGACACTCTGCGAGGAGAGACCAGTCGTCCTATCAAAAAGGAGGCACTGATGTCCACGATGCTGGTTGTCGGCTCATTTGCCATTGGTCGATGTGGCAGAAGGATGGCAGGTCGGGCATTAGTTCGTGGGTAGCGGTTCTTGATGGCCTATCACAACGAGATGGGTAGTTAGAGTGCAGCAATGACCCCGGCCTTCAGCTGCTATGCGGTCTGCGCAAGGGGGCCGGATGGGGAAGTCAGGACGCCGAACCACGGCGGCAATTGCGGTCTTCAAGCCGAAGCAGACGGCTATCATTGGTTGGGTTTCAGCCTCTCCATGCACCAGATCGATACTAAAAGCTTTTTCAATCCCGGCCCGCACCTTGGGTGCTCGGATCGTTCCCGGGAGGAGGAACGGTACGGCGATCTTAGCGGATCATGGTGTCTTGGGCTCGACGCTAAACCGTCTTGGACAGCGATAATCACCTTGTAGTGGGCTTGGGTAGCGTCCTGATCGACCACAGTGACCCGCCGTCCCACAAGGTCACCCTCGTCGGTAATTGGCAGATGCACAACCCTGCAGCCATTTCGACGACCTCACTTGACAGACCTGCATGCTCCAGTGGCATGGCCTGCCTTCCCCTATCCACCACTCATCGGCCATCAATGTCCACCAACTATTAGTAATGGTATTCCACGGTCCATCGGCAGAGGTCAAAGTTCCCCAGCCATTTGCTGTCACCGCCTGGGCCCAAGAGCTACCGTTCCCCTGGGCGACACGTCGATCCGCACAACAATCACCATGTAGGTAGTGTAGTACTTTGATAAGCGGTGCTTCGTTAAGGGTCTCTTGTGCTGCAAGGTTGATGTCCGCGTCTGGGTTGAACCCCTTCAAGCCACTCTCAATTCGGCGAGCACCCGAGTGCTGTGCACCTGAATAGGTTGGCCAGATAGCTCCCCTGTTGTTCAAGTCAAGCCACCAAGCAAGCCCGGCGGGGTTTGTCTCACCTGAAGATTTTCCCTTTTCCAACCATTCGATCTCCAAGACAAAAAAGTGCGCGAGAGGCGGCATGGGGGGGCGGGTCGATCCCAGCTAGGGTGACATCACACAACACAGTCTCACGAGCTCAGGGAGACCGGACCTCTCCTCGAGCTCTCGACATCCCTTCTTAATCGGCCTGTCTGCAGCACTCTGTGCTTCCATTGCTTCATCTCACATCTCCTCATGACGTTTGAGAAAGCTACCATTGTTACCAATCCCATCTAGTACTTTTGTTCTTTCATTTTTATACTCATTATACCCCTTCTTACAAGCTTTCATCATGTCAGATTACAACGGCAACGGGCACAAGGCCTCGAACGGCACGGGAGTTACTGCTCTCAATGGCTCAAGCTCGAGCCACGGGAGCTCGTCTGCCCACCAATCACGCGAGGGAATGGAACTTGTCGCCAGTCAAGCAAAGCCAAGGCCTACTCCTCTTGACTTGAAGCCCACGGGTGCAAACAGAGCTGGCGTTGCCAATGCCTTTGAGCGGTATGGCCAAGTGATGCAGTCATCAGTTGCTCCGTTGCCAAATCAGCATGGCGCCGACACATTCAGCCGATCGAAGAAATGGGGCAAACTCAGAGACGATGTCAAGCAACTGCGGCTTGCTGGTAAGTGTCATGTGATGATGTGGTGACTGGTCCGGTCGGAACACCGTTGCTGACCTCGAGACAGACTACAAGACCCTTCTTGGTGTGGTCAAGGCCAAGGTCAAGGGCGAGAAGATCAAGGATGACAAGACTATGGCCATGGAAAAGGTCATCCAGCTTGTGTCCAACTTGCCTAGCAACTCCAAGACACGCACAGAGCTCACCAACTCGTTTTTGAGCGAGCTGTGGTACACCCTTGAGCATCCCCCTTCGATGTATGTGGGTGAGAAGTTCCAGTATCGCCAGGCTGATGGGTCATATAATGTGAGTTTGGGTTTGTCATATCACTCGATTGCTCATCCTCATGCTGACGCCTTTCCAGAATGTTATGTTTCCCCAGCTTGGTGCCGCTGGCACTTCGTACTCCAGATCGGTGGCTGCCAATGTCGTTCGGCAGGGCGCTCTTCCAGACCCCAATCTTATCTTCGAGTCAGTCATGAAGCGGACGGAGTACACAGAACATCCGAACAATGTCTCTAGCATTCTGTGGTACTGGGCCAGTATCATCATTCACGGTAGGTGTTCCTGTCAGCTGCCGGTTGTCGACATCATCACTAACGCACTGTGCAGATCTGTTCTGGACAGACTACAGGGACATGAGCAAGTCCAAGACCTCTTCGTACCTGGACCTGTCTCCTCTGTACGGCAGCAACCAGGACATGCAGGACACCATCCGCACCTTCAAGGACGGCAAGATCAAGCCTGACTGCTTTGCTGACAAGCGCCTCCTGGGCATGCCACCCGGTGTCGGTGTGTTTTTGATCATGTTCAACCGCGTCCACAACCATGTGGCTGAGAACTTGGCCCGCATCAACGAGGATGGCAGGTTTTCTCCCCCCAGCCCCAACCTTGAGGGCGAGAAGAAGGAGGCTGCGTGGAAGAAGTACGACAATGACCTGTTCCAGCATGCTCGGTTGATCACCTCTGGTCTGTACATCAACATCACACTGCTGGATTACGTCCGAAACATTGTCAACCTCAACCGTGTTGATACCACCTGGACTCTTGACCCCCGTGTCGAGACTGGCATAAACGTTGACACCAAGGAGGGTGCCGAGCGTGGTACCGGCAACGTGTGCTCGGCCGAGTTCAACCTCTGCTACCGCTGGCACTCGTGCATCTCGGCCAAGGATGACAAGTGGATTCAGGATTTCTACTATGATCTCTTCAAGAAGCCGGGCAAGGACCTCTCTATTCATGAGCTCATCATGGGCTTCGGCAAATTCGAGGGCATGATCCCAGATGACCCTGCAGAGCGTCCCTTCAACAAGTTCCAGAGAGGGCCGGATGGCAAGTTCAACGACGATGACCTTGTCAACTGCATCTCAGACGCCATTGAGGACCCCGCTGGATCTTTTGGCGCCCGCAATGTGCCCGAGTCTATGCGGGCGGTTGAGATTCTCGGTATCATTCAAGGCCGCAGATGGAATGTTGCTGGCTTGAACGAATTCCGCAAGCACTTCGGCCTAAAGCCCTACGAGAAGTTCGAGGACATCAACTCCGACCCGGGTGTTGCTGAGTCTCTTCGTCGCCTGTATGATCACCCCGACTTTGTGGAGCTGTACCCTGGTCTCGTGGCGGAGGAGAGGAAGGAGCCCATGGTTCCTGGTGTCGGCATTGCGCCTACCTACACGATCTCCCGTGTCGTCTTGTCGGATGCTGTATGTCTGGTGAGAGGTGACCGCCACTACACCATCGACTACACGCCACGAAACCTCACCAACTGGGGTTTCAACGAAGTCCAGTATGACTTGAACATCAACCACGGTTGCGTCTTTTACAAGCTCTTCCTCCGGGCTTTCCCCAACCACTTCAAGTACAACTCGGTCTACGCGCACTACCCCATGGTGACCCCGTCGGAGAACAGCAAGATTCTCAAGGACCTCAAGCGCGCTCATCTCTTTGACTTCTCCCGGCCAGGCAGGATCGCCACACCCACCGAGGTCACCTCGTACGATGGTGCCCAGCGCATCTTTGTTGCTGAGGACAAGTTCAAGAGCACCTGGAATGCTGGTGTCGCTGGCATCCGCGCCAAGGCGAGCCCTGAGCTTTCTGGCGATGCTGCTGTCAACGACAGGCACCGCACCACTGCATCTCGGTCGCTGTTCACCCCTGAGCTGGGCACCCAGATCAAGACCTTCTACGAGAGTTTGACCGACAAACTGCTCACCACCAAGAGCTACACTTTGGTACCCGGCAGCAAGTTTGCTGACCTCGTCCGCGACATTGCCAATATCGTGCCAACCCACTTTGTCGCCAGTGTCTTCGGCCTTCCGTTGACAACCAAGGAAAACAGCAAGGGCATCTACACCGAGCACGAGCTTTATGCCGTCCTCCAGATCATCGCCTCTGCCCTCTTCGTCGACTCGGAGCCTGTTAAGCTCTTCCCCGTGGTGGAAGCAGCCAAGACGGTCGCTGGTCAGCTCGGCACCCTCGTCGACAAGACGGTCAAGAGCCCCAAGGCAGCCAAGAACAGCGTCCTCAACACCTTCGGCGTCAACTTTATCAAGGAGCTTAAGAAGGCCGGTTTGGCCACGCACGACATCACTTGGAACCATGTCCTCCCCACCGCTGCGGCCCTCGCCTCGAGCCAAGGGGAGCTGTTCACCCAGGCAGTGGATTACTACCTCTCCCCCGAGGGTGCCGCGCACGTAGCGGGCATTACCGCCATTGCCTCCCAGCCGTCATCTTCCCAGAACGACGCTCTCCTCTTGGGTTACGTCCTGGAAGGCATCCGCCTGTCAGGTTCAGCTCGGTCTCACTTTGAAGCCACAACTGCCGGCACTGTCACGGCGTCCAATGGCACGGAGCTGCACATCCAGCCCGGCAGCAAGGTTACCATCAACTCTGTATGCCCCTCTTATACCCTTTTTGTCCCCTCCAGTACTAACCTCTCTTGTTTCTAGTCAACCGCCTCCCGCGACGCAGCTTACTTCCCCGAGCCAGAAACCGTCAACCCCCGCCGTCCACTGGACAAGTACATCCACTTTGACGCCGGTCCCCATGCTTTCCTGGGCAAGGAGATCAGCCAGATTGCCCTCACAGAGATGTTCCGTGCTCTGTTCAAGAGGAAGAATGTCCGGCGCGCGCCTGGTCCGCAGGGAGAGCTAAAGAAGGTGCCGAGGGCGGATGGGAACGGGGTGGATTACCTCAGGGAGGACTGGGGTGCTTTGACGCCCTTCCCTGTTACCATGAAGGTGATGTGGGATGATGTTTAGAGAATGGAAATGCGTTTTAGTGATGGGGAGGAAGACGTAATAGGTTATGCACCCAGACTGTCATTTCCAGGGAAATCTAACGCAGATTTCGGATGTCATACTGCCAAAAGCTGAGGAGGTTTCCTCTCATCTTCTACACTCACACGTCTCAGTCTTCCAATGAACCTGAAGCATATAAGGGCCGACAGAACATAAAAATCGAAAATAAAATAGGCGGTAAGAAATATAGGTATATCGGTATATCGAGCTCGTATTTTCAAGCTCCCAGGCGGAATAATCATACAGCATAGCTCTTTACATATCTGGACACTTACTACACCGACCTTTGAAGCCGAAATCATGATTATCTATATGCCATCGCAAGGAATGCGTTTTGCTGAGGATTCAGCTAAACAACTGGATCGCACTTGGATGTCCGTGCGCGTTTGTACTGGACTTAGCTCATCACTGCGGCACAGCCCAGGTCAGCACCTCAGGTATATAGTTATTTGCTCCCTCTGGCCCAGCCACAAATCTCGGTTCTTGGGATCTTTGATATCGGGGCGATATGCTATAATCCTGTAAGATCTGGACGGCTTTTGGGATACCGGCGGTAAGGGGCTGAGAAGCTAAGGTGTAAGAGAACGAAACGATGGAGCATACCCACAGAGGCAGTGTTTCGTTCTATCTGGGAAGGAAATTGTTCATCGGATGACGAAGACTGGACTCCGAATGTCGAGGCCGTTTGGGCAACGATTCGGTTCGCAATGACCACGGGCAGACTAATATACCTGACCAGCTAACTACCACTCTCCACCGACCCTACACTTATCACCCTGTGCCACGAATAGCAGGTACCGCTTCAGCCGCCGAAGATAGGACGTTGAACGCTTAAAGAACCAACTTCAAGCCAGCCTACTAATAATCTTACTAATCTACGAGAATCCGAAGAGAAATGATAAAACAGAGTGTATAAGCTAGAATGGACTTTGCATGGGCTTTAAGGAGAATAGGGTATATTTTGGGAAATGTATGCTTCAATCGGTAATAGTTGGCCTTTCGGCTTAGCCGCCGGGCGTTAGTAAATTATTATTATTATTATCATTCGAGATGCTGACTAGGGCAGTTCGGCCCTTAAGTGATGTTTCTCACAGCGCAATGACAAGTGAAGGTACTAATTAGCCCCTACTCAAATACGTGCTATTTAATCGCAAGCTTGGCATATCTCCTTTTATCCTAGTTTAGCATCCCCCTTCGCTCACCTATCCAGCATACACTTCCTACTCGCTCGCACTCGATTCTCATCCTATTATCAGCTCGACATAACCTAAATAACATTATTCGGCCCACCTTTTCGTGGAGCTAATTATGAATTTGGCATCGACGACTTCACAATTCGCAATAAAGTCTGGAAAGCCCCAACATATGTCTATATTCAAACTAATGCGGCCAACAAAACGATTTCGAAGCTAATAAAGAAGAGGGCGTTATTAAAGGCGACGTAGCGGGTATCCCATATCAGTACTATAACTCAATATAAGAGACGAACGGTAATAGAACTATTATCTCGGTCAGCTAAAAAGCGGGCGAGGATAATAATTATCACTACTTCCCACAAAAATAAGGAGGGGAAATAGCGTTTTATAGTAGAGTCAGGTTCAGAGCAGTACGATAATAGTTTTAGAGGGTGGCTAGTATGCTCGCCCCGACACCAGACGAGGAGCTCGTTGACGGCTCACGGATCACTCACGTTCGGCGAAATAAAGTAGGGGGAGCGAATTATTAAGTCGTCAGATCCCACGAAGAGACGCATACCCTTGCTCTCTAGAAAACGCACACTTGCGCTCCAGAAAACGCACTTCCTTGCCACCTACCAAGGAAAAGTCCGCAGTTTCTTCCCCTCCACAGCCCGTCAAGCAGAGTCCGCAGCTTCCCCAGGAAATAAGAGTTATATTTAAGATTTGGATTTATAGCTAAGAGCGAAACCGGCGTCCCCTCTTGCACTCTTTGAAGCGTCCGCTCTTGCACTCTTTGAAGTGTTTGGCCACGGACCAGCCGTACTTGAGGCACATCGAGGTATCAAATGAATTGCCAATAGTGCTGACATTTGCCGGCGTTTGCGTGTTGACAGCCTGTCAAAAGTACGACACCGTAGCCACCGGGTAAATAGAGCAGCCAAATGTTTATATAATTTGCCCCACAGTGCGATGAAGAGAAAGGTATAAACCTGTTAAGGCGAATATCTGCTGCGTTGTATAATGTAATCTCCTGCTGCTTAATGTAGTTCGACCACAATAACGTCGGATTATTTATAGTAGTTGATTAAAACTATATATGTAGCGAAAAAACAAAATATTCTAAAGCAACAACGTCTCCGAAACCCTTCACTTAAGCCAAAATGTTGAAACATATAATGTTATAAGACATTATGACGTCCACCCTTCCCATTAAAAGCAAATCGAAAGAGCGAAAGCTGGCCAGAACCATGTGCTAGGGCGATGGAACAATTGTATACAGCTGTACACGTTGGCCGATAGTTAGGAGGAAGCCAGATAAGGTTCTTCCCATCTCGTGTAATCCACTTATCACTGACAAAGAAAATACCGCTGCCCGGTTCTTGGTCGGTAAAGTTATTTGCTGAACTCGGGGTTATCCTCAGCAATCCTCGATCTGTTTCAAGGTTGTCATTTTCCAAAAACGATAGACGATTAAAAATGCTATGCCCCTCGAGGGTCCGCCGGTGTTCGCCGGTAGCCACATCCCAAAGCCGTACCGTCATATCGTCTGAACCTGACGCCAGTGTGGCACCATCCGGCGAGAACGCTACCGCTATAATATAACTGTTATGTCCCTCAAGGGTCCGCCGGTGCTCGCCGGTAGCCACATCCCAAAGCCGTACCGTCATATCGTGTGAAGCTGACGCCAGTGTGGCACCATCCGGCGAGAACGCTACCGCTGTAACCCAACCGTTATGTCCTTCAAAGGTCTGCAGACACGCGTTCCACTCTAAGTCAACCATTGGCAATACTGGGATCCATTCAGAAATATAACCACAGAATATTCCCCTGATTATGCTTTTCATTGGCGCAAAAATAATTGTGGAAGTATAAGTCTGAAGGGGGCAAATGTCGATAATCTGGCGGAAGCTAAGAATAAATCGTGCTGCATCGTGTAAAAACGCGGAAATCGTGGAACTATTACGGGGCTATATATTTCGTGTTAGCAAATATTTACAAATCCACCTTAGTACGCCTTACACTAAGGAGACCCTGTAAATCCTTAATCATTCCAACACTTGCAGATAGTTTCCCAAGGAGACTTAGCGCTTCCAGCCAGTGGAGGAAATGACGTTGGAGGAAGGTGTATACTTGATGGTTATCGCTTATACGACAACTGTTTTGCTGAACGTGATAGACCCAATATAGGCACGCATACCGGACATCTGATGGCAAATGGGAGTCGATGACTGACGACTCAATCTCGGCACGAGCTGTTCCAGGCATTCTCAGATCGCAGATGTCCTTCTTCAAGCAACCAGAAAGAAGCTCCAAGCATCTAATCGCAATTTTTTCGTGGGTTGCACCGCTGTCTATCCAGAACGGGTTGGTGCCCTGTTTGTTGGGATCAACGAGAAAGTCATGGAATGACAAATGAAACATCCTAACCGGGGATGTAGGAGAGTCCGGTACGCTAAGGACGGAGTGAAGTGGTGCAAGTCTGCGAATAACGACCTTCTCTTGTACATCAAGAAGTCGGGCTAAAGAGGATATCGGGAGTGGTTCGGCTAAGAGCACAATCGGGCCCACGACCATCCGGAATTCATCAAGAAGGGATCTCCTAGATGCCTCGGAAACGACAAGCAACCGATCAAGGACTGGGCGATATGTTGCGTCCAGCTTGTCGATCTCGGATTGCTGTGTTCCTGACTGATATTCCAGGATCTTTGCTAATTGATCACCGGGATCACACCATGCTGGGTTCCGGATAAAACGGCAAACAGTAGCTGCAAAGATAAAGAGGGGAACGGCCATCCTGACCAAGTCTTGGACAATCTGGGGACCAGGCCAATCGTGCGGAAGCTGCTGCCCACCAGGAGACACATCATTATAGTCGTTTCGGATTTTTGCCAGCTCAGAGTCTAGGTATGCAGCGATGTCGTGCTCGATAATTGACTTTGGGATTTCATGCAAGACTAGATCTTGGTATTTTCCCTTGATCTTATTGAAGCCAAGTCGGATTGGCAACTCAGGCCGGCTTGTGAGGAAAGCTCTTAGCCGTACGGAAATCAGACTCTTTGCTTGTGACAACAGGGAAATGATAACCCTGATATCATCGTCCCGTTCGCACTCATCAAGGGCATCAATCACCAGGACAATTGTCTTAATGTCGTCCAAACTGCCCCTTAGGTTTTCCAACGGCTTTAGGATCAGCTTCTTAAACTGCTCCTCCAACCTTTTGCTCGTGACGTAAGGGTCAGCCTCAATAGCAGCCTTGATATACGATGCCAAACTAGGCTCTTTGACAATAAGCTGAGTCGCAATGGTTGTAAACAGCAGGGCGGCCTTGCTCCGGTCTTTCTCGCCTCTCTTAAAGAAGAAGCTGGCACCGAGAAGATTTTGGTCCGCAAACGATTGCGCGACTGTACGTGATATGGTGGACTTCCCAGTTCCTGCCATGCCGTTTAGCCAGAAGATGCATTCGCCCTGCGGATCGTCCGCCCATGCCATTATGTCCCGCTGGAGGCCAACTCGGGTATCAGGGTGACATCGTGCGTCGTGCTCGTCAGTGTGGGAGTCAAAGGCAGCACCGTTCGCAATGGGGAGCTTGGAAAGGATAGCATCGCGGATCGTCTGTGAATTCGAGCGTATCTCGTCAAGCACACCACTACGGATAGTTAGAAACCTTAAAACTCGGAATTGGGGGGTAGAACATACGTCATCTTCCCGTTAATCCACTGTTTAAGATCGTCAACGGTGTTATATCCCTCCGGTGGAATCTCAAGCGCTTCCAGAAGACCGTGTGGGGAGACGGGGGTGTCAAAAGACGCCCCTTTCGTCAAACTCTCCCTGAACCTAGTGCCATCTCTTGCAATTTCTTCGGTTGCCGTTGCCAACTCAGCTCTACCCACAATCTTATTTGCGCGCTTCTTCAGTTTATCCTCCATGTAAGCCAAGCAGAGCGCATAACAAAGAGCGTTGCCATGCGCCATGTCTATCACGATTTCATCCTGGCGAGTAAGAGATGAACCCTTGTACAAGAGCGGGTGTGCAAGCTTGTTGTAAAGATCTTCCGCGATAGTCGTGACTTGTATCTCGAACATCACGTCGCAGAACTGAGAAAGGGCTCCGCATTTCGCTTTTTCCAAGCTGACGCGATAGTTGCGAGTCTCGTAGGCACCGAACCGTGTTTTCCAGGACCGACCAACCTCACGGTCACGGACGAAAATAACTGGCTCCTCTTCCTTCCGAAAACTTTCTTTGATGAAGCGAACGGCTCTCTCCATATCGTCAGCAAATTCGAGGATAATCCTGAGTCCGACAAGATCATGAATGTTACTGAATATGTCAGAGAAGCTCTCGAATTGCTTTTGGCTGCGATCCAAGAGCGCTTTCTCGCGCCGATCGAGTGACTTTCTGATTGAATCGACCTGCTTAGTTCTGCTTTTGACTTGGCAGTCAATAGCTCTGCGCTCGAGAGCACTTTTGCAAAATTCCTCCAGTCTCTCCCTCATAGCGTCGTACTCATTTAGTAATTTAGGCCAGACGTCGTTGACGAAAGCGCTTTTAGGATCTAGGCTAACAGGCCCCTCGGTCATTTGGTTGATTTTCACCCGCAGTGACTGATTTGGAGCATCACCGTCGCCCGCTTGAAGCGGAGCTTGCGAATGTGCATCCATGGTATGCTGGCGGCGTAGTGTTCTACCAATCGACCAAATGAAGTGCTGATCGTGGAGGTGATGGGGCTCGCATAGCCGCCTGTACAGGCGGGATAAATAGAAAGGAAGCAGTAAATACACTAGCAGCGGGTGCGAAGGGCAGTGTTCAAACTGCGATCGGGCCTTGTCTCAAAGGTTGACGGACTCGTAGGTAGGCAGTGCAGAAGTTGGATAAGGGAGATGATTAGCAGCGAAAGGCTCCTGGAGCGACGACAAGGAGCCAGGCAGCTGTTCCGCCATTGCATTGGGCATCAAGCTAATGCCGCAATTCCTGCAGCTACCTGTGTCTATCGGGTTGCATAAGCGAATCACGCAGTGCCACACGACGAAGATAAGGTCTGTGCTGGTTTGAATGATGCCATGCTACGCGACGCAGAATGGCCAGCCTGCAACGAGGCTCTTTGCAAGGCAGCCGAGGGCGGAGGGAGGTCCTACTGCGCCACAACCTCAAGCTGCACGTGATATTAGCGACATGCATATCGCACTACATAAGGCAGTCGAACAAGGTGCATTAGTCTCAATCATTGGACACTGAGAGTTCTTAACAGAACTGCAATCTGAGATTTGGAGACTTCCACGTTTATGAACTTGTAACTGGTATCTACAAACCTCAAGCTGGTTCTTACACACACTTCTTCCCTCTCCTTCAGATCGCTATCCTTATACAGGCTGGACGAGGAGGATGAACTACGAAAAAGGATCATACAGAGATTTTGTCCGATCTCGATGTCAAACCAACCCTTGCGTCACTGGATTAGCCGACTATTTGAGATGTGGACCTGGAGCTGCCAGTACCATCGTTACTCTCGACTACTCCCGGGACGGACAATCAGTACCGAATCCTCTAACGGTATCCGAAGTTGATCTGGCCAGGCTGATGGGTGCCACCTCTACAACTGCTGGCCGGATTGTGCTCGTCGAGAACATCCAACCCCATCTGGTCAGTTTTCTCGGCGAGATTTTGGATGTGGATCCAATCTTCTTTGCCGGTCACGTCACCACCGACTTCAAAGACATCGAGAAAGCACCGCCTCCTCCTTCACTTGCGTTGTTTCCATCCCAGATTGCTGAAAATGGCTATCTCCATCTCCACTATCAGCAGGTATTGGACCTGGGAAGCGCAGACGTATTTACATCTTCGTACAGTCTGAAATCGGACTCCAACGTTCCTCGAAATGTCAGACGCCTACCGCATCTATCAGGCCGACAGATTGCTTTGGCTCGAGCGTGCTGTTCTATTCTAGTGAAAAAGATCAAAGGCATATGGATTTGTAAGTCTTTCTCAGATATTTAGTGCATCTTGACGGCATCTCTAACATTAGTAGGCCTAGTCCTGGTGGATCCCCCTGTAAATATGGTTCATGAGACGTTGGGGTTAGGCGGCCGAAAGTCACATCCAAGTATGATGTTGCATGGAGGATTCGAGGAATTTAAGCAACCGGCGTCTTTCGCGTCTTTCGGATCTACCACGAGCGATCGTTTGCCAGATAAGAAGTCGATGCTCAGTAACCTGCTCCGCTACTTCCGCCACCAACCACCTGGGTTCATGATAGCCGAGCCTAGCATCTTGAGCCTCGGCTACTACCCGATACGCATGGTCTTAGGTGAGTGGATTCTTTACACGCTCCTGATGAGTCGTTACTTGAAATATTATGAATATACTCTGCACGACATCGAAAATCGGCTGCACGATAGCGACATTATCGACCTTCAACGTTGGCGGCGGCGGAGCATGCAAAGCCGACACAAACTAATTCTTCTCTCTGAGTTCATCGATTATTGGTTACAACAGGAATCCAAAAAGCAGCCGTGGGATTTTATACTGAAAGATATCAAGCATGTATCGTCACAGCTAGAGCATTACAGCCGCTCGCTCGAGCATATGGTCCCAGTAGCAACATCGATGGTACAGCTGCTCGACTCGCGGCGGTCGATACAAGAGGCTGCCGACGTTAGCCGGCTCACTTTTATTGCGCTGGTGTTTGTGCCGCTGTCTTGGGTCGCTAGCCTTTTCAGCATGTCAGAAGATTACTCTCCAGGACACAAGAGCTTTTGGGTATATTTTGCTACTGCACTGCCAGTTATGATTCTAGTCTTGCTTTTATCAACTGTGCAAGGGGATCGACTGAAGGGAAAATTGAACAGGATTTGGGTAGTTTTACGATGGTAAGCTGGAAGACGAAGGACTGAAGCAGTATTAGCGTAGCTATACAAAATGTAATAATTGTTCTATGATCTATACGTTGCCTTGCGTTTTACATTAGCTTTCCAGACAGTTAATGTGAGTCTTAATGGATCACAGTTCCCGGCCGTATAATCGCTTTGAAATACAAAAATATAAATATCACGGCACCGGCCGGTTCACAGGTACTATAACTTAATAATATTACCTGCCCATTGTTCTATATTCTTGTGAAGGTCAACTCGGGTATCACAGTGACATCGCGCGTCGTGCTCGTTTGCGTAAGAGTCGAAGGCTGCATCCTTGGTGTTGGAATACAGCACTTATTTGTGGATTTTACAATATTTTCCCCTTTGTTGCTCACAGTACTCAAAATCTTCAAGCCACAACGCCCATACCGCCTACAGCGGCCACAGGAAGCTACAAAGCTCTCAACCACAACGGTCAAGCTCGAAGGCGACCGTAGGGGACGTCGAATTGGCGCGCCAATTCAACAAGATTCGGCTTAGGATGCTTGCTAGCTGAATTCAGGACTTCGACGATTTTAGATTCTACCTCACTATATTGCGATACTGACCCAGAAGGCATTTGATGTATCATTTGCGTTGTGGTTTTTGCGTTGACACAATGAGGTGTCCTTTGGACTGAGATATCCTTTGCAACGAGATATCATTTACATTCAGCTATATCAGCCGTTGTGGAGTGTCGAGCCTTGGCACGCTAGCGATATCCGGTAGTGGCACCATTCGCATTGAGGTGTCTTGCATTGAGATGTCTTGTATTGAGGTGTCCTACGTTGGGATGTCCAGCCCCGCTTCGGAAAAAGATGCATGTCAGTTCGCAGAGATCGCTCCACGACAGAGGCACAACGATCTGTATCGGCCAGCGATCTATGCTAGCAAACGTTGTCACAGTTAAGCCAACAGGCAGGTTGAACAGTATGTGGGACACGGGAGGTGCCCAGCCAATCGCTACGGGAACCACTAGGAAGTGGAGCGCCTGGGAGCGCCAGGAGCGTGGTGATCCAAGTGATCCTAAGGTAACGAGGGTGATCCAGGATCACTTTTGGCACCGTGATCCATGGTGATCTAACGCTGGAGAAGTGATCTAGGATTACGCTTAGTATAGCGATCTAGATGATCCACTGGTGTCACAGTTAACCCAACGGCAGGTCGCACAGTATGTGGGGCGCAGGACGTCCCCAGCCAATCATTAGGAAAGTCAGGAGAAAGCCAATTGGGGCTGGCCAGAAGTGCTATGGCGCCAAGACCCACGAGCACTCTGCAGGATGCAAGATGCTCGGAGCGATCGAAGGCATAGCACGACGAGCACTCTGCAGGATGCAATGTACTAGGAGTGATCGGGGCCATAGCAGGATGAGCACTTCAGGGTCCCAAAATCTATATATACGGAGGAACTGGCTGGTGTAGATAGACAGTTCCGCAGTATGCAATTCAAGTCACAATCGTTGGTATCTAGACTGTTGTGAATGAGACAAGCTATTTGTTGTCCACTGTTTAGCTGTACTGAGCCAAGATTGTTCAAAAGTGCCTTCTACTAGTATTCTTGTCAGAGGTTCTGGATAGGGGTTCGTCACACAGTAGCTAAGATACCAACGATTGTGACTTGTATTGCATACTGCGGAACTGTCTATCTACACCAGCCAGTTCTTCCGTATATATAGACCTTGGGACCGTGGACCGTTGACTTACTGACGGTCCTCGGTCCATTCTTGATTGGCCGATACTGACCGTGGACCGTGAGCCCCCGCCGTGATCCACGGTCCCCTTCTTATTGGTCCGTTCCGTCCAACTGGACCGTGTGCCCCGCTCGATCGCTTGGTCCAGCCCTGATTGGTTCCTCGTGGCCCCACTGTCTTCCAAAACCGTGACAGTATACATAGGCCTCAGGACCCTAAAGTAATTAGAGCCCAACTGCTCTAATCACGTCCTAATTAGCTCTGTCAGTAATTATCGTAATCATACCCTGATTACTCTAATCTCATCCTAATTGGTCCTGCCAGTGATTATGCTCTGATTACCTTGATTATATCCTGATTAGCTAAGCGCGCCCTGCGCCGCTCACACTGTTTGACCTGCTTGTTGGCTTAACCGTGACACACGCGCAAGGAGAAAATGGAAGTCATAATTAGTTTTAGTTACGGTAAGTATAGCCGAACCGTCCTTAGACATCCTTTAGCTTAAGGTAATGCTTACTACGCTCAATTTGCTTACCTGCTGAGACTAACACGGACAGGGCCCCTAGATCTTGTCGGGTGTGACTATATAGGTAAATGTACTCTCGGAAAGTCTGACGAGAAGCTAGATGATCATGATGATGATGACTGGTTTGTATCGAGGATGAAGAGTCTGTTGACTTCAGACAGATACCTGATATGACCATCTCCTGTGGCACCCAAAGCAGGAAGGTGCACCAAGCAATCGTCTGTCCCGCTTGTCCGCTGTTTGAAAAGGCGTTAGCTGGAGACTGGAAGGTAAGTTGTATAAGCTGTGAAGCGTGTTGTTGAAGGTTCTGACAAGAATTGCCATCCAGGAAGCACAAGACAACACCATCGACATGTCGACTCACGCCCCTTGGATGATTGACTATCTCGTGGAGTTCATCTACACTGGAGAATATTCGACCTATCAACACACGACCAAAGGCGACGGTGATGTCATTTGAGATGACAATAGCTGCTCCACGCTCCTCACAAAGGACCAATTACTCCATGGTTTTGATCAGACCGATCTGCCCACTGCTTTCACGACTCCCGACACCAGTGAGTGTCTCACGAGTTCGGGTTATCCTAATCGTGGACTTTCCCCGGACCGTATCAGAGAGGGCCTTTGGATCTCACCGCAGATGTATATCCTGTGTGGAATCCAAAGGCTTCGTACCTTTGCCGCAGTCCGCTTTCATGAGTTCGGCTCTCTTCTCTCACACTCAGACTGAGCGTTAGATAGACACCAAAGGATGGAACATTCATCTGAATTTGTCCAATTGGTTGGAAAGATACTAGTTTCGATGATCGATCCACTTTATTCAACACTGCCGCCCATCTCGAGAGAGAAAAGGGCATGCTTCATAGAAAGCTATGTCACCATTTGATGCGGTATGCAAGGGTTGAGGAGTACAGGGCGCAAATAGTTCTCATGGTGCAAAAGCATAACGAGTTCGCCTAAGATATTTGGAACATCTATAACAAACTGCACCTGGCGGCCCTGATGACCTTGACCACTACTTGTTGCCAAGTGTTCAGCGCGTTGATTACGTCGTTCACAATCCGGAGCTTCCGGGGATTTACATGTAGCATGAGGGGTTTGATAGACTCGTTAATAAAATAAAATGGGTTACCAATCGTCTTATTCCGGCCTTGATCAGAGTGAATGCTTTCTCCCTTTCTCTCCGAAAGCTGGGATCAGCCTATGGTTGTTGTCAACATTTGATGTCGAGAGAAGAGCCAGATGTCTAGGATACAAAAGGCCACGCCGCTATACCCCAAGGTTGATTTTGGGTCCAAGCCATGGCTTTGATGGTGCACCTATGTTGTAGATCCCATATGTACCTGTCGTTCGAGTGGTGAGCTTGAGAATGTGACCGGATCCAGATGGCCGAAACGTAAACATACCAATGCGATTGCCGAAGCTTTTGGTGACCCTTTATGTACCCTTCCACGTTGCTTCATCACTCTGTGATTCTCTAGTTCTCTCCCTTGCTCTTCACGGCGGCCACTGTGAAGGCGTATTGTCCCCACGGATCGTAAGCAGCTGAAGCGGTGGACTCGCCGGCGCATTCAACATTGGTCTTGGAGTCGCTATCCTGCTCTCCAGCACCTTGCTCCTTGTCGCTGTCCAAGAGCGGCTTGAAAAGGGCGATCTCTCTATCGGTGGCGTAATGATGCCAGGGATCAAAGGTAGAATCGTTGGTGAAGTGGACAGTAACCTTGGCTTTGTACGACTCTGGCGAAGGCCGCTTGTCGGCCGGTTGGTGGCGGAGGTCAATGTTCAGCACGGCCTCCTCCATCAGATCCTCTTCGGTGAAGGTTGTGTCGCCGCAGTAGAAGCACTCGGAAGGCTTTAGATAGTGGTAGGTTATGCCTCTCTTCTTGGGGCCGCGGCACTCGTCCCAGTTCTTGCGCTGCTTGTTGCAAGGCTTGAGGCCGATCTCCTGCGAGTCGATGGCAGCGCCGCAGTCCTTACAGGCGTAGTGGCAGAGGGTGAAGGTGCACATCTTGGCGATAGGGGTGACGGATTGGTGTGTAAGTTGGGTGAAGGCGATGAAGCGAGACGAAGAAAACAATCCTCTTGTGGGGTTTGTGAACAAAAGAAGTAAAGAGTCGAGGGACAACGAAAGAGATTGCTATTTATGGAATCATCCAGCAGCCCCGGCACTCTATCCTGCAGCGGGGCTTTATTCACCTTTGTTCACCTGGTCTATTGTGATCCAAGACAATGGCTTTGTCGCACCGGACGGCCAATTGGAATTGGCAGTATATAAGTTGCTCCCAATCCCTGACCCTGTAACGGACCGACATTCATACATTATACACTTCACTGAATCTATCTGATCAATCACAGAGCAACCTTAATCAGTCACGGGTCATCTAGTTCAGATAACAGTGAGTCATCTCGGTCAAAATGGCGACCAATTCCACATACTTTGTTGCTCTCTGCTCCTTTGTAGCCACCCGCTACGCGGAAGCCGGGATCCAACTTGACGATATCGAGCGCGAAGAATTGCCCCTTACCCTCAGCACCTTCCTCAACACCATCTCCAACGGTCTTCGTGACCCCATTCCGGAGAAAAGAAAGCGCCGAGGTATTGACTTCGGCACGGAAACACTCAACGAGATTCCTCCTGCTAACTTGGATTACAGCACCAACAAAGGCCGCCAATGCCAGCCACACATCAGCCGGCACCGGCATTCCCGCTCGGGTATATCTTCAGGCCTTGTTCCCGAATACTTCGGCTGCCCGAGATGTCAGGGCACTGGAACCACCTGCCCAAACGCCAACATGACCGCCCTCATCAATCGTGAAAGCGGGCCCATTGCCAAGCTAGCCTCCGCAATCTACGCAGTCGACCAGGTCTTTCACAAATGGGTAGTCCACGCCTTCCCCCCCGGCTTCTCCTGGGCTTCCCCCTTGGACAACTCCTACTCCCAAGCCGAGCTGACCACCTTCTTCAACCTCATCACCTTGTCCTACAACCTCCACACCCTCCGCACCACCCTCAAGGACCTCAACACCCACCTCAAATCCGTCTCGAGAAAAATCACCGCCTTCTCCGCCGCCCTCTCCTTCCTCTTGGGAATCCTAATCCACATCTCGGAGAGCCACGGAGTCCAAATCCCCCCTAACCTCCCCTTCACCTTCAAACCAGTCGACGAAACCGATTACCGCTGCCCCTTCCCGGGCATCACCAACCAGTCCCACACCAGACCCCCACACGACCACTACTTCACCCTCATCAAGAATTCCATCCTCCTCCGCCACGCCGTCACCCAACTCTCCAAATTCATCACCACCACGCTCGCCTCCCACATCCGCCTCGCCGTCATGTCCCTCGGCGCCTTGTCACAATCCCCCCCCGGAACTATCGACCCTTCTCTCCTTTGCCCAGGTAGGCTGGGCCAGTTAGCGGACAAGCTGGGGAACATGGAGGTCATCTCCATGGAGCAGGAACTCAAGCCTTTTCTCCAACGACTCGAGAACCATGCCGCGGCTGTCAAGGAGAAGCTGGCTGGGTGGGATTTGGGGGATCAGGCGCTGGCGATGGATACCACCAGCCTGTCGGGGTCGTATGTCGAGATGTTGGCGGGCAAGTTTGGGGAGGTTCAGACGGCGACGTTGGGGAGTGGCGGGTGGATGATCCAGGTTACGGAGGAGGGGGCGAGGGTGGTGGGTGAGGTTGCTGAGGGGTATAGGCTGTTGAGGCTGAGGGAGTATTGTTGATTGACATGCGAGTGGGAGATGGTGGGTGGACAGGTCAAGGTATAGAGTTTCGTAAGCAGGGTGTAGTTTTCTTTAGGTTGTTGGGACTGTCACAACTGTCTGATGCCGTGCTTTTGGATATCACCTTTTACCAATTTTCTTCTTTTATAACACATGAACCCAGAAATGCTTACTACCTAATTTATTCTTTTACCACAACACATACAAGTCCCAGAAATGCAACAATGAAACGTGACAAGTAGCAAGAACCAAACAGCACCATGGTTTTATTGTCAACGGTGGAAGGGATGAATCCCGTGAACCACCACGTCGAAAGCTATGCTAGGTATCTACCCAATAACAAAGCTCATCTTTCCCTTCCATCCGTGGCGTCAGTTCAGAGACTGACATGTCCAATTCCCAGTGCTGACTGATCCCTGTCTTGAAAAATGTACCCTGGCCAGAGTAGAGAAGAGAAAAAGGAAAGAGGTATAAGAAAACAGAAAATAGAAAACACACTCATTGTTCGAGTGAGACTTGTGTTGTACAGGCCCTCCACAATTGACCTCGACAACAGCAAAGATAATAGAGCAAGAAACCCCCGCCGTCACCCGGTCCCAGTCCCGTGATATGCTCCCAATTCCCCCATGTATGCATATATATGTCCCAACCTTTCACTCTGCATGCCGCCCCTCTTAGTTCTTGATATACCAATCAGGATGCTCACCAACCCACTTCTTGACCTTCAACCCCGAATCGATCTTGGGGAAGGGGTTAGTAGGCCAGTATGCCCTCCAGGCATTGCAGTTGTTGTTGTGCTGGTTCTTGTCCGCCTGGCTGAAACCGTTGCGCAAGTCATTGGGGCGCTCGAGATACTGCACCGACAAACCGCCAGACACGTGCCAGGCAATGTGGCAGTGGAAAAGCCAAGCACCGGGGTTGTCAGACTTAAAGGCGATGAGCAGCCATCCGTTGGCGGGAAGCATGGCGACGTCGCGACGGACCGGGTTGGAGCTCTTGAGCAGGGCCATGTCAGTGGCGGGATTGAAGCGGTAGCGTGTCTGAGGAACGCCGGCCGGTTGGTCGGGGGAGCGGCCGACGACGAGGAAATCATGACCGTGAAGATGCATCGGGTGCGGAATGCTGAAGGGGCCGGTAGGGTCGTTCTCGATGAGCCAATAAGTCCACTGGTTGACGCTGTTGACGGTGATGACGTTGGCTTGAGGAGGATAGCTGGTGTTTTGGGCAATGACGTAATCAACAATCGGTTTGTCCCAGTCGACATTAATGGAGCTGCCATTGACCTTCCAGACAAAGAGGGGTGTGCCGCCGAGGGTCAAGGAGACGGGCAGAGTGTTGTTAGGTCGGGGAGTGAAGCCACTAGTAGGAACGCTGCGGGAGACAACAGGTGTCAAGTTGTTGAGGTCCATGCAGTTGGCATCAGCAGCAGGAGTGCCAATGTTGGTCGGGAGAGTGTTAGGAGCTCCCTGGTAGCGGAAGACCGCAGCCGGGTGAGGATTGAGCGAAGCACCGCAGGCAAGACCGCCGCCAAAGGTGGCGTTGAACCAGTAGTTCCCAACACTCTTGTTGGCGTCAATAGTGACATCGTAGCGCTGGCCAACGGCAAGGAAGAGACTGTCAACAGTCTGGGCCTGAACGGGAACCATGTCGGCGGCAATGATGGTCATGGTGTGATTCTGGAGCTTCAGCTGGAAGTGATCGTGGGTCGAGGTGTTGATGATGCGGAGACGATGGCGCTTGCCGGGGGTGAGCGTGACATTGGCAAATTTACCAGCGCCGGTCTGGGGATTCTTTCCGTGCCCTTTGAAGAGAACAGTGTCACTGGGAGGGGGGCCGCCATTCATGGTTTCCTCAACCAGGACATCAGCCGGCTTGTGGTAGTAGTCGGTGATGGGGAAGACACCAAGATCGATATCGTAGGGAACCGAAGCAGGACCATTGACCACGATGGTGCCAACGACACCGTTGCCATATTGGGCCGAGAAATGCGAGTGGTACCAACTGGTGCCATATTGCTGAGCGCGGAACCTGTAGATGCGGCTGCCTCCCTTGGGCGGGATAGGGCATTCGGTGACACCGTTGGCACCATCGTGCATGTTTGTTCCTTTCTGGTGGAGACCGTGCCAATGAATAGAGGTGCTGCGAGAAAAGGGTCAGTACAAGTTCCATGGGCAGTAAACAATATCAATGTGAGAAACATACCCATTAGTCCTGAGATTGTTGATGACATTGACTTGAATCCAATCACCCCAGTTAGCAGTAATGGTAGGCCCTGAATCACCTGTTAGCATAGCCCTTGTCAGATGACACGGCAGTGAACATACCAAAGATGTCACCATTGACAAGCATGACCTTCTGCTTAACCACGCCATCAGGACCGAGCCAGTTGTCAACTTCGGTCAAGGTCAGAGTATACTATAAGGCTGTTAGTAACCAGGGGCACCATGACTTCATCAAAGGGGCAAAAGCATACGGTGCGTGTGACTCCGGTGTTGGGAGTGCTGACTTCGTAGTCCGTGTTGATATCAAAACCGGGGGCCCAGCAAGCACGGTTGGCGGCAGTGTGGCACGAAGACTGCCTCTCTTCGACGGGACGAAGAAGATCACGAGTGACCTCACGGGGCACGCCCGGGAGAGAAGGTGCGGCCAGGACGGCGCTGGGGGCGACGAGGCCAAGCAGGAGCGCCGCGGCGCTAAAGAAGGACTTCATCATGAACAAGAACTGAAGAGAATAGACCGAGAGGAGAACCGGGTGAGGGGGATGGAGAGGAGAGCTGGTGAGGATGAGAAGAATGGGTGACTCAAAACGGACGGAGATGGTGATTCTTATAGAAGATCCATCAGATGGTACAAAGACTTAGTTGATAATTCGAGATGTGATCAGCCAGGGTGATGGTGCTCGGTGCTCGTATTCTCGATGACCTCCCCTTTCCTCCTTTGGATATTGTCTGAGTCACGGCGTCTCTAGTCTTCTTCGTCGGAAGACGCGGGTACCCGCTAGGTAGAGGCGTGTGTAGGACGCGCGAAGGGCAGATGTGAGCGGCTCGGCACATGGATGTCGATACCTGCTAGACTGCAATCTATCGAAGTTCCCATGACCTGGATCCAGCTGTCTGGGCGGCATGCCGAGAGTATTGGATGTATCGTGAGGGTGTGAGAAAGTTACGCTACAGATAGACATGATCTTAGGAACGGGGATAGCTTGACAGCAGGGTTATCGGGCTATGGCAACCCGAACACCCCATCCTGTCACGCCGGGTAAGCCCATGTTAAGGGCGAGGTGAGTAAGCTTGAAGCTGAACCGCAGCACAAGTTCGAGTGCGTTCAAAAAGAGGCATATGCAAAGAGGGTCGCTTCGGCTTTACGTGGGCGGATGCTAAGTCACAGGATTCGATAGTCTCATGAAGCCTTCCACCTCTTTGGGACTCAACGAGGGCAGCGAGGTGGGGAGTAGTAGGTGTCGTAGCTGTTGATCTGCGTCGTGATGGCTATTTGCGGAGCATCGTTCGAGGTGTGAAGAAGGGGAGTGGTGATAACTTCAATCACCATCCTGCATCAAAGTATTGGCTTGGCCCAAGCTGGGAATACTCTCCCAAAGATCGTGAACAAGGTACCCTCGCTGTCTGCCTTGTGCCACAATTCATACCCCTGAACGAACAGGCGTGTAAAAGGAACGGGACGGCATGGAGAAGAGGCCCAAGAGATGCACAGTTGACCCTTCAGCCGCGTCTTCGGCGGCTGTGCATGTGTACGACAACAAACGGGCACCAACCGCGTGATCGAGGGACCATCTTGGCAGGGGAAAAGCAGAAGGGAGGCCAGTTGTGGATGGGGTGGACGGTGCAATGCGTACCATAGCGTGGGCAAAAGCACAAGAGGGCACAAGATTGACATTTCGGTTTCTCGCTTCCCCAGAGATTGAAGTCAACATCCACGCGGCACCCAAGATCTTGGTAGTAACGGAATGTTTCTAGAATGGAAACACGGAATCGAATAAACCAAACAATATAGATGACACTGCCAGGGTAATTGGGGGTCCCTGTTTGAAAACCAGTATATGGTGAGCAGCAGCGGCGTAGTCATCTAGCGTTGGAAAGGGGGCACCGAACTGCAACCCAGTGGGCTACCCACGCAAGGACCTTGGAAATGCCCAAAGGATCACTTGGGCCAGGGTGATGTGGGCAGGTTACCGGTCAGAGTCGCAATATGAGTGGATAACGCTATATCCGGCAACGACGACGTCTCTTTGAGGGATGTCACGTTCTGAGTTTCATTCTCTCCGAGTAGCTCCCGACGAAGGCCTCGCTTCTGCCCTACCGGTATGATGATTAATTTGACATCCCGCTCGCCTCCTTGGAGATGGAACCAATGCTTATTGGCCACAGCTTATCTTGGCGGGGATAACAGCATTTCTCGGTGATAAGTTATGAACACTTGTGTCTTGCAGTACAGGGTGGAACTATTGGCTGATGGTATGAGTGAAATATCGTTCGACGGATCACCTGCGTCAGAACGCTCACAGTCGGCACGAGACGACTGGAAGCTTGGTTCAGGCCGAAAGGGTTCTCAGGCCAAGCGCCTAGAGGATACGAATAGGAAAGAAGAAACGACAAGTTGAAGCTACTGGCGACATGAACTTTGGGGAAAGAAACGCAGCAAGAACTTGGAATAACTTGGTGGCAGAATCGGACCCGGAGCGGAAGTGAATGGTGGCCGGTAACCAGGCTAGTGTGTAATATGGTTTCCGAGGAGGCTCCAAGAATGAGGTGCTGGGATGCCCAGGCCATGCGAGTGTGATAAGTCGTGTAACCTCCATCGTAAGCTGAGAATGCAACTGTCCGCCTGGCACTTTTGAACAGACGCCGCATCGAAGAGGTGGCGTAAGAGGAACACCAAATTGCGGATGCTAAGTTTCGAGGCGAGAGTCGAGTGTGCCGGACTGTACAGTTGGGCGGGGCTTGTAGGGCAAGAGAAGAAAGACGAGCACTGGGTTTGCTCAAGCTTTAGCTGACCCCTGTTGTCGTCGCTTGTGATGACTTGATTTGTTTCTGCGGCTCGACGGCTGCAACGCTGCAACGCTGCAATGCTCCAGCAGCGCGGTTCTGTGTAGTCAAGACTCGTATCATATCTGCGCTTGGGCAAGAAACGAAGAGACAGGCTGTGCCGTGCTCCTCCAATCTTACCAGTCTTACCGTCCTTACGCCGCAGTGTTCAACAATACCCCACAATGTGGAGGACAAGCCCTGGCCTTGTGGTTGACGAAACGAAATCGCCGTATGAGATCGTATCGTCTGGAAGCTGATGGACCCAAAGCAAGCTACTTGGATGTGGGAAGCAGCTGCAGGTGGGAGTGTTGAAGCTCTGGGCAAGCTAACCAAACTCGAATCAAAGTCGGTCCCGAGCCGTGTTGGCTTCTAAATAAAGCCAGTCTATTAGAACCCTGACCCCTTGTGCCCACACATTCGTCCAATCGCAATCGAGGCGCATTTTGAGTTGTTCCTTGCCCGCGGTGTGGCGCACCCGGCACGGCAGGCAAGTATTGGGTTCGTCGTACGGAATCAGACGAAATGCTCTTGATGGATTGTGGATGGGAAAAATGATTCGATGAAGGGTCGTTGAAAGCGGAGCCCAAGGATGCCAAAATAATCCTTTCCTGGGCGCAACAATCCTTGTGTGGATCGGTGGGGAAGCTGGGAGACTAGAAAGCGTAATAAACTCAAGAGACCAAGGTGAAGTCGTGATGGTTACCGCCCCAAATGCATCGCTAGTGTGCGGTGTGCAGCTCGGAGAACGCAGGGCCTTCAGGACCGAGCCCTGGACTTTGGATTTCCCGATGCCGGCCAGTTCATGGTCCTCGGACGTGATAACTGACCGGGTACGAGACGAGAGCGGTTGAAGACAGGAGGTGGAAGGGTTGCTTTGGCGTGAGAACAAGGTGTCGTGTCAGAGTCGCCAGGCAGGAACTGTGCATCAAAAGTCACCATGTTGGCCCAACTCGGACTTTCGGCAGTTGCCTGCCTCTTGGGTTGCTCTCGACTAGCTATCCACACCTAGCAGCACAATAGCATCTTTCTCTCCTTGACGTCGTGGGATATCATCTTTCGTCGTCATTGTCGTATGTACTTCGTACCGCTCACATGTAGGCAGCGCCGTCGTTGTTTGGTCCGCTTAGAAGATATGGAAAAGTCCGCGTGAAGCTGCGCGCGACACACCGAGGTGTGGGTGGTGGTGGTAGGTTGAAAATGGTGGGGTAGGTACACCAAAGCCAGGGGCCAAGATAGCGGAGTGGGGGGTCGTTGTAGGGCGCGCCCCCAAGACATGGGCCAGTCGCAGCCAAGGACGTTGACAGCGATAGCGCCACGATAGTTGAGTGATTATGACACGGCCCATGCGTCCACTTCGTACAGACATAACATATTGGACAGTTTGACAGCTCCAGCCGATAAGTATCACAAGCATCAAGACCAGCTTCCCCTCACTGTACGTAATACCATCTTCTTCCGATGATTCCGATCACCTTCCGATCCGCTCCACCGTTCATGGTCTTGTGCTTATTTGTGTTGGCGGCCGTTGTAGTGCGGGGGGGGGGATGCGTGAGCCCAGCCCGCTATTTTGCGTGGCCATCATCACAAACAGCTTTTGTGATCTGTGTGAAATGGTCTCAGATTGCTTAAAAATCACAAAAGTCCTGGCACCTAATGCCGAGACAATATTGCTTCCAGAAACGTCCGGTTGAGTCGGGCAAAGAAGAGGTACCGTAGCTTTGACTCCAATGCTACGGTGTTGTCTTCGGTTGTTAGTGTGCCTGTCCCCACGTGTTATTGATTCTGCGGGGCCATTTGGGTTAGGGGGGTCCCTCTTTGAGCGGGAATGATCGGCAGCCACTGCTCGGGACGGGAACAGCGGCTGGAGGCTCGGCGGCGCTAGACATGGGGTCTCCAAAATCTGGCGTCAACAGCTGTGTTCAGGGAGGCCCAGGCAGGTGAACTTTTGGAATGAAAGCAACCGAAACTCATGGCCTGGTACTCCGTAAGGTAGCGACCTTTGCTCTGAAGATGGTGTCTCGAACTTTTGAGCAGAAGGATGGCTGGCTACCAAAGCAATCAGACAAGGACTCGCCTCGGCCTAATATTCCTCCTCGCCGCAGACGGGCGTCTCCGCGGGCCCTGTGCCTGGAACCGAGATCCTGCGGGGGCGCGTGAGGCTGCAGCGATGCCTGAGAAGGGGAATAAGATGCGTTTCCCGTAACAAGGGGCCTCTTTTCTTCGCTTGATTTCATTCTGCGCGGAATTGAGTGGGAGGTACACCGGATCAGTCCCGTTGTCAACGCCCATCTTGCTGTTTTGCCCTCTTGCACCTGTACCCCCCCATGCGCTGATATCGACTGGGAGCAGGATCTATGTGTAAGCGGGCGTAGTGTACATGGTAGGGATCTCCTCAGGGGCTAACCGGTTTAACGTTAGTTTGTCGTATTTAGATCTCACGCCGATTCCGTCGCCCTACTGTCGAATGCTGATACTAGTGTGGTGAAGGGCGCAAAGTTGTGCTTCTTCTCAGGTGTACTGCATCTGTCGCTAGAGCTGAAGCTCTCAACTGGATACGGTCATGATCGTCAGATAAGCTCCCCTCCACCGCGGGTATTTTCCTGGGCTCGCCTAGAGTTGCAGTCGAATTGGAACTCCCGAGGCCGAATGCCGATGTATTATTATCCGCCAGGTGGTGTGAGAGCCCAACGCCATGAAACCAATAACTGTCGATGGAGGGTCCTTGATCAAATGATGCCGTGTATTCTTGGTAGCTCGTATGATATCTGTACTCGAGATTTGGCAGCCTATGTTCGTCCGCGAGTTGTCACTCCAGCCGCTGACCTCCAAGCTAAATCCGATACAGCTTCCACCGTGACCGGCGACAACAGGACGGTACGCGTCGGCGATGTGTCATGGAATGAGGTTCGAGATGTGGGGCAGCTGAGGAGCATCCGCGATTGGGTTTGGAAGCGATGTCTGCCGGCAATGCCACACTTGGCTGCGACGTTGACGGGCCACCGCGGCTCTTCCGAGTGAACCTCAATAATCTCCATCTCAGTTTCGGTGAGCACCCAGGAGGATGGAGTGGGCCATCTCAAAGTTGAAAAAATCGAAGGAATTGTCCGGGGTGAGTTGCGTTGTGTTGGAGGAAGTCAAGAGGCTCGACGGTCCGTCTATCCGCTTTGTCGACTTGTGGCTGCCAATAATTCGGTAGCCACGGTGAGCGATGGCGTAGAGGGTGCTGCTTGAAGTAAAAAGGGTGATAAGGTATTCAGATTCCAAGCTCGCTGTTGCCATGTTTGATGTTGTTCATCCAGATGATCTGCCGTTGTGCTCTTCTATTCCCCCTTTCCTCCCAATGCTCCCCTCCTGCCTTCCTTCCATTAGGTATCCCACAAGCCATCCCACTTTGCCGCTCTCTTCTCGACTGTGTGATTGCCTGCTGCAGATAGTATCGCACTTTTCGCTCAGGTAACAAGGGCTGAAATACTGGAATGTCGTTTCTGTGGTACGCTGGGCGCGATGGGTTCATTCATGGATTGTGTCGATGCGAAGAAGTTGGCTGATGAACAGAGAAAATAGCCAACTATCAAAGAAACAAACCCGGACGTACCATTTTGTTCTGGGGTGCATAACACATATATGCCCCCTCATCCACGGACATCCGTTCCTTGGGTCGGGTTCGGTCAACAATCCTTTACCAATTATGAGAAAGTCCGGGACCACGCAACAGTAGCATCAGTGCATCACCACGTCACAACCGGCACTTTGACATTCGAATCGTCGAAGCCCAATCATCTATCAATCACACATAACAGCCTCGATATAAACACACAATAAGTCTTTCCAAACTGCCGGATATCGCGGGGTGCATTGCTGATCGCTGTTTCAGATTGACAAGATCTGCGGCTCCTGCACGCCATCAATGCTGAAGGCCGAGAACTCTCCGGCTTCGGTAACAAGTGCGATATGCCCGGCCGATATATGTCTTCCCAGCCTATTATCTGCGCCACCTGTCACGGCCCCTCCCGTTGGTCTCAGATCTTGGATCCCATCTTGTACAGCCATGTGTGACGGCTGACGGATGGTATAGGAAAGCTCCGTGCTCGGCCGGTGATTTTGGACTTATTGCACGAAAGGATTCGGCATTCAGGCATGAAATGGGGTTTATAGCCGGGCAGACTTGACAAAGAGTCCTATTCAGCGTAGAGGCGGTATCCGCTGCTACCGCGTATCCGCGACGGACTTGCGAACACTGCTCATGAGCGAGTTTCACACCCAATCCATAATCGATAGCGGAGTGCATCATGCACCCATTTGGGAATGCCAGCCATCCGGGCGTGCGGCATTGGACTCACATAAGCGTTTGTCAGCGCAATGGGAATGACTGCTTCGTACATGTCTGGCCTATGAGGAGTGACCTTTGGATCCTTGCCCTGTGAATAGGACCACGACGATGTCTAATAGGACGCAGCAGCTTGATTTAAATCAGACAGGTTTACTCCCTCACGAGAGCAGCATGTTAGTAGAAATTTTATCTCATTTCAATTTCCAATAAAAAGGCACGAAACGTCGCGTGCGAACTTGGTGATGCTCGCCACATACTTATCAGTCCGCTATCCAAGCACCTCCGTCTGGCAGTGGAAAACACCTTTAAGAATAAAGACTTTTACCAAAAATACTGGCCATACGAGACAAGAAGTCTCTAAATTGACCGCATGTCTCAATTTCTTTTCTCATTACATATGTCACAGTCAACCGCATTGATTGAAAAGAAAAACTCTCGAAGGTGGCCTCCTTCGAATAACCCCACCCAGCCCCTGAGCTTGTTTACTTCGCTTGCCATGCCAAGTCGTCGTCCGAGCAGCCCTTGACATGGGTGATGACACCATCGCGTACCCTAACCCTTGACATTCAATCCCACCCTCAACAAGAAAAACATCCATCGACGAAAACAATAGAGACAACATCTCTTCTTGACAACAAATTTCCAGAATTTCCACATGCCAACAGGCCTTCCAGCACAAATTATTGACCATTCAAAAATCGGTCGGTCATTCTTCCCACCGAAACCCGGCCCGCACAGGAGCCCCACACCCTAAATGGTGACGTCAAATCCCCTACAGATGTCAACCGTGATCTCGACCTCAGACAGCCGGATCGTTCTAGGCAATCGAGTCTCTCTTAACCCGCAGCCTTTTATGGCATGCGATCCTAAATTGGCGGGGAAGTTCAAAGGTTAAAATACTGCAATGATGCGGAGCTGCAGTCCTAATCAACGCCGAGCCAACCTCCTGATGTCATCATGACCGGCGCATACCGCACATCACTCCTCCCCTTTTCTTAAAATGCGCCCTTCCGCCTTCGCCTCAACGCTCCCCTACCAATTGATTTGCCAATCATTTTCCAATCCCCCACCACCGTTGTGCAACCTACCTCTTCACTAACATCAACTTTTGACATACAAAAACCAAACCAACCCGATCCCCAAAACAAACCACCTGTTCCACGCCTAGCAATCCAACCACCCCAACACCTTCAAAATGTCCAACATGGCCCGCAACCGCGTTATCCCCGCCGTCATCGCCTCCGGCCTCTTCGGCGGACTCCTCTACTCAACAGCCGGCGGCTCCAATCAGCCTCGCCCCCGCGCCCGCCACGACGCAGCAGCCACCAACCTCAACGTCTCTGAGTCCCTCGAGTCCATCGCCGGCACGGGCGGTAAGCACACCCGCAAGCAGTCCGACATACCCTCCGACATCGACCCCAAGAACACTCGCATTGCGAGCCACAACCCAACCGCCCACGCCAAGCGGTCGCCCTCCAAGACGCTCG
The DNA here is from genome assembly GCF_035222485.1 of Podospora pseudoanserina. Taxonomy (NCBI): domain Eukaryota; kingdom Fungi; phylum Ascomycota; class Sordariomycetes; order Sordariales; family Podosporaceae; genus Podospora; species Podospora pseudoanserina. Next base: position 741,388 of record NC_085924.1, read on the forward strand.
ACCTCGGGGACGGAAGTGAGCCCAGCCAGCTGCCCAAGAATGTCGGGCCTCATCGGGATCTTTGAGCAGAGAAGAGGTGATGGGGAAAGGAACATGACGAGGGAGATCAAAGTGTAAGGTAACGCTGGTGAGGCAACATGCCAGAAAAAGCAAAGCGCCTCAAACGGAGGAGGGGAGCCAGCCATCGGGAGATACGGTTGGAGTCTGCATAGTCTGGCGTTTGGTTGCTTTGAACGGCATAGTAATATGTAACAAAATAGATAACATGATGCAAACCTTTGTGGTGTCCCCCGATATTCGACACTATTCAAGCTGGTCAAAGAGCGGAAGCGTACCTTATGACACGCACGCATGAAATCCAGGTCAATTTCATGAACACGTCAAAGAGCCAATCGGAAATGAACGTCAGATTAAATACAACTGGAACAGAATTTCTTTCAGCGTACTTCTCCTACAACTTCAACACCACATTACTCTCATCTTTCAACAACTATCCCCATCTAAGTCCTACAGGTAAAACGACGACATATGTGTTAAAACCTCATATCGCCACCCAAAACTGCCCATATCTCATTCCACCGCTCTCATTTGTTGTAGCTCACAACAGCGTCATCCCGACCACAAGACCAAGAACCAACAAATTGACAGACCATTGAGCCAGTGTCGCGATGCTAGTAACAGCAGTTTGTCCCGATGGTGGTGGGGCCTCCACAGGAGTTGGCGGTTGCGAGCTACTATTGCCCGCGATTGAAGCATTGGCCCCCAATCCTCCCGTGAGTGGTGTCGTGCCATTGGAGTGTACCAACACCGGAATGATTGCCGTCACATCTGCCAGGTTGAAGCACTGCCTCCGGTGGCTGGCGTCGTAGTCAAGTGAAAAGACAGTAACAGCACTGAGGCACTTGGGCGCAACGGTGCTTACCATGTCGGTAGCCTCAAACTGCTTGTAGCCAGCATCGGTGTGCATGCGGTTGAAGACGCCGCTCTTGTGGTTGTACGCAACCTTGACTCCCACGTCCTGGGTGGCCCGTGTCAGAACAAAAGGGGGGTTCGTGCATTCATCGCTTGTCTCGGATGTGATGTAGGGCAAGTCGACAGTCACACCGTATCCCTCGGGAAGGACTCGATCTCCGTTTGCCTTGCTGATGAAAGCTTGCACAAGGTTAGAGGCAAGGCGAGCATTGATAGTGGCGGGATCCTGGAGCCCAGCTTTGGTGCTAGTGTTGAGTGACGAATAGACGGTGGCTTCGTTGCCAGTCCAGAATGCCATGGCGGGGATTCCACGCTCAATAGCAACGTAAGTTGCGGCCATGGCCCCGGACAAAGTTTCGAGAAAAGTACCTGAGTTTGACCCAGAATTGGGACCCGAGATGACGAGGTCGGGGGCTTCGAGCCGACCAATGGTAGGATATATGTAGTCCAATGCCACCAGCACCTGCGCTGTCGCTGTGCCATTGTAATACCATATGTGGTTGTCGGTCGGATCAGTTCCAAGGGACGGTGCACCAGCTTTCACGAGACCTGCATGTCACCATATGGGTCAGCAACACGTCTTCAAGCAGCAGCTATGTGGGAGCACATACCCCAATCTCCATCGGCGTCCAGTCGGGGGTTGGTGGTGAATTCGGCATGGAGACCAGCACCCGTCTGGGCAGCAACAGAGGCAACGACGTAACAATTGTGGCCGATGGAAGTCATTTGGCGGTAGAGTTCGCGAACACTGGCGGTTCCAAATCCGTCAGCGTTCTGCGTACCAGTTCTGTTAGTGCATGCCAGGAATGAACTAAGTGAGGTTGTTGATGACAAACCGTAATAAGGATGTTCAAGGCCTCCACGTGAGAAAGCAGAGCAGCAGCGGCTGCAACAAAGGTGACGGTGTGCATGTTTGTGGTGCAATGTGTCGGTGCCTGTACAAGATAGCGTGTTGTATTTGAAGAGTAGCAATGAGCAAGGCCAGGTGCAAGAAACAAAACTGGTGATGGTGTTGGAAGAGGATCAAGTCAAATGTTTCGAGAAAAAGCTGACACCTGTCCTGTCATCTTGTTGTAGGGTTCTAATGCCACGAGGAAGGGACAGACAGGTCGACGAGGTGAATATCCTCCGGTGCCTCCACTCAATCTATCAAACGTCATTGCGGCCGGTCAACTCAGCTGCCTGATGTGGAAGAACTCCCAAGGAAGGAAGGAAGGCTGGTAGGCTTCGTACGAGAGTGGGAACAGGAGACGGTTTGGTGGTGATGGTTAAGGGGAAGTTGCACTTGCCATCCCCACCATCGAGATATTATCCAACATGCCATGATGCTATGATGCCATGTCGCGCCCACTGCACTCGACTTTGAGGGTCGGTGGGTGGAGGTGTGAATCATAAGTTGGGGCGTGGAAAGTGGGGTCCTCGGTGTTGCTCCTTCACCTTGCTCGCAGTGGGCAGGCAGTGTGACATTGCAGCCTGGACATGGAAGGCTTAAAGGCAGTAACGATCCATGCAGTGTGTAATGTCTGCACTGAGTTGGCATCTTCGAAGAAACAAGAAAAACAATAGCAAGTTGGAATGTCCTGAATTCAAGGGCCCGACACCTTGTGGTCGACTTTTAACTGTCACCCTCAGACGTTCTGCTATTTACAAAGCTTAGCACGGTTGTCAAATCCCATCCAAGAGCCCTTCCCATCCAGCATTGAAACACATTCCGCCAACTCTTAGAATCCCAGCGCAGAGTTGAATGCATCCGCGGTTGTCGCATCCTTGGTTCCCAAAGCCTGAACTTGGGCTTTCGCCTGCTCACACAAAGCTTTGGCCGCATCATTTGCCTCGCAAACGTTGGTGAGCTGATCGCAGACCCTATTGGTGATGATGTTCGGGTTCAGCGCCTCCTGCTGGCCTTCAGCCACAAGAGGATCGACAGGCAAGAAAGTTCCCTCATCCGCCTGACGACCGGGGCGACCGAGGACGAAGTCGATGCTGGGGTTGCAAAGCCCAAAGTCGGGGGCCGCATTGGCGCCGTTATTGCCATTCTGGTTCTGGCGAGCGCCAACAGCAGCAGCGGATGCGATTGAGGCCGCGAACAAAGCAACGAGGAGAGTCTTGGCGTACATTTTGGGAGATTGATGTTGGATGGTAGGTTGGTAAAGACCGACTGGCGGTTGGATGCAAAGATATGTACGTTCAAAGAATGAAACAGTTCCCAGAACTGGAAGTGCGAGATCAACTCTGAAAGAAAGGACTGAAGAACAGCTGTTGTTGATGGATGTAAAGAACAAGTCGGAACCGATAGGCCACCCACGGCACCTTTAAAGAAAATATGGATTGCGCCTACAATTGCCTCTGCATTCTTGAAACGGCGATTTGGATCTCGCCTGGGCGTAGATCATACCGAGGTGTCTGAGTGAGACGGGTAGAAAGACAAGACGAGACAGCGTCATAATGCAATGCGGTCTTGGCAACCACAACTTTGCCAAAGATCATTGACAATAGTGTCGATCTTTACTATTGGCATGCCAGTCTGTCATGCGGACGGCATATCTGAACCTGATCAGCAGTTGGCATTTACGCTCCTTGCCCTCAATCTTCTTTGCCGTCTAGCTCAAACACAACATGACCTTGTCACCTCTAAGGCTCCACGTGAGCTTCGTCTGATACGTCCAAGGGTGTCGCGACGATATACCGTACAACCCATGAAATATGTTGAATGGAAATGGATTGTCTTGGAATTGTGCAGGTTGTTATTAAAATTATTCTTTTGTTCTTGATACCGTTATGTTGAGGTTGATTAGGTAAGAAGCACATTTATCACTTCCTTGTTATGGTGTCTTTTTAGATGGTGAATGTCGGGTAGGTGCCTTCACTGCATCATTTACTCCAGTGATTGCTAGCTTGTTGGGAACTGAGCCGCCTCTTTGTAGGCCGTGGATGCCTGATGAATCTTCCATGGCTTGTGCAGCACTGCAAAGGGTCTTGCTCTCACTCCACGGCTGCTGCTGCGAAATGTGTTTGTTTACCACAAAAACCCCGCCTACCTACCTACCTAGTTCAACGCGACCACAAGGTTGGAAGACCGCAAAGCCGGGCCCCTACCCCTACTTTCTCCCCTGTCATGCCCGGTCACGCATCCAATTGCAACCGCTGGGATAAGGTTCGTTCTGGTGACTAGTGTGACACACTCGCCGGCCGGAATGGTGTTTCCCTCGCCCAGCTCCGCAGCTGGAACACACAAATCAACGCACAGTGCAACAATCTGTGGCTCGACTACTACGTCTGTGTTGGCATTCCAGGCGTAACTCCATCTCCAACGACAAGCACACCCACATCTGGCCCGATTCCCTCAGTTTCCCCAGTCATGCCTGGCTACTCATCCAACTGCAACCGCTGGTACAAGGTTCGTTCCGGGGACCAGTGCAATACCATTGCCAGCCGCAACGGTATCACCACAGCCCAGATCCGTACTTGGAATAGCCAGGTCAACGCTGGTAAGTTGAGCCTTCTTCCATACATCTGTCTTCGTGACTGAAGCAAGTTCTTTCGTACCCCGACTGACAAACATGACAGGCTGCACCAACCTCTGGCTCGACTACTACATTTGCATTGGCGTCCCCGTCACCGCACCGTCTCCTCTCATGCCTGGCACCGCCGGTACCTGTAACCGTTGGCACTTGGTTGCGTCTGGCGACCAGTGCGACAACATCGCCTCGAGAAACGGCATCACCGTGGCCCAGTTTAGGTCTTGGAACACGCAGGTCAATGCCGGTAAGTCTACCCATTTATCTCGTCGACGACAGACCCCTACTCCAGTGCTGACATGACTTGATTGTACCTACCTAGCCTGCACCAATCTTTGGTTGGGTTACTACGTGTGCACCCGTGCTTGAGCCTGCTGCGGGGGCTTTGAGATGCTTGGTTTTATGAGTGATGAAGGAGGCTGTGGCTTTTACGGTCCTTCTGCCGGTTAGGAGTCTGCGTCAATTAGCAAAGTCCCAGGCTGAGATCACCGTTCTGGATTCATCTCAAGAATCAATCGAGGATTCTAGAGACAGGAGGTTTACAAATATGGTGATTATGTAATTGTGGAGATAACCGCCGCGGAGTCTGATCTGGTTCCATGGCACGGATGACGTCTGCGGAAATCAACGACAAGCAATGGTGCTCCAAATTGTCCATGTACTTGCTGCTCATCCAACATCTCATAGCACTGTGATTATCTTTGTTGTTTCTGTCATTTCCAGTGTATCTACCCGCGATCGGGTGTATTTATTACGTCTTCTTTTTTTGCGGCTTTGGGGCAACCAATTTGGGGAAAATGACTCCTATATTTAACCCGCAAGCATCAAGTCTCCAAGATGGCCAAGCATTTCTCCACGTCGAGCTTTGGGAAGATTACTAATGACCATGGCCCGTTTGACAGCTGAACTTTGAATATATCTATGCATCCTCATCATGTAAACTGACCATACGTTTCTTTAAACTTGAAATTTCGTCTCACACAGCATCGACTCTAGTTCTCCAATTTCCGGCATGCCTATTCCAGAGACATACAAAGCCTTCAGGCGCACCACCGGCGACCTGCCGAGGACCATCGTCCCCTCAACTGAACCCATGGTGCAAGAGCTTGCGCCGCACGATGTCCTCCTCAAGATCCACGCCGTCTCCCTCAACTTCCGTGATGTCGGCATGCTGAACGGGCGCTACCCGGTGGATGTGATTGAGCGTGGCATTCCGTGCTCCGACGCAGCTGCTGAGGTTGCGGCTATCGGAAGCGCGGTGAAGGATTTCGCCATCGGAGACCATGTTTCGGTCAATTTCGATCTCGGCCATCTTGTTGCAGGGGATGACGAACCGATGCAGGCACTTGGGGGTGATGTTGATGGCGTTCTGAGGGAGTATGCGGTTTTTGAGGATAAGGAGCTTGTGCAATTGCCCAAGCACTTGTCGTGGGAAGAGGCATCCACTATCGCGTGTGCCGGTGTCACGGCTTGGACTGCTCTCGACAACTTGAAAGCGCCGAATCCTAGAAGTGCCTTGTTGCAAGGTTTGTGTCTCATTTACTGACCCATGATAGTGAAATAGTGACTGACGGATTGAGCTAGGCACGGGAGGCGTCAGTCTGTTTGCTTTGCTGATATGCCTTGCCGCGGGCGTCAAACCAATCATCACGTCCTCCTCTGACAAAAAACTTGAGGAAATCCGAAAGCTCGGCTCTGATGTCGGTACCATTAACTACAAGACCGTCTCTGACCAAGTCTCGGAAGTGAAGCGCCTCACCGACGGCAAGGGCGTCGACTTTGTCATTAACAACACTGGACCGGCGTCTCTTCCGGAAGATATCAGTTTCTTGCGTTCACGTGGTGGTGTCGTCTCTCTTGTTGGCTTTTTGGCCGGCTTCAATGGCGACTGGCAGCCAAGTGCTATCATGGCGTTGATGTCGAAGTTTGCGAAGTTGAAGTAAGCTATTTCCACCGCCATAAAAACATATTGTTTTGTCTTTTCCTTTGTTTCTTTTTTCCTCTGGATTGCCAAGGACAATGATTCCACTAACGATGAGTGATCCAGGGGTATTGGTGTCGGCTCCAAGCAGGATTTCGTGGAGCTGAATCAGTTTCTGGCTGAGAAAAAGGTATCCCTTGCCCCGCTCGTTGACCGAGTCTTTACGTTTGATGAATCCCCGGCCGCGTTCGACTATTTGTACTCTGGCAGCCATGTGGGCAAGGTCATTATCAAGGTGCAGGACTAGACATGACCTCCTTAGCACATTGCTAGCTGGAGGTCTTGCGCGAAGACGAGCTTGTAGGCTACTGGTGGCATGATGTTCATTTTGAAGGATGTGGGCAATTGTAATATGATCCAACGGATTCTGCATGGGATGAAGATATGAGGGTGGCTTTGGCACGCGAACGGAATTAGGGAACAATGTTTGTCTGGTCTTTTCATCGAAGTGTCTTCACATGTTCTGCGCCTTGTAGTACATCCTCTCAGAATCAACAGTTTTAGAATACAAATGGTACGTCTCCCGCTAGTTTCCATTGGCATGGGAATCTCCAACCTTGCTCAAGTTCTCCAAACATATATTGATCAGGCATTTCTTCATGGGCGTGGTGCTGCTATCAAACACTTTACTACCTTACGGAGGCTGAGATGAACAACTGAAGAAGCTGAGAGAAACGACTGAAGTATCTGGGATTTGGCTGAGGCTAAGGACCAAGAGAGCTTGGACAAAGGGTTACTAGGTAGGTAACAAGCTCATATGGCCTTAGACAACTGGCCCTGCCACCCATTTCAACCACTGTTACAGAGCAACACCCCCCGCAATATAATCCTTCCGAATACCACACCGTCACAATACTCCACAATATCTCCCCTTCTCTCCTCACACAGCCTCACCAGCAATCTTTCCAAACACAAGGTACTTATGCAGAAGCCGCCCCATTGGACTTGCCTACCTACTGTGGTATATTACTGAAAGGCAGGAGCGCACTATGTCTTTGAGGTAGTACCTATCTTACAATGCATTGTGGTTTATTGTGTAGGCATCTATGTATAGGTACCTTGGTGGGCAAACCGGTGCCAAGTCAAATCAAGCGAGTGTGGGCAAAGAAACGCCTATTTCCCCCCTGACAGTTACATGTGCTTACTGAGCGCATCTCTATAGAACCTGAATAGATCACTCTCACAACCTTCAGTTTTGCGTCCCATGCGGGACCAGAACCCCAACCTTGACGCCCCCATCAACCTCAGAGTTGCTCAGCTATCCGAGTCAGGGTTGAAGCCAGGCACCTGATCACCAGCCGCCGCCTTCAGAGCAGCAGCAAAGTCGGCATCATTGAGCTTCGGCTTGGCATCCTGGTGGAAGTTGACCAACTTTGTCCGCAAGTCAACAGTCGGGTAGTGGTTCCATCCGACCAGCTCACCGAGAAACCACTCGCCGGTGTAATTCTCGATATCATCGTCGGCCTCGGCGGCCATCCTGACGCAGTGAGTCAGGCCGCCATCCTTGTGGTAGACGATCTTGGCGCGTGTGCCATCGTGCAGGCGCGGCTCGTTGGTAGCTGTCGGGTACTCATTGTGGCATGAGGGAGCGACACGCTTGACTTGGTCGTCCTGGACGAACACAATGACGTGCTCCCAGTCGTGGGGGTGACCGTTGCCCCAGGCGGGACCGCAGATGAGCTGGTCCTTCTCGAAATAGTACTCGTACATGATGGCACACCATCCCTGGTGTCAATCGCGAGTTAGCAGGTGATTGGAAAAGTCCGCCGGAAGGGGGAACTTACATTGTTGCACCGCGCGCGACTGTAGACGTTGTTGCTTTGCAGGCGGTTCTCCTCACGGCAATTTTGGGCCAGGCAACCAGGGGGCACGCCGTCACCGGGGTTATGAATTCCGTTATTGAGGTTGCCCTGGTCGTCCATGGCCGAGGTGTAGTAACAACCATCGCCGTCAAAGTCCAAGACAGGTTGGAACCGGTGCTCAATCTCGTCGGCACCGTTGGGCAATCTTCCGATCACATCACGCTTGGTGATGTTGACCTCGGGGTCAAGGCCAATCGTCGTCAGGAACGAAGGCGTGGACAAGGCAGCGTTGGCGCTGGCGACGGGGGAGGCACGCACGCCGGAGAGAACAGCGGCGCCGACGATGAAGGCGGCGGTAAGGGAAGACATGTCGAAGATGTTTTTCTGTTGGTTCCTGAAGTCTAAGGTATGGTTGCTTGCTCTTGTTGGGCTTTATGAGGCTGGATGAGGATGAGAAGTGGGAAACATGACTCCATGTCGACATGAACTGGGTTTTATATACCTGTCCTAAGCATTACCAACAGCACGTAAACTACAAGTTATCTCTTCAGTCTCGGCGTAAGGATGCGCAAGGCATTCCATCGCCATAGTTGGTTAGGTCTTCGACTCCCAGAGTCCGAGACCATCCTTCAGCTTACTGTCGATCTGTGAGGCTGCAAGGTTGCCCGCCGTAAAGGTTTGATCACTTAAGTAAGAGGAAATTGACAAGATCAACATGATCCTTGGTTTATTCTGTATCAGGTATATCAAAAGGACTGCTGTGCTGGGGACCACAAACGCCGACTCCCATGTGTAGAAGGTAGCACGCTGAAATGGCACAGGCCTAGTTACGTCAACTCTGTTAGCCGAGCCTTAGCGCTAGATGTGCTATGATTTGGTAGGAAGAGGGTATGACGCAGTGAAGATAGGTGGTATTGGAGACGCTTACCTGTGTTGTTGATGTTCCTTCGTGCCACCTTGGCAGGGGCTGAGTCCGGCGCAGTGGTACTACATGTTATTACTTCTCCGACCTTGCCTCGAAGCCGTTTTCTTCCAGACTACAGAGAGTACCATGACTTCTTCATAGCACCTCAGCTCCAGTAAACCAAGTCATGACATGACGTATCTCGAGGAGAATCTCGATGGACAACCTGACAACGATTGTCAGCCTGACCATGAGCGGTGTCAGCATAGCTCCGAAAGGCATCTCCTGGGACCCCAGCTACCCAAATGACCTGGCCTATATGGAACCCACTCCTCCTGTGATATTAGAGGCAATGGCCGCACGGGACCTGGTGACCTCAGTGAGTACTGGTAATCTTCTTACGGATATAGAGACTCAAATGCGTTCTTCCATCACCCACTTGCACCTGAACATCGTCAGCAGGTTTTCTGACTTTCTAGGATCAGCCAAGTCATTGTCGATTGGCTGTTGCACTCAAATCAAAATGAATACCTATATGCAGACCATCGCGTAAACTAATGCATGGAAGCCGGACCTTGATTCTTGGTCAGATCCGTGGCACCCAGACAGGAACAAAAGTTGGTACAAAGTGGCACGGTTCCTCGGACTCCAGCTTCCTCGCCCGGCAGGCAAGTCCTTTTAGGCTGCTGCGCAGTCACTTATTGATCGTCACTGCTCTCGTCAGCAGCCTAACTGCTCAAATTAATGATCACCAGTGCTAACTCCTTCTTCTGTTCTATTTTCGAGAGGCAGGTATACAAAATTTGCACGCAAGGCTTGGCCACCAAGTCACCACCTAGGTGGATCTGCCGTATTCCCTCCCAATCTCAAGTGCCCCCAGCCCCTTTCTCTTTTTCACACTACCAGTCTGACCTCGGATTCATTTCATCCAGGACGTCTTTTATGTTCCTCATCATGTCCGTTTTTCATCACCAAGAAGCTCCCTTCAACAGCCGGGAATACCTGGACTACACAGCAAGTTAGTACCTAGGTAGATATATACCCTATCTCCATGACCTGTACCCTCATCAAGGACCCGAGGAAGAAACAGGATGCTGCCAAGCCTGGTACGCAATCCATGTCTGGTAACAGGTGACCGCCAACGACGCCATACCAAGCAGCACAGCAAAAGCAACACCGCAGAGGGTAGCCATCAGCATGTACCTCGCCCCGCTCTTCCGTTCCAGTCGCCTGCCGAGCCAGCCCCGTGGCCTGGGAGTCTGCAGCTCATTGTGCAGCTCGGCCAGCCTGTCGGCCAGAAATACGTATTCGATGCTCTCCTCGCCTGTCTTGCGTATGGCGCTGACCTCCAGGTGCTGGATATCAGGATCAAGAGAGTATTGTTCTGTCAGAGACCGGAGAAGCCTTTTTGACTTTGGCTCGCTCAACGGAAAGATGATGCTTTGGAGGGAATCTAGAATCTCGAGAACCAGTTGACGCGGGAGAGCTCCACTGTTGTGTTGTTAGACAGCTGGTTTCTCTTTTGTTTCGGAGGGAAACTCAGATACTTACACTCTGATAGAGTTAGATGGAAGGGAAAAGTCTCCATCACTTTTCGTCAGCCGAAGCTGTTCTTTGAGGAACGCGGTATGGTGATAAATTTCGAGTGTATTCTGGTTTCGATCCCATTTCAAGTGGTCCTGAATATCGTGGGTATCCCGAAACCGCATTCGTAGTCGTTTTTGGAGTTTGACGGCACGAAGTTCTGACTTCATCTCGATGGAAGAAAGGCTCTCGTTGAAGCTGAGAATCGGATGGCTCGTGGTGGGAAATAGGTCCTGTATGTATTTGCTAAACGGAACGTCATCCTTCCAATGGAGCCTGTATGTCCCCGTCTCTAGACGGTCCGGTGACTGATAGAGCGCTGAACAATCTATCATGGTGAGGACATTGACCACAAGACTGCTGGCATTGAGCAGATTACTTCGCCTTGGTTCGCTGTGGGCCCCTTGATTGGCGATGAAGTCACAAAGCTCTGCTCGGGTGAGATCCGGGTTTGCCTTTAATTGGAGAATCGCATGGTGAAGATCCTGGTGTGTCTTGAATAGCCTGTTTTCGGGAGAGCAGCTGTCGACATAGTTCAAGATCAGTGCTTTGTAAAACTGGAAAAATCGTTGAAGTTGGCCGATTCGTCGATGAGGACAGCTCCTTGAATTGCACTCTTTCTCAGACTCAAGATCATTGCAAAATTCCCAGCCCCAAAGGACTTTTCCCAGCCTTGGAAAGAGTGAATCTTCGACAGAATTCAGTGGTAGTGCAGACATGGCGGTTCGTAGATCCAAGTAAATCAATCTTGGTGAAGGAAATCAAGCCTCGATCACAAGTCTGTAAGTAGGTGATTGAAGTATTGTAACACACCCCATGACTGGCTTCGGGTTTCGGTGAGTGTACAATAGCTGCTGATGCCGGACTCGGGGAATGCTTGCGCATCTAGGCAACGCAGTCCAATCGCAGATCTTGGCTCAAGCCTTCACGCATCGCGGGCGGCGGCGCAGTTGCTCAGCCTTTGGGCAGCCAGCATTGGGTACCGATCAGCAAGTGCGGGGATATAGGCCTCGTTCTGCGTGCAATTGTGTCTGGATGGATCATCCCGTAGGTACGTCAAGCGAATTTTGGATGACTGCGGAAGGCATCCTCTTCTGACATCTTTGTCTCCCTCCCCCTTCCCATCGACGACCACTGGAATTCTACCTTTAATTACCTGTTAGCATGACGTCTCTACTTCGCGCGATCAAGATTCAGAACCACAGTTCCGACAATACTGCACTTCTGCCAATGCGAGTCAACCCTCCTCGTGCTGAACCGGATGCTGCCCAGCTGAAAGAGAAGCTTGCTTCTCTAAATCTAAAGGGCGATGTTTCCGTTGCGCAAATCAGCACGGAGCTCGAAAAGTCTCCCAGTCCGCAAGATGCGGATGCATTCTCTGTAGACGCGGGCGGAGCCGATTCAGGCTACGGGTCAACTGCTTCCACTCCCCAAGAAAACAAACAAAATTTCTTGGATCGGACATCGGTCCCTGTCTCTGTTCCTCAGGTCTTCGACAAGCCAATTTCCGACGACCAACGGGATCGTTTCTTCGACTTCAGATATCAATACACCAACTCGCTCTGGAAAGCGATATCCAAGGGGAATAAGAAAGCGCACCCGGGGGACATTTCAATGAAGTTGAAGTACATGGGCTCTGACGAGGAGTCGGCCAAGCTTTTCATCGTTATACAGTGTGAGAAACGCGTTGCAAAAAGGGTGAGACACTTTTTTGCTCAGGAACACATCCAACAAGATCTGAAGCCCGAGTTCGAAGTCTATATATTAGACAAGGGTGTAATACGCCTGTCAACAGAGGACACGCTTGATGTCTTTGCCCATCTTGACGGGAGAGTTACGTTTTGTGGTATGAGTATCCGTATGGTGGTCGATGCAGCAGAAACGATTGCAACATTTGGCGGCTTAATAACTGTCACCAGAGGGGAAATCACTGAGGTGTTTGGGCTCACAGCAAGTCATCCAGTGGAAGGGAGCAATGACCTTGACCGGTCGGATGACGATGATTTCGACTCAGAGGAGTTTACAGACACAGATTCGATATCTGAGCTAAACGAGAGCGACGCATACCCACAACCGAGCCAATCTCCGAAGTTAAATGCGATGACCTCGATTGGTAAAGTCGCCCATGATTCCCTTCGCCTTTCCTCAACAACTTCAGCCAACCATGACTGGGCTCTGATCAAGTTGAACACTGCCGTTCTTCTCCCCAACCTCGCCCCCGATAGCCACCCGCCAAGCATTTTTGGAATCAATCTGTTAGCCTCCAGAGTGCCGTTGCAACCACAGCAGAAGATAGACGTGGTTGTTATGACCAGCCACGGTCTCCAAAAGGGATCTCTAGTGTCTAATGGGTCATCTATCATGATGTTCCCAGGAAGGTCCTTTTTGCAGACTCTAGACCTCGTCCTGCGCTCCGACTCAGGTATGATGGTCAACCCTCGCCCTTTCCATGCTGACACATAGCTAATATCTATTTAGAGCTCCGTCCTGGAGATTCGGGATCATGGGTGGTGAGCGAGACCACACACGAAGTATACGGTCACGTCATATCCGTGGATGCGCTTGGCGAGGCTCATGTAGTCCCTTTAGAGAGCACATTGTCTGATATTCGAGCACAGCTTGATGTGGATGAAGTCGCTCTCCCAACAAAGGCCGATCTGGAACTGTCTTGGACCGAAACGCCAAAGATCACAGGGGATTCCGCTATGCCCATGGGCGACTGTGAGCTTGGCCAAGACCATGATATAGCAGAGACCCAACACAAAGTCGGCTTGCATGGCCTCACCCAAGAAAAGCATCAGCCAGCTTGCACGATACGAGAGATTACGGACTCCTCAGACAGCGCCTTGTCAGTTCTGCAGCCCGTTCTTAGAGTTCCACTGCCTCTGAGCGCCCTCGCGGAGCAATCCAGGCAATTCGCCAAAAAACAGAACGAAGTCTATCTTTTCAGAAAACTTTTAGACAGCCACGTGACAACTCGTGGGGAGCAGTCTACATCCACCCTACCATCTTTGCACCCTATGACAGATGCCCTGTCAGGGAGCTCGAAAAGAAATGGAAAGCAACGATTGAGCGGTCTATATCACCGACTGAAGGTGAGGCTTTCGAGAAGGAACAAGGTGTTGGAGACTCGTGAAAGGGTGATGAACTGGGTGACCCCTCCGTCCGCGACTTCATATCCCCGTGTTTCGCCCTATAGCCAGGTCGATTCACCGCATCATCAGCAGAGCGTGCATTCGTCTGCAAAACCTTCCATCGAGCGTGACTCAGGTTATTCATCCATGAATAGCACGCCGGCGCCCAGGCCACTTTTGTCAACTGATTCGCCAAGCAACCTCTTAGAATATTCCGGTTAACATCTTGAGTGTCAGGTGAGTGTCTAACTACAGACCAGGGGGTTGAGGCCCAATCTATAGATCAATAGACGTTGGATAGCCCTGAAACCATCCTTACCTGGATGCTTACCTTTCCAGATTTCGTGTTTGTGCTGTGCCACCTTATGTATGCCATGAATCAACGTTACCCCGCACTCCAAGACGCGGAGCACCATTTATCCACAAGGCACTATCTACCTCTTGAAGCCAAACATGGATCGAAATATGAAGGGAAAAACCCTCTGCCCAGAATGTGTCGGGATCACTTTCGATGATGTAGCGGGCGACGCAATTGGAGCATTGGACCCCATGACTTGCTGGGAGAGAGGTGACACGCTCCCGGACCTACCTCACTTCAGCTTGTCGGCAAAGAACGGTTGCAGCTTTTGCGCATTCCTTTGCCATCTGCTCCGGGAACGACTCCCTAAGCAATATGCCGCCGTTACAGAGACAGCAGGGTGCCCTCGGGTTGTTACAGTTAAACTGGACACGCCGGCATATACGATGCGCTCAGACTTGATGGTTGTCACGAATGATCTCGCTGGAAATAATGACGCCGAGGAAGAGGATGGGCTTCACTCACTTTGTTTGACCTTTGGGTCTAAGGGATGGCCGCAAGACTGGCGGGTGCGCGTGAGGGTATATCAACATCCCGGCTCCAGTACGTCGCTCTTGATGTCCAAGTTGGCCGTTAACGAATCGAGGGCTTACATACGTTGCAGCGGCTGTCTCCGAAAGTCTGGGAATTACTCTGAAAGTACCATCAACCGATGTACTCAGCCAGGGTAGTATACAGACTCTTAAAACCTGGCTGAGAACCTGCGACGACGAGCATCCAAGTTGCCAAAACGCGGACTCCAGCTGGCTTCCCACGAGGCTCATATACATAGGAACACATGATAATATAACCCCCCGTTTGATTCAGGTCTCCGGGGCCAGCCTTCCTTTGACGACGCAGTACATTGCCCTAAGCTATTGCTGGGGTCCCCCATCTCAAACCCGACCACAGCTAACCACCACCATCGCAACGCTGCCTCAACGGCTTGAAACAGTCCCAGAGCATATAATGCCAGGCACCCATCGGGACTTGGTCCTCTTGGCCCGTCGCCTAGGCATACAATACATCTGGATAGATGCGCTCTGCATCATCCAGGACAACCATAAGGACTGGGAGACCGAAGCGGCATCAATGTTTCGGGTGTACCGCCACGCCTATCTGACTGTCGTTGCCGCAGCTGGAGATTCATGTCATTCTGGGTTCTTGTCTCGACCTGGAGTTGGCCCACTTGCTGTTGTCCCCTTTCAGTCACGATTGGGAACCGTGTCAGGCTCGTATCTACTCTCTTGGCATCAAGAGTACAGCGCCTGGGACGCAAACAACCCCAGCCATATGTCTGGCTGCTCGTGGGCGACGCGTGGCTGGACGCTGCAGGAAGATGTCCTGTCGAGCAGGGTGGTGTACTTTCGGGACACGACGTCGTTCTTTCGGTGTCAGACACAACGGTGTTTGGAGCATAGCACAACAGTCTACAGAAATGTTCATCGCTGGCAGGAAAGATTTGGTTCTTCTGCCTTGGCTGGTCCATCAGACCACAACAGCAGCAAGACGACAGAAGGAAGAGACAAGACGAACCTCTACAAATTGTGGCGGGCCATGGTTGCGGAGTACTCCCTCCGGAATCTCACGGTCGAGGAAGATAAACTGCCGGCAATATCCGGTCTGGCTCGGAGCTTCAATGTTGGACTTGATGACCAATACTTTGCAGGACTATGGAGAGGTGACTTTGTGAGGGCGCTGTTCTGGTCCACCCGCCACGACGCGGTCAAACCAGCCAAATTCTGTGCGCCGTCTTGGAGCTGGGCTTCATGGAAAGGTGAGGTTGGATGGTCAAAGTCTCATTCCCTTCCACTGGTAACGGAGTGCAAGATTCACCACATTTATGTGGCGCCCTTGGGTTCAGATCTATTCGGCAGAGTGAAAGGTGGTTACGTCGACCTGACTGGGTCGTTGCGTCCGGTTTCGCTGCGCCCAACAGACGTTAGCGTTCTGGCTGATAATGATCCCTATAGGGTTGATTTGTTTCAAGAGGGGGTTGTGGAGGCATGGGCTCGAGGCGCAATAGATGGCTTCACGTCATCGGGATTGAGGAACAATGGCAGTTACAAGGAGCCAGATGTTGCCAAACTGGACTGTCTTACAGATATTCAGGCATTAGTTCTAGCCTTTGGCTCGGCTCCAGTGGGTGTAGATCCTGACACAGACGATTTGATATTCTCGCAGCCGGAGTATCCACTTGGCCTGCTGGTGGTGGCAGAGAAGAACAGCAGTCTGATAGATATGCCCACATACAGACGAGTTGGCGTTTTTCAGGCGCAGACTACGGCGGCTCAGGGACTACAGGCTGAGAAGTCCGTTTTCGATATCAGGCTTATTTAAACTATATTTCTCAGGCTGTTCGTTGCTCCGGTTTAAAAATATGTTAGTTATCAGTAAGTACGGTGAAGTTGTTGCAGACAACTGCTAGGACCATTAAATCGAATAAGCTTGCGGCAAGGCCTTGATTTCTGCCCTCGCTGTTTACATTCATCTGGAAGGGTCCAGGGAGGAATCACCCCTTATCGAAATACCGCGCTTGTTTGCTGTTGTTTGACCGGGGAGCAATGTTAGTTCACGGCGTAGACGCTCCCTCGCGCGCCTCAGTTGTGCGAGGGTGTAACATTACCACCACAGATGTGCATTCCAGTTTACAAACAAGGATTGAGCCGAGGATGAGGGGTAGTAACGGGTTAAGTAAGTAGAAATCTTGAGCGATAAGCTTGAGCTGTTGAGCTTGCTGATGCGGACAATGGAAAGCTTCAATTGGCAATCCAGGATCTCACCTGAGGCAGCGGCTGCAGAAGACAGGGAGGGATGCTTTGCAGAATGCAAGACTGACGCTGAAAAGAATTGTGCTAGTGTGGAGTCTAATTTGGTGTTGGTGTTGGTTGGGTCTCGCCAGGAGCCTACAGTCCATGAGAAGAACCAACATGATGAACACCGGAAATATTCTTGTGATGAGGAGATTTAAGAACGTCTCCAAAAAAAACTGGTCCGTGCTGTGTGGTTGGAATATGTGGAGTAAGCCGACTCAGGCTTGGTGGGGTTTGATCTTGCGTGCCGCAGAACCCCTCTGTTTTCCTCGATTCTTTGCTGCCTGCACCATGTCACAAGAAATCCATTGCCAGCTTCCTCTTTCAACCTGGTGCCGATCTTTTGCCCACAAAGATACGAACGACAGAGAAACATCAACGAGAAATGCTATTTGTACCACCGTCAGCCTGCATCACGAGTCGGTCCGCGTCCCGATGCTTCAGCCCTAAACGATGCTCTGGGTAGCCAGATGCCATCCGATAAAGAGCTGGTTCTGGCTGGGCTCGTACACTGGCACGGGAAGTTTACCGCATACATAAAACCAAGATTTTGATGGCAATGGGTGTTGGGATGGCACCACCACCATGGAAACACCATCTCGAGGCTCCGAACTGCCGCCAGCCGCGGGCGCTAAATGCACCCCTTCTTGGCAGGTCAGCGTGCGCTAATTGACCAACCTCTCTAGGGCGTTGGATTTTGCCGTTGCGCCAACACTCGAGACATGAAGACCACCATGATTGAGATACGTCAATCTTCCCCGCGATGCAACTGATTGCCAAAATCGCTGAGGTCCTACACAAGTCAGATCGGCTTACACAGAATGCACCCCTTCAGCACTCTCAGCAGGCGATTCCGGTGTTTTATTCGAACCAGCTTCCGAAGGTCCGCCGCAGGATGTTGCTGTTTGGGGGCGCTCCGGGGGCGGCTCAGCAAAATTGAGCACCAAGGCCGTCGTGATACCTATCTCTTGTGTGTCGGTCCTCTCCGGACCCGGCCGCGAGACAGTGGTCCTATGATTCTCTTCAGACACCTTCAACATCACCACCCCCGTTATCTCAATGGCAATGTACCCATCTAGCTCCGTGCATGCACTCTCTTGGTGTGCCGGCTTCCAGCCCGGATCTGGCGATCGCCCAAAGGGGGTCATGCAGCCCAGAGGCTGAGCTCAGCATGCCCCCGTCGTGATTGGGCTACTTGTCCTGATGACGGGGAAGGTCGCAAGGCTCCCTGGCACGCCCACCGTGGTGCTCAGTTTCGTCCCCTGCGGCATCCATCGTCGCTGTGCGAAGGTTGCAACAAGCGGCGCGGTTGTGTGGTGCTCTCCAGACCACAGCCCACACGTACGCAAGCTTTCAGCAGCAAAAATCATTTCACACATGCGACTCTGCGGCCAACGTCGCCGATACATCTCGACCACACTCACGTCTCCCTCTCTCGCCTTGTGCTTGCCTGCCTGCCTGCTTGCTTGCTTGTTGCTTGCCGGTCTTTTCGCTCCTCCCCCGCCTTCCCGCAGCTCTCTCCGACCCCAGGCTGCCATCCCGATACCCGAAAGAGGTGTTGCTGATGTGCAACCAAACCGCTTCGAGAGCGTCAAGCCAACCTCCTGCTGTGCCCCATGCGGCCCAGCGCCTGACGACCCTCCAACTCTTCTCCTTTGTTTGAGATACCCATTTGCCGCTTTCTCTGTCCGTGTTTATACCGTCCCAGGCGCTGCTTGTCAGCATGGCCTCCCCCCAGAGGTTTGCCCCTCCGCGCATCGATGCCTCGACTTCCTGGTTAATGCTCGAAGACGAACCCCTCGAAGCGCGTTTGCTCAGCGTGGTTGCTCAGGTCTTGGGAATCGGCGCGGCAACACTGCGGATACAGGCCTCCTTCAGAGAGTTAGGAGGTGACGAACAGAGCGCCTCTGCGCTAAGACAGGCTTGCCTGGATGCTGGGATGGATATTGCTGTGGATGACATTCTTCGATGTTCGACCCTCGCCGAGTTACAGACATGCATAACGCCATGCACCACGCCAGCGCGAAACATCGACAATGAACTCGACGATGCCCCATTTTTTGCCCTTCCTGACGTTGACAGCCACAACAATATTATGGCGAAAGATGATGGCGGGGCTCATTCGCGCAAGCCAAGCCAGGCGAGCCAGGCCAGTTCGGTGACAGTAGGGAAGCAGAGAACGGAACTCGAACAAGCGCTTGGGATACAACCAGAGATTGGGAGGATGGCCACGGTAAGGCCAAAAGCTGGGTTGTTGGAGGGCAAGCTGGTGGCTCTTCTCACCCTCGCTTCCATGCAGAAAGAGAAGACAGATTCCTCGCCGATCGACCTCATTCCACAGTCACACGCCCTCTTTGCCGGTACCCAGGTTGCCAACTTACGGCAAGCAGCCGAGTCGACTCTGGAGCCCGACGCCGTGCCAGACTTGTGGATTGTGTTGGACGGAATGCCCATGACAGACTCTGGCGACGTGGACGAGAGACGGTTGCGAACATGGGCCCAGAACATCAATGAGGATGTCCACCACCAGGCTCTCAGCTTGGAGCTTCAAGAAACATTGCAAGCCCCAGAATCGGGCATGGAAAAGACACTGCAGAGGCTGGTCAGCAAAATACTGGATGTCCCACAGAGTCAGATTGGCGTCAATTTCTCCTTCTCGCAATTGGGCGGGGATGAGATGACAGCTATGGAACTCGCTGCTCGATGCAAACATGAGTCCATATATATCCACGCTTCCGAAGCCCTCGGATCAACAACACTGTCCGAGTTGGCAGCCATTGCAGCAACCCGGGGCGGGCTGGCTCACAAATGGGACGAGGAGACATCGGACGTCTTTGATCTATCACCAATGCAGCACTTGTACTTCCAGACCTCGATGGGCGGTGATCTCAAGCGGAGGGTTGGCATTGAAGGGAGCTACCGCTACAACCAGAGCTTTCTCTTGCGGTTCAAGAAACACTTCAGCTTTGTGGATATCTCCGCCGCCGTCGAGGCAATCGTTGGGCACCATCCCATGCTCCGCGCGCGCTTCGGCCGGGGATTGCATGGGTGGGTGCAAAGGGCGCTGCCCGAGGTGCCGGGCTCATACACGATATCTCAAAACACCATCCGATCCGAGAAGGAAGCCGAGGAAATTATCGCCAAGACGCAAATATCCATCAACGTCGAGACAGGACCGGTGTTTGCAGTTGACTGCTTCACATTCCAGGATGAGCAGCAGTGGATTTACTTGGCCGCCCACCACCTTGCGGTCGATGTTCCATCCTGGCGCACCATTATCCATGATTTGGACGAGCTCCTCGTGAACGGTAGTCTGCTGTCACAAAGGTCAATGCCATTCCACAAGTGGGTTGACATGCAGAAAGCTGACGCCAGTGGCCCGGACCCAAGGGAGCTGCTCCCCTTCCCAGTCCAACCCGGCGATTATGCCTATTGGGGCCTCCAAGATGCCGCCAACACATATGGCGATGCTGTCGAGGTCGGCTTCTCGCTTAGCCACGAACTTACCTCGATACTCCAAACGTCATGCAACCAAGTATTCCAGACAGATTCCGTTGACATTTACCTTGCCGCCCTCATGCTGTCTTTCGCCCAGACCTTCCACGACCGATCTGTGCCAGCCATTTGGAACCAAGAGCACGGGAGAGACCCCCTAAACCCTGATGTCGATATCTCCGAGACAGTGGGGTGGGTCAGTTCCCTTTGCCCCATTGGCCAAAAGGTCGAGAGCGGGGACGACTTCATTACGGTTCTTCGCCACCTGAAAGATACAAGAAGAAATATTCCAGGACGAGGGATACAGTACTTTGGGTCGCGCTTCTACCACTACAACAAGGCCGATATCGTCGCTAACGACTGGCCATTTGAGATCATATTTCGTTACGCCGGTTCTATGCAGCATCTGGAAAGGGATGATGGCGTCCTAGAACAACTTCCGATTCCCGGCCGGTCACTGGGCTCAAGCACCTCCGATATTGGAGCCGACGTGGGCCGCATTGCAATGTTTGAGGTTGACGCTGTGGTCGATCAAGGGATGGCGAGGGTGAAATTTCTCTACAGCAAACATTCCACAGACCAGACTCGGATATCACAGTGGATACACAACTACGAGCATCTGTTGCTGGAGGCTATTGGACGACTCAGGTACCACCCGCAGGAACTGACCTTGACCGACGTGCCACATCTAGATGTTACATATGAGGGCTTGCAAACCTTTAACAAGGAACGGCTCTTGACACTTAACCTTCCCAGCGTCCGCGATGTCGAGACCATTTACCCAGTCACCGCTGTCCAGCAGAGCATCCTGATCAGCCAGGCCTTGAGACCCGATACGTGCTATGTTCATGCAATTTACGAGTTTGCGTCCCCTAATGGTGACCCCATCGATATTTCGAGGATATGCACAGCCTGGCAACAAGTCACCATGAGACATGCGGCACTGAGGACCGTGTTTACCGAGAGCGTCAGCGAAACAGGCCTGTGGGACAAGGTGATACTGCGCCGAGCGTCTCCTGAAATGTTGTTCATCGACACAGCACCCGCTGAAGATCCAGTGTACGAGCTCAGCAACCTCCCTAACCTCCGACCTTCAGATAGCAAGCCTCTCCACAGGCTGACAGTCTGCAAGGCGCCCACAAGGACTTTGGTGAAGCTGGATATCAGCACTGCTCTTTGTGATGTGAGTTTGGGCACCCATTCAAATGCCGGTCATGGCCTGATACTGACCCGGTCAACAGTCCATCAGCATTCACCTTCTCCTTCATGACTTGCGACGAGTGTACGCCACCGAGAGGGCCATCATGGAACCAGAGCAGTTTCAATATCCCGATTACCTTTTTTTCCTCAAAAATGTCCGGCAAGAAAGCAGTCTCAAATACTGGCGTGAGAAACTGACTGGGGTCACCCCCTGCATGTTTCCGCGGCTCACTGTTCTTCCTGAAGAGCAGAAGTTTGTTAACGCTGGTCTGGAGCTTGACATCACTTCGTACGAGTTGGCCAACTTCACTCGGACTCACAAGATTTCTGCCGCTGCAGTACTTCGTCTCGCTTGGGGACTGCTCCTACGGTGCTTTACAGGCTCCAATCAAGTTTGCTTTGGCTTCCAAACAGCTGGGCGTGACGAGGCAAATGTTGGAATGAGACACGCAGTGGGGTCCTTTGCGAACACAGTTGCCTGCACCTTCGAACTTTTAACATATGGCCCGGTGATTCACGCCCTTCAAAAGGTTGAGGAGGAGCTCCAGGCGACCCTGCCTCATCAGAATTTCACCATGGCTGAGTTGCAACATGCCATGGGCGCCAAGGGTGGTGAGCGTTTATATAACTCTTGTTTAACTTTCACAGAAGAACCAGCTGGGTTGAACAGCAAGTTTACGACAAGAACGAGCTTCGAGTTGAAACCGATAACACTGCAGCAGACATTCGACACAGATGTCGTCGTAAATACACGATTCACTGGCGGAAAGCTGTTTGTCGATATTGGTCAACGAATCATGTCACCAGAGCAGTCGATCAACGTTGCCAGCACCTTTGGCAAGGCCATCCGGGCTATTTTGGCAACACCCAACAGCTCGATCGGCCTCGTTGACCTCTTCACCGACAGAGACCTCGCCCAAATCCTGGCTTGGGATGCCGAATCTCCCCAGTTAACCGAGACACTCACTGACACGGTTGTGCATGAGTTGATCTCGAGGCAGGCGGAGATGCAGCCCTCATCGCAGGCCATATGTTCCTGGGATGGCTCATACACATATCTGCAACTGGAGGAAGAAGCGACCAAGCTCGCTCATCACTTGGTGGATGCAGGGGTTGGGCCTCATTCCGTGGTTCCTGTGGTGATGGACAAATGCAAGCTTGCTCCTGTCGCTATGCTGGCCGTCCTCAAGTGAGTTTCTTGCATCCTGATCCACTGACTTTCATCTTGCTAACGCTCTTAGGGCCGGTGCTGCATTCGTTCCCGTGGATTCGCTCGAGCTTGGTATCATCCAGCCGATTTTTGAACGGCTCACCAACTCGAGGGTTGCTGTTTCGTCTGAACTTGCGGCCCCTGTTCTCAGCAACCTTTTTGATCAAGTAGTTGTCGTTACCTCTGAGCTCATGGGGGCAATTCCAGATAACTTAGGATCGCTGACCTCGATGGCCGCCCCGACAGACGCTGCCTGTGTCCTTTTCGTTCCTACATCAACCAGCGAGGCCCGGGGGGTCACGTTCAGCCACTCTGCCCTGGCTACCGCTTTGGTTGGCCAAGGCCCTGCTGCTCGAATCACACCACTCAGTCGCGTCATGCAGCTATCGTCCTTCAATGTCGACATTTGTATTACCGAGATTTTCACAACGCTGGTCTATGGCGCTTGTGTTTGCATACCATCGGCTGCTGAGAAGCTACAGGATTTTGGTGCGGCCGTCAACCGCATGCAGGTCAACTGGAGTTACATGACGCCTCTGCTGTCGAGGAAACTGGATCCGACCCTTCTACCTTCTCTCAAAGTTGTTTGTTTCCGGACACGAAGCCTCGACGATGACACGTACAACATTTGGCATGGGAAGGTCAACGTCGTGCTGGCCTATGGGCCACAGGACTGTTGTCCTCTCGGGATTGCCTTCCTCGAAGCCATGGGAACACATCATCTACGCAGCATCGGGCGACCTTTCAGCGGAAACCTCCTCATTGTTAACCCAGAAGACCACAAGAAGCGTGTTCCAGTTGGCGCCGTTGGAGAGCTTGTTGTGGAGGGACCAACACTGGGCTTCTCCTACCCAAACAGGGAATCCACTGTGAGCCCGATGTCGCCCCTCGGAACTACCGGAGGCAAGGCCCGCTACTTCAAGACTGGTCACCGCGCCAGATACACCGAGGGTGGTCTTATGGAGTTTATCTCTAGTCAGAGGGAGGATATTGACCTTGATGGCAAAACGATCAACGTTACGGAGATCGAGCAGTATCTTCGACGTTGCCTGGGTCGCGGCATGGACGTTATCGTGGATATTGTGGCATTCCGAGGACCGAAATCCGACACCATTTTAGCTGCATTTGTGGAGTTTGGTGATCGCATTGAGGTGGATGAAAGCCTTAGCTCGCTGAGCCTTGCCACCCAGGAGCAGTTGGCTACGGTGAAGCAGCTGGTTCAGGCTGGACTGGAGAACCGGCCGCCCCCATGCATGCTGCCCTCGGTCTTCATACCCGTCAAGCATCTCCCGGTCACGCCGTCTCTCAAGGTCAACCGACGACGTCTACAGAAGATGATCACTGGGATGACAAAAGAGGAACTGTTCAGCATTTGCGCCTTCTCTACCGAAGCGAGACTGGCCATGCTGAAGCCACTGCCACCGACAGAAAGTGAGGAGAAAATGAGATTGTTGTGGGCAAGGGTTTTGGGTATGGAAGATTCCAAGATCACGGCTTTGGATACCTTCTTTGGACTTGGAGGCGATGTGATCATGGCTGGGCAACTAGTAGCCGCTTGCCGCCGCGAGGGCATTTCACTTCCGATCGCCAAAGTACTTCAAAATGCCACCTTGGCTGAACTCAGCAGGACTGTTGCGGAGACTGCAAGTCCTCAGAGCCTACCCGTTCCGCAAGCACCCACCTCTCCGCCACCACCGGTTCCCACAGCATCAAATTCGCCTGCGCCACCACCAACCCCCAGCCAAACCCCTGTTCCCAACCCTTCACCAACTGCCCAATCATCGAACGCTATCAAGGAAGTCTTCATTGAGAAGGTTATTGCGCCCAAGATTGGAGTGGACCCAAGCTCGATTGCCGATGCAGCCGAAGCCTCGTCTGTTCAGATCAGGTACATTGAGACGGGTATGCTGCGTGGACGATCCAACATCAATTACTTGACGTTCAACTTCATCGGCGCGGTGGACTCCAAGAAGTTGGAAACAGCATGCAAAACATTGATCAGCATTCATCCAATTCTACGCACTGTATTTGTCCCATATAATCGTCGAGTGTACCAGGCTGTTCTCAAGAATCCCGACATCGAGTTCCGTCGTCATTACTGCCCGACCTGGAGGCTTGCCACCATGTTGGAGAAGGTTGTCAAAAAGGACCAGTCCTCTGGCACCAAGTTTGAAACACCAATGACAAAATTCATGTTTTTGGACGGGAGCAAACAGTCGGTTCTAGTTCTGAGGCTCACCAAGGCTCAATATGATGACTTGTCGGTGGCCTTGTTGGTCAAGGACCTCAAGCGACTTTACGATGGATCTCAACCGGCACCCAAAAGGCCAAGTTATTGCGATTTCCTGCGGACTGCCCAGCTCTCCATGGCCCAAGGCCCGGGTGCGGAGGAGTACTGGCGAGCGTTACTAGAGGGTGCTGTGATGACACAGGTTGTTGCCCATTCTCAGCCCTACCAGATGTCTACCCACGTCAAGACAATTCGAAACCCCATGCTGTCTCTGGGACCCCTTTCAAGTCTCGGTATCTCATTCGAGACAGTCCTCAAGGCAGCTTGGGGTATGACGCTTGCCAAGCTCTCGGCAACGTCCGATGTCGTTTTTGGCGAACTGATCGATGGGCGACATGTGCGGCTACCTGGGAATGTATCTGTTGCTGGTGTGATGGGCCCCACCGTCAATACGATCCCCATCCGTATTCAGTTTCCCGATGCCTCATTGACGCCCATGAGTTTGCTTCAATACGTCCAAGCCCAGCATGGTGCCGGCGTACCATTTGAAAACCTCGGGACTCTTTTTCTGATCGAAAAGTGCACACCATGGCCATACTGGACACGTTTCAGTACGGTTGTTCGACATCAGTATGAGGATACCGCCATCCTGCCCAATGAGCCCAAATCATTTCATCTTGGTGCAGCGTCATGCAAATTCACCATCAACGAGTCCAGAGCCCAGGACATTCCAGATCTCTTTGTGAGATCCGTGGTTCGACCCCCTGGCCGAGTTGAAATATCCATTTCGTACTGCTCTGAGCGGATCCCGGAAGCGTTTGCCGACCACGCTCTCCGCATGCTGGCAACCAACATCACCATGCTCACCAATGCCAACCTCACGCAAGAGCTGATCCCACAGGGGTATCAGTACCGCAATATGATGAGGCGAATTCCCCTGACACCGAGCGAGTCAGCTTCTAGCCAGAGCTCGGAAGCCGACAGCTTGAATCTGATCAACTCCCTCAGCCAAGAACAGATCACGCTCATTAGGACGGCGGTTTCCAATACATGGTCGACGATTTTGAATCCTCTTGCGCTCGGAGTGCCGGAGGATCAGGTGCACAATGCCTCATTTTACGATCTCTGGGGCAGTCTGATCCCGGCGTCGCAAATGATGCAGCAGTTGAACCGGGAGCTTCCCAAAGCCAACATCCCAGGCGCCGATGCCAATCTCAAGGTCACGATGGAAGAGATTATTGAGAACGCCACCATGCTCAAGCAGTTTGAAGTCATCGCGTCCAAGGTGAAGCCGCTAGGAAATAAAGATGCAGCAAGGAAGGAGAAGTCAAGGGAGACCACCCGGGTGGGCACCGATAGCCCCAAACTCTCGGGTTTGCAACAGAAGCGAAAGCCAAGCATGAACAACTTGGCCGCCCCAGCGAGCTCGAGCTCCCTTGGATCACGCATCCGCCGTCTGGCGAGCACCGTGGGCCGTACTAACTCGCCGCCCATTGCCAGACCACAGACGGCAACCTCTCCCCCACCGGCTACGCCAACAACCCCAGTTGCCATCGGATTGGCATCTGCCATGGTGGCGGACATGTCACCGCTTGCGCCCAAGCTCGTCGGGAGTCTGTCTCCAAGCATGGCAAGCACACCTACCATGCGCAATGGCGCCAGCAGCGCGGCTGGTGTACCAAATTCTGCGCCCCAGCTGCCAAGCCTGCCGCTATTTGAGTCCATCGCCGAAGAATCAGAAGCTGCCAGCGACAACACGCTCAAGCCAGCCGCATGGAGGAAAGCAAGTCCACTGCTCCCAGGCAGTTCAGCCGACAGCATGACGACGGGAAGTTCAGCCAGCAGCCACCACAGCGGTGAAGGGCTGGGGCTGATGGCTAGGATTGACGAGCACGACACGGAGGAGGACACCATTGTTGCCACAAATAACCAAATCCGCACTGGAGCCAATACACCTATGATCACAGAGGAGATTATTGCTGGTGAAGCCGAGGATGTGGCCAGCCCGCTTGCAGCGCCGCCTACTACGACGCCCAAGACGGGGAGCACCAGGTATTTCTCTACGACATCAAGCGGGCAGGCTGAATCAACAGCGGGCGTGAGGGAAGCAAAAGAAAGGAGTAAATTGTGGGGGAAGACGGGGATGTCACCTGTTGTTGGGTAGAGAAAAGTCATGCTGTGTTTCTTTTGTTGGTGCGGGTGAAAGGGATTTGGGATGGCCGGTGCATTGGATGGAATTGGGATACCCTGGGTGACTTGATCATGGACTGTTCTTCTATGTGTTGTTGTTGTTGTTGTTTGAGTCACTGCCTCTATTGTCAATGTTTGTGTTGGTTTATACATTGCATATCTTACACCGATTTGTCTGTTTTATGTAATATTTTTATTCTCATAGTCCCAATCCTCAGCGAACTGGACAATGTTTTGATATTTCGGGCATTTGGACAAAGCCGCCGTGTATGGAACCCCAGTTACGACCGAGGGACACATCATGGCAATGTTTTCCAGGCTGGTGATGTGATATTTGTTGCTGTTGGTGTTTTCTAGGGGGCTTTAGCAAGGTCTTATGTAGCACTGCATGACCTTCCGCAATAGGGTTCAAAGAGGAAGGCAGACGGGGGGGATGGACGGAGCGATTCGGTGCGGTCTGTCGGTGTGGGGGTGATGCAGCCAACTGTCCGGATTCTTGCTCTCTCCTTGGTGTTGGGGTGTTATTTTAGAAGAGAAGAGGGGGTGGCGTTTTCTGCTTTGGGGGCTGGTCGGAGTCAGGTAATTGGTATCGGATATGCACTTCAATGATGAAAGACAGGTTTTCCTGGAAGAGGAACCCGAGTTCGGGTTCGGGAGAATGTGTGGGTAAAACTTTTCTCTTTTACATGAAGAATTTCGTTTCGAAGTGGAAATCGGTGGATGAACGCGACGTGGTGGTTTACCTTACCTTGCTGTCGCTGCATAGTGGCGCCATTCCTACTGCAGATAGTTCTCCGGGGGCCACCAATCGGGTTCGGAGCCCTGGGGGATGCTGCAGAGGGATGCGACTGTGACTTCTTCAGCGGTTTGTCAGTGCACCACCAGAGA
Source organism: Podospora pseudoanserina (assembly GCF_035222485.1). NCBI lineage: Eukaryota > Fungi > Ascomycota > Sordariomycetes > Sordariales > Podosporaceae > Podospora > Podospora pseudoanserina. The sequence continues at coordinate 769,646 of NC_085924.1, forward strand.
AAGAAATCCGCAGCTCGCCGGGTGTAAAGGATTTCGGGGTTTGGCGGGAACTGGGCTAACTGAGCTGCGTAGATAGAAGACGAGTAGCGATTGTCAAGCCATTGATGTTTTCCTCTCTCGTTTTTTCATCATTGAAGATTCCCGATTCATAAGCATTCCCAATTGAATGGATCGTCAGCCGGGAACGAACAAAGAAGATCATGGGGTAACACGGCACGACACAACACCCTTTCCATTCCCAGCAGCTTGGGCCGCGCTAACCCCCTTCCAGAACCTGCCCTCGCCCATGCGTCTTTTTCCTCTCTCTCTCTGCAGGACAGCAATGAAATAGTTTGCTGTCAAACCCTGGACACCGGGTGGGTGGTGTGGTGCTGTTGGTTCAACCGTCCAAGAAAACCCCGACGGACGGAACCCTCCCGGGCCAATTTTCCCCAGCTGTGGTACTTCTTGTTCCCCGTCCCCCCCGCGTTCTTGACTTTTGTCCCAATTCCTTTTCGCCCCAACTTTTCCCACGAACAGCACATTTGTTGGGTGCTCCACATTGCGCGCCCGCGTGTTCTTTGTTTCTCAACGTCTAGACCACAGGGCCAAGACAAACGGCTTCACTTGTCACGGACTTTTTGCTTTTGAGCTGAGTGAAAGTGGGGGATTGATTGATCGACAGGAACCGTTTTGGCTCCCGCGACCGTTTTTCCACGATGGCCTCCACCGACGACGCTCCACCTGTCACCACCACCGCAACATCGGCGCCATCACTACCAGCTGCTTCCCCATCCCCGGCGCCGGAGGGGAAATTGTCGGGGAAGAGCTCACCCAAATCTGGGGCGGGTTCGCCGAGGAATTTGGATGATGCGCTTGATCCGCTGAATGGGGAGCACTGGACTCAGCACGTATCTCTCCCCCTTATAAACACCCTACTTGTTTCAAAGCGCGCGCGACTAATGAGGTTTTTTGGGGGGGAGGAATAGCCCGTTGAAGACGACAGCGACTCGGTCCTTGACAGCATTCTGAGTTCCACCGCGAGTCTGTCCTCGAGTATATTTGAATACCGCAACATCAACGGCCGGACGTTCCACAGCGACAAGACCAACGCCGAGTACTGGGGCCCGAACGACGACAAGCAGCTGCAGAGCCAGGATATCATTCACCACTGCCTGACGCTTGTGCTGGAGGGGAGGTTGTATCTGGCGCCGATTGACGCGGGGAAGATTAGCAAGGTTTTGGACGTGGGCACTGGAGGGGGCTTGTGGGCCATGTTTGTTTTTCTCTTCCCCCTTTTTCTTTCTCCGATGCTGATGATGGCAGTGACTTTGCGGACCTGCACCCCAACCTGGAGGTGACGGGGACGGACATCTCCCCTGTGCAGCCTTCGTGGGTGCCCCCCAATGTGAGATTCGAGATTGAGGACGCGACGCTGCCGTGGACGTTCAGGGAGAATTCCTTTGACTTTGTGCACATGAGGTATTTGTTCGGCTCGATTCCGGATTGGGATGCGATTTTTGAGCAGGCTTATGCGGCGACGAAGCCGGGGGGGTGGATTGAGAGTTTTGAGGCGGATGCAAATCTGTACTCGGAAGATGGGACGGTGACGGAGGACTCGCCGATGGGGACGTGGACCAAAGTTTTCAAGGAGGCCAAGAAGAAGTTTGGGAGGACGTTCTTCCCTATTGAGGAGGACGTGCAGAGGAGAGGCATTGAGAAGGCTGGGTTTGTTAACATAACTGTGAAGGATATCAAGGTGAGTTCTGTTTAGGAGGTGTAGGGCGGATGTAGGCTGACCTTGATGGCAATAGGTGCCGATGACGGGATTCCCGAAGGACCCGAAGCTGAAGGAGATTGGGCAGTATAGCCATTTGGCTATTGAGCAGGACTTGGAAGGTTCGTTTGCTACCCACCATGCCTGATGAAACGAAGACCAGAAACTAACAAAGATAACAGGCATGGTGCTCTACATTTTTGGAGAAGTCATGGGCTGGTCCGTGGTGGAGATCCACGCTTTCCTGGCTCACTTCCGTAAGCAGATGAGAAACAAGAACTGCCATCCCTTGTTTCCGATCAGGATTGTGTACGCCCAGAAGCCAGAGAAGAAGAAGGACTGAGCAGAGATCAAGAGTTTGCGACGGATGATGGATAAGTGAGAAGAAGTGGTGGTGGTGGTGGATACTATGACATATATCTGACTTTCATTTCTTGTTCATAGCGTAAATTGGAAATAAGTCTGACATGTAAGACCTCTTTGATACTTCAGGAACTATCTTGTCACCCTAAAGGGCTGTGGAACTTTCGTGCAATGCAATGTGTCTCCATGGCAACACAGGTGTGGGATCCACAAAAGGGGCTATTGCTTTCTCCACACTTTGGCAACATCCAACCCAGCCTTGATAAATGAGCAATCCAATCTTACAATATACGTCTCCAATATGACGATGATAAGCGTGAGGGGTATGACAGTGGTAGCTGCAGAAATTGAGGGTTGGGTGGATGGCAGCCAAGAACCATTTTAAGTTCCCTAATGTGATGTGTTCGGAGGACAGGGGGATTCTTTTTCTGGGCTTCTGTAAACTCCGGTAGAAAGGAGATTTGTAGATTCTAAATTTGTCGCAAAGGGGAAGGTGCTAAAAAAATAATCGACCAGCATGGGACTCGAACCCACAACCTCGGCTTTGCAATCCCTTAGTAGGAGAGCCACACGCTACCATTGCGCCAACTGGCCGCTTATCAGTGGGAATCCAATGAGGGCGAGTGTCTATAAAACTGCTGCTCAGTCAGTCGTGTAATCGCATCTCCATAGATCTCACCGGCCCATGGCCTCGATATATCTTAAGATCATCACAATATAGCTCACCGCTCATCATATAAAATACACCAGAACCGCCACATCGTATCAGCCGCCTTGCACCTAATAGGGCCCGGAGAAGATAGGTTTTGTTTGATAGATGAAACTTTCTAGAACTCACAGTCCCATGTTAGAGAAATGCTCGGACAATAGACAGCAAAAGCTAAGACTCTAGATACCAAAAGCTCAGCAGTCCACCACATTGTCACCCACCCCGACATCACTGAAAGGCAAACATAATGCGCCAGTCGATCTTCAAGTCCAAGTTGTCCATGCACGCCGTCGGCAGCACAGGCAAGCAGCGGCGTCATCTTCCAAAGTGGAGCGATGGGCCGCGGACTGGGTCAAACAGTATTCCGAGTTTCCGGCAACCAGAAGTAAAAGTACAACGAGCAATCCAAGAAGCGCATGACTATGGTCCGGAAGATTGGTACTTGTGAATCCTGCCGAAAGAAGAAGAGCTGTTGTGACATATCGGAAGAGTTATATTATGGTTAGGACGATACCTGCTTTGTTGCCACAAAGGTAAGACCCAATGCGCAAGGCGATTTATTCACGATGTCAATACCTACAGCTAACCCGGATTTAGGACCAATTATTGGTGCTACGCTTTAGTTCTGGTCGGCCGCACGAATGATTGAGAGATTATGGCTTAGATACGATACAGACAAGCCAGATATTATCCCTAGTATAACCCTAATGAAAGAAAATATCGGTCCCTGCCACCGTGACCTCCTATGTAGATAAAATCCCTACTACCCCGGCGATGGATACTTAATTTAACGATATTATTATTAGACAGAGATATCCTGGCTCCCTTGAGCAGGGCAATTTTTAAGCGTTTCAAAGCCCTGTCTTTTACCAAAGAAAAGGGATATTAGTTTGGTATATATCTTGTGTCTTTTTCACTGTTTACATATTATGGAGCAAGTCCTTGGACGCATCATCATGGATTTCTCTCGCAGATTCGGTATCAATCTAAGTGCCATCTCTCCAATTTTGACAGATTCCAGGTTGCCGATGTTCATCTGCAGCCCGGGCCAAGATCAAACCACGAGAGCCCCGTCAGTTATGCTCGATTTTAAGCATGCTGGACCATCCTCTTGTACTTTCAATCTGCAGGAGGTGCAGGTCCACTATCAGTGGACCATCTTGAAGGGGGGTTGTTCTATGAACAATAGTTGAGATGAATGGCATGGCCAGTTTGTCTAAGGATACGGGACCTCGTTGATTTTGTAAGTAGGTATGGAACTTGCGTACGCAAGAAATTTAGGGATCCATAATCCTGTTTTGTGTAGAGGGTTACCTACACTTTGACAATCTACTGGTTTTCGGGACAAGATACAAGAAGTCACAAGTAATCAAAAGAACGGAACGATATAATGTCAGTAACAGTAGTATTAGTATAATTTGACCAAAAACAATGATTGACTCACCGATCCATATTTTTATATACTTGTTTCAGTGAAAACACAACCCCACGATCTACAACAATTGTACTTACCTATGTGCGACAGGCAAGCTCAGTTTTCCTCGCCCAGCAAATCATCCCAAAGATCAGAAAGAAAGCCCGAGGGGTCTGAAGCCTCGGAAGGTCTAATCTCCACCTGATTCTCTCTCTCCTGATCATCAGTATTAGCAATTGGAAGAAGAGGAGTTTGTGAAATAATCGCATTTCTTCTCAAGTTCCGAGGGTGCCCATGGGTGGCACATTGGTTGCAGAGAGCCCTCTGCTGGGATATTCTCATGTAAGAAGCGCCAGCAGCGATCGTCCCTGGACATTGCCGGGGATCAGTGATGTTGCCATCGCCAGTGAAAGTGGGGCAATGCTCCCAGAATTGTCTGATGGGCTCCCACCGATTGCAGCGTTGAATGTCGCCGATCCGGCGGAGGTAGAAGCCAGTCGGCTCCGGGGAGGTAGGGAGGGTAGGCCGGGAGGTTGTAGAGCGGATGTAGTTGCTATGCGAGCAAATGGCTCCGTCTCGAAGGGGGCAGCGGCAGTAGAAGTTGATGATGGTGTAGGTGCACATTTTGACTGGCCTTTTGGGTTAGTTTTGGATGGGGGTATTTCCCAAGGATAGTACTTAACTTCTTTTGGGGCGTTGATTTGATGTGTATGTAATGAGTGATCAGTAATAAAGGATAAGAGATGAGAGATGAGAAGCTGGGCTGGATTTTCGAAGCATGTTGTCGCTGTTAAATAAACCTGATTTAGACTACAGTCTTCGTGGGATAAATTAATTGTGCAGCGTAGTATATCTTTGTGTTATAAATCATCTTACTGAAGACTAATTTAAAGCAATTATTCCAACTTTGGTCGGTTGTTGTCGACTCGAACCGTGATATATGCAAATCTCATTAACAAAGACAATGCCTTTGTCACAGCCCACTTGTTCCGTCGGCTTCTCACTTCGGAGAGCTCCCTTCACCATGAACGAGCGATGGCGGGGTTCCGGAGCACTCCACAACAGACAACCCCTGAAGACACCCCTAACTGAATGTAAACAGAGATCAACTCAACCGCCCCGCCCTTAGAGTGTGGACTTTCTGCTCAAAGAAGCACCGCTCCATATACTTGGATCCGTTGCTAGAACCATGATGTCATTGCTCGCACATCATTCCAGCACGGCATTTTGTGATGGTTGGTGTCAGACAATGTATCACCACATCCCTCGCGCTATTTCCTTCCAGTTCACCGACCAAGGAGGTCGATATTGTTGAATCGGAACGCTTCCCTCCGCAGTTAAAGCACAAGCGTAAAGGACCAAGTGCGTTTGAGATCACCCTGGTCGACAACAAGCCTTCTCAGTGATTGAAGCCAGTCAGTAGTCAGTGTCCTGATTCGAGATTGGCTATGGTGATGGAATGGAAGAGGGAGAATGGGAAATGTACTTACCTCAGTCACTCGCTGGACACATTAATAGCATAGTTAGCTCACGCCTACTCCAAACGATCATTCTTAATTTTCCTCATCAACCGGCAAATGTGTCCTCTCATCCTCCACAACCTCATACTCATCCCTCCCAAAAGTCTCATTCAACCTCACTCTCCCCACCACCTTCCCACTCTCCAGCCTAACCCACGTATCCATCTCCCGCAATCTTAACCCCTCAATCGAAACCCACACCTGCCTCGATCCCCTAATCCAACTCCCATACCCCCCATAACCCGTATGCTGCCCAAAACACAAATAAACCCTCCTGCTCCCCTTTTCATAATCCGAACACCACGTATCCCCATGATCATGCCCCACAAACAACCCCAACAACCCCTCCTCCATCACCGCCTCCATAAACCCCCCATCCTGCCCCCCATACTCGCAACCCTCCCTCCCATCTTCACACCACCCCTCCCCTTGTCGGTTAACCGGCTGATCCCCATTAATTCCAGGCTGCTTCTTCCCGTCTATCCCCCTTTTCTGAGCATCCCAAAAAGCCCCAATAGGGATATGCACAAACCCCAACCCCGGCAAACTCCTCCCCCCATTCTCTCTCTTCAGCCTCCCGCTCATCTCCCTAAACCACCTCACCACTTCCTTGCTAACCCAATTTTCCCTCCCCTTCCTCCTATTCCCACCTCCCTCCTCCTGGGAAACAAAACCACCTCTGCTATCAAAAAACCACAACACCATCTCCACCCTCGCATCCAGCCCTTGCACCTCCAAATAATAATTCGTCACCCCCACCCCCTCCTCTCTGCCCCTTACCATCCTCGCCGTTCTACTGCCTTTGTACCTCTTCTCCCGCTCAAACATCGCCGTGGGCGACAGCCTGCAGTCCGAGTCGTGATTCCCGTACGTACTCCCCCACGTAATATCTCTACTTGCCAACGTCTCGGCGATTTTGTCGATATACTGGGTGCCGTTGTCGAGATAAACATTCTCCCCCGTGATGATATCACCATTCAGCACCACAAAATCCGTCTCTGGTTCTCTGTCCAAAACAGAGTTTATCACGCCGAGGGAGGCGAGGTCTTGTTTGGGACCCCAGGGTTCCCAGGCGTCTTTTCAGCGATTTACATTGTTAGATTGGTACAAGGTAACCTCACAGAGCGGGTGATTCTAGTGTTGATGCAGCTGAGCTAAGTTGAGGGGGTGACTTACTCTCGCCAAAATGCAAATCTGAAAAGATGCTCAGTTGGAAGCTGCCGTCTTTTTTGAACTTAAGCGGCGGCAGGAGGGAACTGAGTTGCGGTCGATGGCGATGATTGATGAAGCCGCCAAGCTGTTCGCAAAATGGGCTTGTTACACGAAGGAGCTGTGAATAAGGACCGAGTAGACAAAACGTCGACACGATCAACAAAACTCGGCAATACGATGCCCGTCTGACCCTCGTAAACCTCGTGCTACCACCACCAGCAGCTTCCGTCCTTTCAGCGTCTCGCGGCATAATGCTACAGTTGTGTTGTTGAAAGCAGAGAGAGTGACGTTGAGGCGGATTACCCCACCATCAAAGCCCCTCCCTGAACACAACACAACTACCAACCTTCGGACCTTCTCTCAAAAATATCACAACTCCAACATGTACATCCAAGCCCACTCTCTAGTAAAACTTTCGCCCCATCCCACTCAGCTGGCAGAAAAAAAAGAAGATACCCACAGAGGCATGACAACACAGCTACAAGCTGTGTAGAGCAAAAGAGAAGGAACAGGCGCAATTGCGCGATCCGGGATTCGAACCCGGGTCCCTCGCTAGACCAAGATATGATGGGAAGCGAGGATTCTAACCACTAAACTAACCGCGCCTTTTTCCTTTGTTTGTTGTTGAAAGGGCTGTCTGTTTCATAGCTTATGAGAGTGGAAGCGGGGTAAAGCCGAGCTGTGTGTTGGCAAGCACTCCACAATCAAACCCCCCCTCCTCCACTTTGACTTCCATTGCATTCCAGGAGACGAGACACCGGTCTCTGGATCAAACACACCTTGAGTGTAAGGAGTAGCCAGAAAGAAGTACAGCATATCGATCAATAGGATTATCCCAGCTACCTCGACCCAGCTAACCCATCATTTGATAACCCCCCACACAAGCAATGGTCCCACCAAGCCATGTTTTTCCCATCCACCAGGTCCCCCAGATATCAGAACACACCATAGCAGCCCCCTGTAAAACATGCGGTATAGGTAAATGAGCAACAGTAAAGTGTACAGAAAGTAAAAACACCTATAAAAACGGTACAGGGCGGGGAATGGGTATGCTTCATCGCCCAACGCCGTGAAAATGCAAATCATAACATCGAAAACCTGTTAAAAGAAAGACAGCCGTACAGGTCCATGCGTTGGGGAGATCGTTTGAGCTCTACTGAGGTCTGCTCGCTGCCTTTGCCTATTGCTCTCTGTTAGTGCCTGCCCTGCACACTTCTCGTCGAGGCCTCCGCAGCTGTACATACCTTCATAAGTTCAATCCTGGCCTTCAGCTGGCTCGTCACCTCGGCAGCTCTTCTCCAGCTCTCCATGCCAGACGTCGCTGGAGCACCAGAAGCATTGATTGGTGGATCGCCCAACCTGCTTCCTGCACGGCTCCCAGCCCTGCTCCCCGCCCGGTCACCATATCCGCCATAGGCACCGCTGCCACTAGCACTATCGTTATTGCGAATGTCTCTGTCGTCACCCCCGGAAATGTCTCGCCTAAACCCTCTAGCTGGGCTGGCGCGGCCGCTGCTAGCGGTGCTGCCCGCGTACCGGGACTCTGGGGGAGCCATCTTTCGGGGGTGCGGCACACCGTCGCCGTTCTCCTTCTCCTCGCTAAGGGTGCTGGCGAAACTTTGACGGGCTCTACCCGCACTAGGAGGAAGAGCGTTGTCACGGTAGATCCCGCCATCATCGTGCGTTGGGCTCAGAGCCCGGAATCCAAGACTGGGGGATACAGGGCTGTCTGCGCCCCCACCGTTGTTGAGGGCGGCTTCGGCCTTACTGAGCGCCCTCTTCAAACGGTCCAGCTCGCGTCGTAGCCGCTCATTTGTCTGTTCGGCAGCCTCGGCATCACTGCGAGCTCTCACCAGCTGTGTCTCCTTGGCCTTGATGGAAAGTACATCTCTCGTGTGATCCTCGATCAACTGAGCATTTTGGTTCTTGAGCTCCTGAATTTCTGATGTCAGCTTGGACCGGTCGTGACGAGCGTCATCTAGCTGTTTGAGCAAGCGCTCATTGGCCATGCGCAATTCCTCTAGCTCGGCACGTTCCATGTGTGAGAAGGTAGAGGTCGGAGATGGGGATGCAGCGGGCACGGGGGCTGATGGCGCAGCTGGTTTGGCGAGTGAGCGGCCAGCGAGACCACCGCGTCCCAAACCGATGCGCGGCTTTGGTGGAGGAGAAGCGGGAATGGGCTCCTCCTCTTCGTATTCCGGCTCAAATGCAGGTGATGGCACGCGAGGGGCCGCCGGTCTACGCGGTGAAGCAGCGCCGGCGGCAGGACCACCGAGAGTGCGCTTCTGTGGTGCCTTGAGACCCCCGAGCCCTGGCTTCCCGAGCTTGCTCCCCGCGGGACCGGGACGCGCAGCAGCTGGCGGCGCAGGTGGAGGTGAAGGCTCTGGCGGCGGTGCGGCGGCTGCTGGGGGTGCCTTTTTGAGACCTGGAGGGGCCTTCTTTGCGCCCAACGTCTTCTTGGGTGGTGGCCCCCGCGCAGCGGGAGCTGGCGGCGGCGGCTTCGGCTTATCCTTGGCCTTGACTTCGGCCGTCTCAAAGAACTCCTTGATCTTGGTCTTTCGGATATCATCAAGACCTTCGAGATGGGGGTTCATGGCTCTTTCGCCAATGATCTTCATGATGGTTCCCAGAATCTCGGCACCGCCAGACCGAAGAACCTCGCTACCCTCGGAGAGCAGCTTCTTGGCGCATTCAACGATGCTGGCAATTTCCTGCTTGCTCGGCACCTCCCTGGTTGTTCGAAGACACCTGACAAGAAACTTCATGGTTCCCTCCTTGACCTGGGGGTTCTTGTGAACGAGGAATGTGGTGATATCTTCCAAGCACTCGGTCAAGTTGGTAGAAAGAAACACAGCGTCCAGCGCAGCACCAAGCGCATCAGCAACCGTAACCTTCTTTTCCTTCAATCTCTCCATGATAGGCTGCATGACGTTGGAACGATACTTGGCGAAGCCCTTGCGCAGACCCTTGGCGAGCATTTCGATACATTGCGCTGCCTGAGTGACGACCGCAATGTTGGCGTCCTTCATGCATTTGGCCAAGCAGCGGGTGATCTCACCAAAATCACCATCCTTGATCCTTGGCACATTGACAATAGCATACAAGGCCTCGCAAGCTTCCTTTCTCTCCTTCCATTTGGACGAGGCCAGGTTATCGTAGAAATCCTTGGGCACTTTGCTGATGACGTCTTGTGGCTCGGCCAGGTCAAAAGCGTCAACCTCGCCAGCCTCTTCCTCCTCTTCTCCCTCCTCTCCATACTCGTCACCACCTCCTGCCGCAGGTGCCCGTTCCTTGGCCGCTTGCTGTGATCGCAACAATCGCTCCTGCTTCGCTGGACCTTCAGCCTTGATCTTCTCGAACTGCGCTTCGAGATCTGTCTGCTGTGTTGGTTTGAGGTCGCCCCAGAACATTGGCTTCATAGCCTCGCGCAGCCACCGGTAGAACTCGACCGCCAACCCCGTCGCCTCTGCTCTCACATTCTTGTCGGCGTGGCCAAACACCTTGGGTAGAATCTTGAGAACGGGTTTGGGATCCGCTGTTTTGCAGCCATAGTTATGAAAGATCTGGGTCAAAGCATTAAGCGCCGCAGCAACAACCTTGGGTTGCTTGTTGGAAAGCACCGGCAGAATCTCTTCGATCACCGGGCCGGGAACATCAATCTCGATGAAGAGGAGCAACGCTTCGACTGCTGACGCCTTCGTCGCCGCTCTCGTGGAGGACAGGCCCTTCTCGCAAATTGGTGTGACAGCATGTTGTCTGGCTCGTACACCGCCTTCGCGGCCGCCAAATTTCAGAAATGCGCAGAGGGCAGCCAAGCCATCTTGTTGAGCAGCAACGTTGGAGTCTGCGACTGCTGTCTTCCACAAGCTCGGATCTTGGATGAATGGTCGGAATGCTGGGTCGTACTCGTCGGGTGTCTTTTCGAATGCCTGGGCAGCCTCCTCGTATGCCTGTTTTCGTACTTTCCAGACCTATTCGCCAACTGATGTTTTAGTTTTCCTGTCTGGTAGGTAGTCAGCGAATAAGGAGACGCGCGCACCTTGTGGACCCAGCGATCTGTAAGGGGCAAAGAGCTAAAGTCTTCTTCTCCGTCAGCCATGGCGGGCTGTTCTTCTTCAATGGATGGTGATGTGGTGGTAGAGTCGGAATCTAGCAGGCAGGATTTCAGCAAGTGTCTCCGGGGACTGTGGGCAAGCTGGTCGGTGTGGTTCGTAAGTCTGTCGGTCGAGAGGCAAGTCTTGCGTTTTTCTGAGCCTAGAGTTGAAGTTCGCTTGATTAGCTTCTGCAGCCAAGGCGGTTTCCAACGGCCCGTCATAGCAGCCAGTGTAGTGCGCCGTCTAAGGAACAGAAGCGCATCTGGGAGATTGGCCTTGGTGAGGCTGGAGGAGGGAATGCGAAGGAAGCAACATACGTGCGAGGGGTGAAGCAACAAAGCAAAAGCCAGCAGCTGTTTTCTTTGCGACTTGTTGGGTTTGGTGTCGAGACCGAGCTGGCTGTTGCGCGTGATTGGCTTCCAGAAGGAGAGCGAGGGGAAGCTCTTGCTCGGCGGGGGGCGATTGTTGCGAGGATGTTCGCCGAAAAGGATCGTCTGCGCGGTGGTTGTTGACAATTGCAGTTGTTGTGACTTGCCGCCCAAGATTTCTCGCTCAAGGCTGGCTCGCGGTGAGAAAGCGTGTCTGGGGCGCCCTGACCCTGTGCTCTTGGCTCTGCGGGACAGGTGTGGGTGTGGGGCCATTCGCTGTCACGGACAGTTGCCCTATGGATGCAGATAAACACCACAATGAATAAGGAATGCTCTGATGGAGTTTGGGTACAAGTAGGGAGTCTCTTGATCCCTTGATTATTCTATGTGCGCATATGCACCGCCTCTCCAGTTGTTGGTAATTTCCTCTTGTCTTTCTCTGAGGGCGGGGGATGCTGACTGGACCCTTCTTTCCACTGACAGACTTCGCTCTGGCAATTGTTGACATGGGGAATTGCTGCAGAAACCAAACCACAGTGTGGCTGAGGTGATGTCACTGGCTGAGGCTTGACACGGCTGGCAACCTCCTGTGGCAGCTGTCGTGGCCCGATCTCTCTCTATCTTGGCAGGCCTGGCAGCAAGCATGGGAATTGGATGGCCAGCGACAGCAAATGCCACCCACCACAGATTGCGAGCTTGCTTTCGAGTTTCAAGTGTTGTTCTGCCCCGCTGGATGCCCGCCATAGAGGGACCATGAGATCCATTTCCCACGGCAACACCGCCTCCATCCAGAACTCCCTTCTTCAGCCCTGAGTTGATATCCGTGTCTGGAAGCCCAACCACAAACCCTGGACACCTCGCCTTCCCCAGTACCCCAGGTCCACTTTTCACGACCCCTCCAACCATCCACCCAATCCATCCGCGCGTGCATCTGAGGATTGGGATTGAAACAGACATTCGACGAAACCTTCTCGAACAAAGCGCCACCCCTTTCCCGACGCTGTTGTTTGTCACCAACAATCTTCCGCCATCCTTCCATGCCCACCCGGAATCCACCTCAAAGAATACCTCACCTCTTGACACCGATTTCAACCCAACGGCCGCCGCCGAGACGAGAAGGTTCCCGACCGCTGATTTCAGGCCGATAAATTTCCCCGCAATTTCCTGTCTCCCGCTCTAGCAGAACGGCACGGCCCGGGGGCTCCAGGTTGCCCTCCGAGTCTCCGCGATGAATACAAACATCCTGACCACCCGTCAGGCTGAGGAGCTGTAGGTTTCCTGTCGTGTGATCACGTCCACAGCGGGCGGGGTTGGGTCTTGACGAAGCCGAGGCAGGCAGGGACTGACAGCGATGCAGACACAAAGCCATCATCGCCTACCTTACTGCCAACAACCTTTCGAATACCGCGTCGGCCCTGCGATCAGAGCTCAACCTTGGGGAGGATGTGTTTGATCCAGCAACCGCAAAGAAGTATGAGGGGCTGCTAGAAAAGAAATGGACGAGTGTCGTGCGGTTACAAAAGAAGGTCAGTCGCGTGGTCGGTTTCTGTGTTTGTCGGCCTGTCCATCTGACATTCTTTCCCAGATCATGGATCTCGAGTCCCGGAATAGCACTTTGCAATCAGAGCTCGAAAACAGCACCCCCACGTCCCGACAAAATAAAGATCCAGTAGCCTGGCTGCCCAAATCTCCAGCCCGCCACACGCTGCAATCCCACCGAAATCCAATCACATGCGTCGCCTTCCACCCAGTATTCTCATCACTGGCTTCTGGCTCGGAGGACCAAACCATCAAAATTTGGGACTGGGAGCTGGGCGAGCTCGAAAGGACGATCAAAGGCCATACCAAAGCTGTGCTCGATGTCGATTTCGGCGGACCTAGGGGAAACACCTTGCTTGCTTCGTGCAGCTCAGACTTGACCATCAAGCTCTGGGACCCATCAGACGACTACAAGAATATCCGAACGCTCCCTGGTCACGACCACAGCGTCAGCGCAGTTCGATTCATCCCGTCAGGGGTAGCAGGTGGTACCGGCAACCTCCTTGTCAGCGCGAGTCGAGACAAGACGTTGAGGATATGGGATGTGAGCACAGGCTATTGCGTAAAGACTCTTCGAGGACACGCCGAATGGGTCCGTGATGTCTGCCCATCCATTGACGGGAGGTTCATCTTGTCGACGAGTGACGATTATACCGGCCGGTTGTGGGACGTCTCGATACCGAACCCGGAGCCGAAGACCACACTGATCGGACACGAGCACGTTGTGTTATGTTGCGCCATTGCTCCTGCGGCTGCTTATCCACATCTTGCCGCCATGGCAGGGATCAAGAAGCCACCAGCAACGAGTGCCGTAGAGTTCATGGCGACCGGCTCAAGAGACAAAACGATTCGGCTGTGGGATGCGAGAGGGACGTGTATCAAGATATTGGTGGGCCACGACAACTGGGTGCGGGGCCTTGTCTTCCACCCTGGTGGAAAGTACTTGTTGTCCGTGGCTGATGATTATACGTTGCGGTGCTGGGATCTGACCCAGGAGGGTAGATGTGTCAAGACAATAGGGGACGCACACGGGCATTTCGTGCAGTGTATCCGGTGGGCGCCTTCGATCGTCAAGGATGTCCCGGCAGTCAATGGTGAGGGCGCCAATGGTGAATCGAACGGGACACCAAGGAAAAGCAGCGGGGGCTGCCGGTGCGGGTGGTGAGGGGCAGATTCGGTGTGTCATTGCGACAGGGAGTGTTGATTTGAACGTGAGGATTTTTGCCAACTGAACCTACAGGAGGGGTACTCAAACATCAGCCACATTGCACACAAAGACAAGCTCGGTATTTAATAAGAGAAAAGCCAAGGAAGAGGAGTTGGTGGAGCGATTTATAGCTTATCATGCAAATCATGCAAGCCGCCAGCGTCTGTCAATGGCAGGAGGGGCAAGTCGAGGATCGAGGTCTAAGAGACAAAAGGGAATCCTGTCAGTCGCTACAAACGGTAATTGGCTGCATATAATCAACATGTCCGAAAAACTTCTTGGTCGGTACGGGGGATCTTCAAGATGAGACGGTGTGCCTGTAAGAGGAAAAAGTTGCAACAATCAATGTTCACTTTGCGGAGGTGTGTGGTACAACTTTTGATGACTGATGAGCCAAAGAATTGGGCGTGAGAGGGGGGGATAATCTCGAACGTCGTGGGTCTTTTCTCGCTGGGAACAAGATGTTGTTGAACAGAAGTTAGATAGATACCCCCCAAAGTTGAACGATTTATGATTTGTGTGTTGTCGAGCTATCCGGTATGTTTGTGGTGAGTAGGCACAACGCCTTGCAGAATCAAAATGGGGGCTTTACTTAGAAACCCCTCATGCCTCCCCTACGGGGTACGAACTGCTTTCCACCTCGGTCGAGAATCTCGATAACAGTCATCCAAGGCTGGTCATGGGGTGTTTGGACGACGTGAGTTTTGATTTGGACGCATTGCTGGTTGGCATAGTAGGGAGAACAGGTTGATACCAAGCCCGTGAGGCTAAGTGGAAACAATTGACTGCAGGTAGAAGTGTTAGATTTCTTTCCGCATGATCTGTGACAAAGGATTCAAACTCTTACCGATTGTCCCTGCGAATGAAGCAGTCCTCAACTAGGGGGTGGCTTCCTCTGACAATTTGTTGAAACTTGACGTCAATCTCGTCTTTGCGTCGCATATATTGCTTCTGCATCTTGCTCCAGGAGATGCAATCCGGAGTATGACGGCAGACCTCAGAGTTGGGGTGCTGCAACTTGTGAAACTGGCGATAAATGGCGTCCGGCAAGCGGTGGCCGATAATGGAGTGAATCCTGTGCTTCCACTCCGAGCAAAGATAGACGTCCTCCCGGCGTTTCACATCGGTCTTGGCTTGATAACATTGAGTCATGTGCCATCGACCCAGGACCTCCACAAGTCAGTCCTCGCGAGTGTCGTCGAGCTGATCGTGCCACTCCTTCAGGGCAGCTATGTCTCGGGTGTGATCTTGGGGCTCCTGTCTTCCAACTCGATCGTGATACCGCCGTCATTGTGGCTCTCAGAGTCGAAGAGTGGCTTTCTGAAATAATCAGTGGTTTGTTTCTGCGGTCGATCATACTTGTTTTCTTCGTTCAGCCACTTCCCACGAGCCCAAGCATTGCTGGCTCGCACGGCGGCCGTAAAGGCTTTGTGGTCCTGCATCCCGTCAGGTTTGTTGTGTAGAATTCAAGGAGATAATGTACACCAAAAGAAGAGTAACAGATGACAGTCGGTCGAAGGTTTTCAATTTTCCAAGGTGGAATATTGGCAAGAGATTTGTGGCCAGCAAGACCTTAACTAGGTGGAAACCCCCTAGACCAACCTACATCGTTCCTTCCCTCTGCTGCTTACTTGGTAAAAATCACTATATACTATCCCTCACACCGCCCCAAGATACCTCAGCCTGAGGATCGGCCCCTTTTAGGACCGACCCACCCCCTGAAGCTCCTCATTAGGGAACTGGACCTATTGAACCAACCTCCACTGCTCCCCATCATCTCTCTTCTCCTTCCCCTTAACCGGCACCCAAAGCCACAACACCTGCAAATGCCCCGGCGTGATCCCCATCTGATGGGCTCCCCAAAAGAACTGCCACACTGGCTGCACAGCTTTCGTCTTGCCCACCTCCTGAACCGAGAAACTGTCCCCGCTATCGTCATCATTTTCCGGAGCATCCGGGATGTCGTAGTAGCACCCCAGGTTCCCGTTGCAGAGGTATGGGTGTTTGAATCCTTGCTATTTCACGTACACCCAAAAATCAACATCGGTCTCCTAAAATTGAAAAAAGAGGTGACATGGTACTCACGATAGTATAATACCTCTCCCCATCAATCCCGGCCTTGGCCTCCTCGAGGCAGTGCCACGCGTACGTGTTCTTGCCGTAGTAGCTGTCCTTGTTGTTGGGCATGCTCTTGTCGTTGAACGTACAGACGCCCCTTGACGAGACGAGCATGTAGGGGTAGCTTTCCGTCCGCGTGAATGTGGCGCAGTTGGATTTGGACAGCAATCCCGACGCGGTCAGACAGCCGATGGTGTCTGTTGCCGGGTCGGCCGAGACGTAGGAGCTCGAGTTGAGGACGTGGATTTGGCCTTGGCCGACAAAGTCGTCTATTACGTTTGGGGATGCGAGTGCTGCTCCTAAGAGGAGGAAGATTGGTGATGAGGTTCTCATTGTGTTGTTGATTTGTGGTTGGGGTGAAAAAATGATTCTTGTGAAGAGGCTGTTATTGGTGAGATGCGAAAAGTGATGACGAGGCTCAAGAAAGGCGGGGGATCACATGGCCCTTTTATTCAGATCTGATCTCGAAGGATTTCTCGGCTGCGGGAGCACGAGATCATAGATCATCTATGTTGGTGCCAAAGGGAGGTGTGATTCGGACTGACAAAAACCGGGGATAATTCCTCCATGACCGTTTCCCAGTTCCCATCAATATGGGGCCAAACACAACCTCATCGCATGTGTCAGACATCTATAAGCCTTTTTCGCTCTGCTATAGCTGTAGGGAATTTTCATCACCAAACCCAGTCGCGTCCAGACTTTTCCCTTCAGCGCGACGTCAAAAGGGCCCTGAGCTAGACCCAAGAAACATTTAAAGTCGGTTCTGCCCAGTCGCCATGGTCGATCAGATATTACCTGCCAGACCTTGACAGATGCAAACTACTATGACAACCCCAGTCTTGGACATGACCATGGGCAAAAGCCGAAAGTGACCAAGTGACTAATGCATGACTGTGGTAGGTACAGGTCTACAGCAGCCGACCGTTGCGCCGCTTTTCCCCGGATCGTCGCAGTAAACGGTCCTGAAGACAGGCTGACAGCTCGAGTTGGCTGGGCCGAGCACACCTTCCCCAACGGGCCGCCCATACAAAACGACAAACACCCCAGACCCTCTTTCCGGTTGAAGTGAGCGGTTGAATGGCCGCGCTGGACGTCTTGATTAAATTAAATACACTCCAACTCTGCAGCTCGTTTATCTACAGCGAACGCGGGGTACGGTCATGTTTCCTCTTTGATGGCAGGGGTTCGATTCCTGAGCGCGGTACTTGGTTATTGCTCTCGGATTTGTCATGATTAGACGTCCAAGAAAATCTAAAGTGCTGACGTGTGTGTCCATGAAACCTCTTTTGCTCTGAAAAGCTTGTTTCCGCACCTGCTTGATTTGGGGGTTTCCTTTCAGGGGTACATTGAAGGTATAATTGACGGATTAGGGCCCTTTCCGGGAACTCGGATTCTGCTGTTGCTTTTTCTTACCAGCTTTTGACCTGCCAGATGCCCAGATGATCAGTTCCTTCTCCTTGCGGATACGTCCGAGAAGGCCTGATGCGGGCCACTCGCTCCAGCGGTCCCTTGTTGGGCCGTTGCAGGGCCGATTGGGCTGCTTCGTCATTATCAAAAACCCCGGTCCCACCGCCAGCCAACACATCGTAATAGATTCCTTCTCTCAAGGCCCATGGTGGACCAGGAAGCTTGAGGTCTTTGTAGAGGGGAAATTCGAGGCAAACCAGCTTTGCAGGTTGAGGTCCGAGCAATTCTCCCATTCGACGGCCCCAGTCTCGACGCATCTCCGGGAGGAGAGCACATAAGAACTGGCCGGTCAGCACAGACCCGAGCGGACATGGCATGCCAAAAGCAGCAGACTTACAGTGTAATCATAGATAAGATCAAAACCCTCAAAGGTCTCCCCCTCGCGCACACACTTGCCCTCCCAGTCGCGCTTGAAAAAGTCACCAGCCATAAACGTTACCTCTCCCCGCTGATCCTTCGGGTACTTTTCTCGATTCCCCTCTCCATAGTTGTGTGCAAGGGGTGCATCTAGTTGCTTCGCGGCATAAGCCCTCGCAGTCTCGACACCTGTCGGTGAGACGTCAAGCCCATACACATCGAACCCATGCAGGGCCAGCATCACGACGTCATAGCCTTTTCCGCAGCCCTACAATGATTGTTAACATCTCATGGCGCCATTCTGTGAAAGCCGAGTAAACATACCGGCACCAACGCCTTTGGCCTCCTTCGCTCACGCGACGGCCATGGAGCAGACTCGATCAAGTCAATAAGGGCAGGCGATGGCTTCCCCCTGTCCCAGAGATCGTTCTGCTGCGAGTCCCACAACGCCGACCACCCACTGGTCTGGGCGTCTCGGGTTGTGTGATTCGCCTGAAAATGCTTGATGAGCTTAGTGGGAACAAATGGTTCCCCGGAGTTTGGTGTGTTAGAAGTCATGGTTTCGATTTCTGGTTCGTGGTCAGGGCAAGCAACACAATCAAAGGCAAAGGCGCAGGACAAAAAGACAACCCCTCTCAAATTATTCACAGGTTCACCGGAATACTTGCCCAAAAGTGGAGCCTAGCAACCGTGTCATGCCAAGCTGGGTTACATAAGCCATCTCCTTCTCCCCCTTTTCTACCCCTGAGATAATTGTTAGAGTCAGTGCTAGAACAAAAAGTCAACATGGGAGGGTTGGTGCAAGATGATAGCAAGCATTATATCAGCCACGAAGATTGACGATCGCCGTACCTAGTCGATTACCGAGCCAGCAACCGAAACATGGAGAAGCTCACTGCCCCCGCATCGACAACCTCCACGCCTACTCCAAACGGAATATTGGAGACCGGCCCTTGAGGTGAAATCACTATACCAATTTAGCCTCGACCGAACTGCAGCCTCGCTCACCAGCAATTCTGTTTCGAAATCATGAAGGCCAAGCCAGACTTTGCTGCGTTCATGTCTCCACGCCCGTATGAGGCTATATATCGAAAGGCCTATTTACCTTACCACCCGGCTCAAATCCGACCATGCGGCTCTCACCCACGGCAATCTCACATCTTCACATCCCAATGTTCATAAAACACCACCCTCTCACCCATCCCACCACCATGACCCTTTCAACCACCACCGATCAACTACCAACAAACTCCCCCAGAGCATCATGGCCAAACTCACCCTCCTCACCCTCCTAGGTCTGCTGACCCCAACAGCCCTCTCCCTCCGCCCCTCCCCAGGCTGCGGCAAAACCCCCGCCCTCGTAACCTCCTCCTCCACCACCACCCCCCTCCGAATAACCTCCAACAACAAACAACGCGAATTCTTCGTTCGCCTCCCCCAAAACTACAACTCCTCGACCCCCCACCGCCTAATCTTCACCCTCCACGCCCTAGGCGGCACAGCCCAGCAAGTCATCGCCGGCCAAGGGGGCTACCTCCCCTACTACGGCCTCCCCCCCCTAGCCAACTCCTCCACCATCCCAACAGTCTTCGTAATCCCCAACGGCCTCAACAACGGCTGGCAAAACTCCAACGGCGAGGACGTCACCTTCCTCCGCTCCGTCCTCTCCACCGTCGAGTCAGACCTCTGCGTCGACCAGGACCTCCGCTTCTCCACCGGCTTCTCCTACGGCGCCGCAATGTCCTACTCGCTCGCCTGCTCGCTCGGGAGGGAGATCAGGGCCGTGGCCGCGCTGAGCGGGAACCCCCAGATCAGCGGGTGTGCCGCCGGCTCCGAGCCCGTCGCCTACTACGGCCAGCACGGGACGACGGACAACGTCTTGCCTCTGGCTCAGGCGAGGCAGATGAGGGATCGTTTCCTGAAAAATAACGGTTGCGCCGCCCAGGCTGAGCCGCCCGTCCCGGCGGCGGGAAGCCAGGGGAAGGTCAAGACGGTGTATACCGGTTGTTTGCCCGACAAGCCCGTCACGTTTGTCGTTTTTGACGGGGGCCATGTTCCCACCCCCAGGGAGACAGGCGAGAGCGAGACTTTTGCGCACAAGGAGACTTGGGAGTTCTTTAGTCAGTTTACCTGAGACCGTCAAGTGGGTAACAGCAGAGAGGTCATCAATGCATACCAAGTTTTTTAGTTTCAAGTATTTTCATGTTCTCATTACTACTCTGCTAGGAAAACGTACAAAGGCCTAAAATGAACCCATGAATCATCATCCTCAACAATCCGTCCCCACACCCTCCTGATACACACCCTTAAAACCTATCAACCCCAGTAACCCTGTTCACAGCCTCCTTCACATACCCACTAATATCGTTATCCCTCCCACAATGCTCACACTTATGCATAACCTTCCCCTGCGGCACATTTACATTGCCAGTCCCAACACCACCAACATTCCCATTGCCAGTACCCGAACTCGCAGCCCAGGCTCCAGTAGCAGCAGCAAGAGCAGGGCTCACAAACTTATTTTGCCCAGTCATATACTGCTCAGACTGCACGGGCTGCATACCCCTCGTCTTCAAGTCGCTGTTGTTGTTGTTGTTGTTGTTGTTGTTGCTGTCTCGCGGAACTGAAGATCTGTAAGCATTGGGCATCACCTCAGGGTTCATTTCCATAGAATGATCAGCAGGGCGGGAGACAGACTCTCTATACGCCTCAGGCATCACCTCGGGGCTCATTCCCTGCTGCTCATGCGGCTTGGTCACCGACTCCCGGTAGGTATCTGGCATGACTTCTGGGCTCATGCCCTTGGCCGTGCTGGGGAAAGAAGTATACCGGAGAGTGGCCGATTCGCCGGCGGCGGGGGGAGGGTTGGTAGCCTTGCCGGTCTCGGGAGCAGCGTGTACCGGAGGCGAGATAACCGTGTGGTGAGACGACGGGTGCGCGTTGGTTGGGCTGGAGGATGAGGCCGGAAGAGGCAGGTCCTTCAAATGGCTATCGCGAGTGTCTATGTTGGAAGGCTGGCTTCGGTGATGCTGGGTGAAGGGAACACCAGTCGGCCCAGTGGGTGAAGACACGTTACGGCCGGACGACTGCTGGTCATGGGTTTGGACGGTGGGCTCCGTGGCGCGACGGGAGTTGTCCTTGGGCTTAATCTTGACGCCTGAGGGTGTTCCAGAGGGCAGCTTGTTGTATGGCCCAGAGTCGGTCCTGTTCTGCGAAGGACGGCTGGACCCAGAGGCGGCAAGATCGTGTGCTCTGCTACCCTCGGTGGGGCCAGCATCTCTTTTGATACCAGATTCAGTACCGGAGGGGAGATGTTTGTACTGGCCGGAATCCTGAGTTAGATTCCCCTGGCGTGAGGTCTCAGTCGTCGAGCCGCGAGCCTTGTGTGCGGCCACGCCAGCAGCACCAGCGGCAGCGGCACCAGCGGCAGCAATGCCGGATGCATTGCCGGAAGAGAGATGGTTATAGTTGTCAGGCTCTTGATTTATCTGACCCTCGGTTGAGTGGCGAGCGGTGTTCGAGTTATCGGTAGACTGGTCACTCTTCACGCCAGATGTGGTGCCGGAAGCAAGATGGTTGTAAGCACCAGGCTCCTGCGTGATAACACCAGTCCGAGATCCATGAGGCTCGGATTGACGGGCTGAGCCTAGAGCCACACCAGACGGAGTGCTAGACGAAAGATGGTTGTAGGCAGGCTCCTGAGTGGAGGATCCTGTGTGAGTATTGTTGGACTCGGATGGATGGTTTGAGCTAAGCGGCCGACTAGAAGAGGCAAAGACATTGTAGTCACCAGGCGCGTTGGCCACTGGTCTGCTGGTATTGATGGACTCATGTACAGCTGACCCACGAGGGCTGATGTTGGTCGAGTTTGACTGGACGCCAGAGGGCAGAGTGTTGTAAACCACGTTGGTGTCTGGGTGCTGGTTGGTGGCTGTGTTTGCCGTGGTAGAGTCCCTTGATTGCCTCATAGCAAGTGGGGCACCGCTGGCGGCCGCGCCAACCACGGCAGCGGGAACCCAGCTACGAGAGCCCTTCGGATCATCGCGAGGAGGGGAGGGCGGCTCTCTAGGATGCTCAAAAGGAGTGGAGGGGTCATCATGCTTGTGGGTAGCAAGTCCGACAGGAACAGCTGTGCCGGGAACTGGGTGGGCAGGATCGTGCTTGTGAGCAAGTTCAACAGCATCGAGGCCGACGGCAGATCCAACCCCTGAGCTTCTGGGCTGCCTAACTTGAGCTGTGTTGCTGGCGGGGGCTTGCGAAGCGAGCGGCTGGTTGGGGTGAGAAGAGAATGAAGGCTTCTCCTGCCGGGTGTTTTGGTCCTCAGTGACCTTGCCGTCCTTGTCCTTCTTGTGATGCAGCAGCCCAAACGCACCGGCACCAGCAGCGGCACCAGCAGCGGCCTTGGTACTGTTGTGATTCGAGTTATCAGTGTCAGTAGGGCTATCGGAAGATGCCCTGCGGTCCTTGGGCTCGCTCCTACTTCCCTTTCTAAGGCGGTTGCGAGTCTTTGTGGTACCCGTCGTGCTTCCAACCAGAACAGGCTCTGGCTTGCGCTCAGCCTGCTGCGCGGGAGGCTCGTGGGTCGAGGTATCTTCCTGAAGCCTCTCCTCGTCCTTATGCCGGGTGAAGATGCCAAGAACCTTGTGCTTCTTCTCGCCTTGGACGGATCGGCTCCGGCTCCTGTGCTTGTCGACAGACGAGTTGCGTCTATCATCCCGCGGCTTACGCGAAAGGAGCCCGCCGGCAGCACGAGTGCCCTGATCCTCACTACTGCTCCTCAAGTGCCTAGCCTGAGTCTCGGTGTGGGAATTCTGAGCATCCTTGTCGTTCCTATTCTTGTCCGCCATGCCGTAAGCCGCGGCACCGGCACCGAGGGCAGCGGTGCCTGCAAGAGCAGCGTTGCGGCTGTTCGATGTCGACGTAGCTTCATCGTCGCGCGCGTTCTTGGGAGACGACGAAAGCGGGAATGCTCGTTGGGTGGGGGACTGTCGGCTCACGCTGATCTCACGGTCGGTCGGGCCTGAGCCAGGCGCTGCAACAAAAGCATTGTCCCGCGAGACGCTGTGGGGGAGCGAAGAAGGTGGGACATTGGACCTGTCAGTTTCAGAGAATGTCTGCTTCTGCTGCCCTTCAGGAATCTCCGAAAGGGGGGCAGGAAGCACAGTACCGCCGGGGCCGCCAGCCGTGGCATTCCTGTCGCCGGTTGTGGCAGCCTGGCTGTGGCGCCTGCTCTCTGCATCCTGGCTGCCGTGGCCGGATACTGAGTTATATACTCCAGTACCCCTGGGGAAGTCAGCGGTGCCGACGATGTGGGATGTTTCGGAAGCTGCTGACCTTTGAGGGAGATGATGGTGCTGGTCATGGTCGTCCTGCGCGCTGCCATGACCTGTCACCGTGTTATAGATACCTCCGCTGGAAGCCTTTGGGAGGTCGCCCCAGTATGGTGGGTCGGAGCGTTGCTCGTGGCTTCGACGCGGGGTTATGTCGGTGCTGTCAATCGTGTTGTGGTCACGGATGGCTGCTTCAGCCCCAGCGCCAACGGCAGCAGCACCAAGTGGCTTCTCATTGGCATTATTCCTTCGGATCGGGAACTCTTCATCACTGTTCTCTTTGGCCAACTGTCTTGGTTGTAACAATCCATCATCTGCTGGCTGGGAGGTCTGGTAGGGTCCAACATCGTCTCGGACGTAGGTGCCCCCACCAACTGCTTCTGATGGTCCAACCCAGCGGTCATTGTTGCCCTTGGCTGGTTGGATGGTCTCGGACTCGGTAAAGTTGACACCGGAATCGGTATGAGCGTGGCCGCGGGAATCGGTCGCCTTGGGGAGCTTGTTGAGCTCACGGTGGTGGTGACCTTGGTCTTGCTCTTCCGGGTACTGCCGGGGCTGCTGCACAGGTTCGTCGGCTGGAGTGGGTGGGATCGAGGAGGGGAAGGCCCCGGGAATGTGCTGCGCCGCCATGTTCGTCAAGGGTCGAGAGGAGGTTGTCAATCAAATTTGCACGAGGTGGTCAACGTCGTCACAAGATGCAGTCCGTGAGCAAAGTCTGAGGGAAGAGTAAGGCATGTACCACAAGGTACAGATGTGGGAGAGAGACGAGTAGTAATTATGCAGTCTATTTGATGTGCGTAGGAGTCAATCTGGGCCGGGTTGGGCCGGGCAGAGCTACGTCAACGGGGTCTCTTGATGTGGAATTTCCTCGATTCCCTTCAGGCTTCATTGAGGGACCGTCGATCTTGACATCATCGGCTTGTGGAATCGTGGGGATTGACCAATGGCGTGTTGTAGAAAAAGCGGGCTCCCGCCCTGCCGGTCACGCCTTGACGCCTGGCTTGGCACGCTGCTCCAACTGTGGAAGCGGGTGCGTCACTGGCGCTGTGAAACAAAAGATATTACCCTGATTATCAAACCTTGGAAATGCTCTCGTGCGTCAGAGCTGAGAAGAGCCATCATCGATTGGACGCCCGCTGCCGGCGTAACCGCGTGAGTGGTCTGTTTGGATGTATCGAGATGGTTGATTTTAACTCCGTGAGATGGGCTTGGCACCTGGATATCAGGGGAACCCTAACCCTTTCACTTTACATGTAGGCGTTGACATCGACAACAATCAACAAACGTAACTGATTAAGATTCACATACTTTAGCATCAACAGTAAGCCATTCTGACAATCCCTCGTCGTCCGAACTATCATAATTGCTCAGTGCGAACAAGAAACTCCCGTGACCACCCGCCTCCGACATAATGCTCGCCAGCAACCGATCACGGCTCTCTGTCATTACCGCTGACTCAATGCCGTCTCCACCTACACCACTTGAACCTCCGACACAAAAGCTAGAACTACACTCAGAAATTGACATTGTTTCCCTGTAAATTCTTTCTCTGGTTCTCGAGGATCCAGGTTTCAGCCCGGCAACCTGGCGTGTGCTCTCTGTCCGCTTGCTGTCCTCCCGGCCCAGGACAATACGGATCTCCTTGACATTTTCCGGAGTATCAACATCCATAGGTGTATCCAGCTCCTTCGGCTCCGAGTCTCTGCTCTTCCCCGTCACCCCAGTCGTGCTCGACAACCTCGATCTCCTCCTCCCTCTCCTCCCTCGTAGCTTCGATCGGCAAAATGCCACTTCCGTACTCGTACACGTCGTATACCCTCTGGTTTGGCTCTCTCCGCATTCCTCTCCCTGTTTCTCCTCGTCTTCTTGCTCGTGCCGGCGATGGTAGATACGCTTCGGGTCCATGTAGTCAGGCGAGAACATAACTCTTCTGTAGGACGATGGCGAGTTAGACTGGTCATTGTTACTAGTGGGAACGGAAGAAAAAGGGTCTTCCTCTTCTGGTACTGGGCGAGGTGGTCTTTCCCTAGAGTTTGTTGGCGGCGGCTGTGCCACCTGCCTCGTGGGCTGAGCTTGGGGTGTAGGTTGCGGAGGTGGTGCTACACCTGCTCCGATACCTACTCCGACTCCAACGGCGGTGCTGGAACCGGCGCTCACTGTCGGTGCACCGCCCGCTTCAAGGGAGGCTTGATACTCTTGAGGGGACTGGAGGCGCCGGATGAAGCCGTACTTTGCAATCTTTAGGCATGATCAGTATCCTCAGCTGAGGTACCATCACAATGTCCAACATGGTGTCTAGAAGAGAGAGAGGAGACGTACCTGATCCTCAGCTTCACTCTGCAAATCTCTTGTCTCGTACTTGGGCCAGACGATCTTGCTTGTGCAGCAAGAGACGCAAAACTCGGTCCTGTCAGGGCAGAGCGGTTTCCCAGAGTCGTTCCGTGCTCTAATCTCAGGCGGCTGTGATGTCGATCGGAACATTCCCATGAAGCCCCAACCTATCTCTCTCAAGCGGACTTCAACATCGAAATCAAAGTGAAGGTATCTTCTGAGTTCCCTAAGTCCATCCTCATTTCTCCAGCCCTTCTTGTTAACTTTCAAGATACTATCAATCAAAGCCGCGTCGACTTCCCGATTGACGGTGACCGGACAGGTCATGTTCTCGTAAATCTCTGGTGTCCACAAGTGTAATTGGGCTTCTGTCTGTCCTGACCAGTGGGCTGCTCGGTTGTAGGGCCATGTCCGAGAACTGCGGTGTCGGCACTCGCGATGCCTTCGACAGAAACAGCCGCTGACGTGGGAAGATGAGACGCGAAATGAGGACTCGGATGGCTCTGGAACTGGGCAGGCAAACGGGAGGCCGAGCAGCGAGGTTATAGTTGGCCGGTAGGAGTCGCGACAGTCGGATCGAGGCTGGGGGTAAGTTTCGTAGGTGAGGGACTTGCGCCAGCTCCGAAGCTTGCGCTCGTAGGTGACCTTGCTGGCATGCTGAGCATGGGCCGTGAAAGCTGGGAGGGGGTGTCCGACACCTGTGGCGGTGACTCCGGCTGTCAAGTCGGTTGATACGCCGCTTTCATTGCGCATGGCGATGTCCGAAACAACATCATCGCCCTTGGGCAGAACGTCATGGCGCTCGCCGCTGCGGTAGAGATAGCGAACGTTGACCGAGTCGAAGATGCGGTTGTGCCGTTGGAGTCTAGTTGTGTCAGTAAATTTCGGTCAATCTGAATCTCAAAGCAGTGCCATACTCTCCGGTCGATCGATTGATGTTGAACTGCAGCTTGAAACTGACAATGATTCGATAGACAGGTCTTGCGCTGGGATCTCCACAATTGTAGGTGCCAGATCGCTCAATCCGCATCACGGGTTCCAGCACGCTGACAGAGGCATAGACGCCCTTTCCCCCTTGGATATTCTCTTCGAGAGTGACTGGATGAATATGTGAAAGGAGAATGGGCGGCTGCTGAGGTGGCTGGGCTGGTCGAGAAGCGGGAGGAGGGCCACTGGCTGGCGGTTGTTCTGGGTCAGGGCAGGCATACTGGCGCTCTGGAGACCTCTTGCACGACCTGCGTCGCCGTCTCGATCTCTCGTTGCGACGGTAGCGATAAGACTCGTAGTTCTCGGACATTCGAAATCAGATCACTGTTGGACGTGATGGCTGCATTCATGATGGAGAAATCAGAAGAGTATATGGGCGGTAAAGGCCGGTTAGGTAGGGGGTGGTTCATGGTTTTTATTCTCTATTTGGCAGCGACTGGACGATATCTGGTGGCCAAGGAACATGTCGACTGAGGGTTGAGAAAATCACCAGGCGAGAGTAGCCAAACTTTATGACAGACAGCGTGTGTTGTTTAATTTTAGCTAGCATCAAAAGTCAAAATTACCTGACTGGAGGTCGGTTCGTTTCCCGTATAGCCGCGGGTAATTTGCAGCCAAGACGTTGAAGAACCGGGCCCCGATGCCTCGTGAGTCGTGATGCACGCCATCGACGAACACCCAAGAGTCCATGACAGGCGCCAATGCTTGAGCAACCTAATTTTGACGACCGACCGTTGAAAAATAGCAGGTGCAGGGCTGGTAAGGCTAGTAGGGTCGGTGATAATGCAGCCCTGTGATTCTTGGCAAATTCGGCGTCGCCTGACCCTTATACCCATGAGAGCTGGGCGATGTTTTAGGGCTGGTGTTGACGACGAGGAATGTTTCGTGCCGCCAGCATGAACAGCTATTCAACATTTGGCCGACATCATCACACCCTGCAGTTTCGGAACACCGGAAATCAAAGCAAAAAAAGATATCACATGAACGCATAATGGAAGTGAAAGGAAAAATTGAGACGAACTGCCATCCAGAGTGGCCGGCATACAGCTGTGTTGTGGCATTTGAACTTTGACATTAGCCACCTTGAAGTTGACTCGACGTTGATTCAACGTTGGATCTCCAGACTTCCCCAGATGTTGATTACCATATTCCCCATGTGTGATCAGATCTGGACTGGCCGGGTCCGGGGAAATCTTGGCCCATCCGTCAACCCCAGAGGGAAATAGCCGACCGTGCATTGCGCAACAACTCGCGCCGTCCATGGCCATCCAGGATAGGATGAGGCTCCAAATTCTGCATCTGATGCTGTCCCTGCCCTCTTCCAGGATTAGGCCTGCTTCTTTTGTTTTTGCCTGAATTGGATGAACCAAGAACGAGTCGAGCACCAGCGCTCGGCTATCTCCGCGAAAGCCGAGTCATGGTCGGGGATACCAGCTCCACCACACACCCCCATGGTCATCCACAATATCACCGAATCGACACCGCTCTTGATCATCACCACAGCCGTCCAGCGACCTCAGCTGAGTTTTTCGCTGCATTTGGCCTCAAAAATATCTGATCTCGTGATGTTCAATGGGCTGACAGAAAGGACCAGACGCAATACAAATACAGGGAACGCGATGCTGAACAGGGCACGGTGGAATTATCAATGGCAGAATCTTCAACGAAGGTTGAACCCTTCCAATGAAAATCAACCTGGGCTTTTTTGCAACGAACTCCCGAAGCAGGGTGGGCAGTGGGAACCCTGAGCTAGGCCAGAGCATGGAACAAAGTCGACATGTGATCCCGGCATTCTCAACGGTCTCTCCCAGACCGGATAAACACCACAACGGCTCGCTGAAACCGCCGATATACGCATCCTATTACAGAGACACATTTGAAATCGAACATCTGAACGACAACAAATTGAGTTCAAGGCATGTAGTAGGTAGAACCCTTACATCAGCAGTGCTATGAAGGCCTGGAGGTTTGGATGCCGGGATGAAATTCAACATCCTCGCCACTCCCGACATCTGGATCCGTGTCAGGCTGGATAGGCCCGAGAATATGGCCGCTTCAAGAGGAAGAAACAAAACCCACCCACAAACGTCATCTCAATGTCTGATCCAGAGCGTTGGAGCTATCTCGGGCCTTCCGAGTTCGTCCGAACTTTGGCTTTTCTCTCCGCAAAAACCATCCCCGCGGCAAGGTCCAACCCCAGATATGCACAGGGGCAAGTGGAGAGGCTCAACTGCCTGGGACGAAGCCACAGGCCACGAGGACAGCAAAAAGACTTCACAGAACATGGGGTGTTGTGGAGGGATTCACCGGGGTAGTCGGGGTAGGGTCGGGGTCGAAGGTTCGTCGAAGCTCATGAGAGCAAAGGTATATTATCCCCTTCCCCAGGAGCCATCACCGCCAAGTGTTCCTCTTTCTCATATTCCTGTATCAGTCGACACAGAGGCTGAGACTCAGACATTCCCGCTGCCAAGGGTTCGGAATTATTTGAAGTATTTATCACCTGCTTCATACCTCGTCTCAGTCCTCCCTTACCTCCCGTCTCGTTCTCATTGTCTCGCCCTATCACCGACGACAACAACCGACCCTAAAACACCAACACTCACCCTCCTCCACCTGCCATCTCAACCCCAGCACAACCGCCTCAACTCAGTCAACATGCCCGGTGGCGCGGCTCCCCCCGTTGGGGCTGACACCCTCAGGGTGGAAGCCCCCGTTACCATGAAGGCGTACCTGATGTGCGTCTTCGCCGCCTTTGGTGGTATCTTCTTCGGTTACGACTCTGGTTACATCGCCGGTGTGATGGGCATGGACTTCTTCATCAAGACCATCGAAGGCCCCGGTGCTCTCGTCCTCCCCGCCTGGAAGAAATCTCTCATCACCTCTATCTTGTCTGCTGGTACCTTCTTCGGTTCGCTCGCCGCTGGTGATCTGGCCGATTGGATTGGTCGCAAGTTCACTGTCATCTTGGGTTGCATGGTCTTTATCGTCGGTGTGGTCCTCCAAACCGCCTCCGCCTCTCTCGGCTTGATCGTCGCTGGTAGACTCGTCGCCGGTTTCGGTGTGGGTTTCGTCTCGGCCATCATCATTCTCTACATGAGCGAAATCGCCCCTCGCAAGGTTAGAGGCGCCATCGTTTCCGGATACCAGTTCTGCATCTGCATCGGTCTGCTTCTTGCCAGCTGCGTCAATTATGGCACCCAGGACCGCGATGACAGCGCCAGCTACCGTGTCCCTATCGGTCTTCAGATGGCTTGGGCTTTGATTCTCGCCGGCGGTTTGGCTCTCCTTCCCGAGTCGCCCAGATTCTTCGTTCGCAAGGGCCAGCTCGACAAGGCGCGTGTCACTCTCGCCAGACTGAGAGATCAGCCTCTTGATTCCGAGTACATCCGTGATGAGCTTGCCGAGATCATTGCCAACCACGAGTACGAGACTAGCATTGCGCCCGTCGGCGGCTACTGGTCCGCCTGGATGGTCTGCTTCCAGGGCTCCATCTTCAACAGCAGCAGCAACCTCCGCCGCACTGTCCTCGGCACCTCCCTCCAGATGATGCAGCAGTGGACCGGCTGCAACTTTGTCTTTTACTTCGGCACCACCTTCTTCCAGCAGCTCGGCACAATCTCCAACCCCTTCCTCATTTCCCTCATCACCACCCTCGTCAACGTCTGCTCTACTCCCATTTCCTTCTGGAGCATGGAGAGAGTCGGCCGGAGACCTCTATTGATCTGGGGCGCCCTGGGCATGGTTATCTGCCAGTACATTGTCGCCATCATCGGCACCGTCAAGCCCGACGACGACAACTGCGTCAAGGCCATGATTGCCTTCATCTGCATCTACATCTTCTTCTTTGCCACCACCTGGGGCCCCGGCGCCTGGGTTGTCATTGGCGAGGTCTTCCCTCTGCCCATGCGCGCCAAGGGTGTGGCTCTTTCCACTGCTTCCAACTGGCTCTGTATGTGTTCCCCTCTTACCTCCCCATTACCATACCCCATAGACACAGCGCTAACCAGACGCCAAAAATAGGGAACTGCATCATCGCCGTCATCACCCCCTACATGGTCGACTCGGACAAGGGTAACCTCGGCGCCAAGGTCTTCTGGATCTGGGGCAGCTTGTGCTGCTGCTGCTTCCTCTACGCCTTCCTCCTCGTGCCCGAGACCAAGGGTCTCACGCTCGAGCAGGTCGACCAGATGCTCAACGAGACCACGCCCCGTACTTCTGCCCGCTGGGTCCCCCACAGCACCTATGCTGGCGGTGAGAAGGCCGAGAAGTCGGTGCAGCATCACGAGGAGAAGGTTACTCCTTCTGGGAGCGATGGAGAGAGCCAGGTTTAAGTTGGCCAACTCGGGTGTTGGGAATCAAATCATATTTCGGTGTTTTTGGGTTTTACATACCATTTTTATTAGCTAGTTTGTTTCTTTTTGCGATACCATCATCATCGGGTACTATGGAGGCGGGAATTTGGATATCAAAAAGGCTATCTGGAGGGTGTAATACCATGAATAATTAGCGCATGACTTGAATGAGAATTTGTATCAAGAATAATCTCAATACTTTGTCTGCTCGCCTTGAGATGCTTGCACGTTCTATCTCGGGAGTCATTCCACAACATTGTTCCTCCACAGGAAAACCATCCTGGGTCTTTACTTACACCAGCGTCTCTGTGACTTGTGCAAAGCATACCATCGAACAAAAAAAAGGAAAATGACATGACACCAAAACATTTCAAAAATGTCTGCAGTAAAGATACTGCAGAAAAAACACCAAAAAGAAAAGATGAGTGCGGTTTATGTGGATCGAACACATGACCTTCAGATTGACTTCCTGAAGTTGACTTCAGTCTGACGCTCTCCCAACTGAGCTAAACCCGCTTGTGTCGTTGTGTTACAGCGGAAGAATTGCGGCTGATATCAATGGGTTGTGGAGCTGGGCTTGGAGGGCTTACCCCTGAATAGGGGCTTGGCGGGAAGATGTTTTTTTGAGGGTTTATGCCTTTTGTGAGCAAGAAGTGTTGTTTTTTTTTTTTTTTTTTTAGATCTGAAGTCGGATTCTTTTGGCATCAAAGATGAGGATGGAATACAAGCGCAGTTTTGATACTTCTTTTCATTCACCCCTATTCAACCCTTATAAGCTGACTGCATCAATCCAGCATTTCATGGCAGTTCCAAAAGAAGTTTCCTAGAATTCTCACACCCTCTCAATCGCAGGGGGCTCCTGTCCCTTAGGAGGCTTGGGCCACCGATCCAACACCACACCCCCCTTCTCCGCCGCCTTCCCCTTCCCTTTCACCTTCCCTTTACCCTTTCCACCCCTCACAACCTCAAACCTCAACCTCGCCTTCGTCGGCTCATCCAACAAAACCTCATACTTCCCCGGATAAACAACCGTATTCCCCTCCTCATCATGTCTCGCCAAATTCCCCAAATTCCATTTCAGCCCCCCCTCCCTCTTCTCCCCACCCTTTACCCCCCTCAACCTCGTAAACGCCCCCAAAGTCTTGATCGGCCACGGCCCCGGCCCAACCCCCGGCGCTGATACAAACGCCAAAGCGACATAATCCGACGTCCGATTCCCCCTGTTCTCCACCACGACCGGCAAGTCCGGCAGCGGGCAGGTGTCAAGATACTTGTCATCACACCCCTCCAGAACCTCATCAACATCAATAACCGCCGGAAACTTCTTGCCAAACTTGGGAGAGAAGGTCGTGTAGTGCAGCCCGAAACCGAAGGCCTGCACAGGGGTCTTGTACCACCTGTACGTCCTCCCAAGCTGGCTATTACCCGCTGATGGCCGGAGCGCCATGTCCGTCATGGGGACCAGCTCGGTGAAGTTGCTCGGATACTGCGTCACTGGCAGCCTTCCCGCGGGGGACTTTAGCCCCGTGACCAACTCCATCACTGCCGTCCCGCCGTCTTGGCCTGGCCAGTTGGCCCAGAGGATGGCGTTGATTTTGGGGTTGGATAGCAAAGGTGTGTTGTCTAGTTGGTCGCCCATTTGGAGGACGATCAGAGGTTTG
Organism: Podospora pseudoanserina; assembly: GCF_035222485.1. NCBI lineage: Eukaryota > Fungi > Ascomycota > Sordariomycetes > Sordariales > Podosporaceae > Podospora > Podospora pseudoanserina. The sequence continues at coordinate 802,431 of NC_085924.1, forward strand.
CTGAGAGTGGTCAAGAGGTTGATGAGAGATAGTTGAGCCCCTGGCCAGTCGAGGTCATACCGATCTTTTGTCTCACCCGCCGCGGAGGTGTCGATCCCCCCGAAATAGAGGATGTAATCCGCGTCTTTTGCCGCGGCCATCGCGTTGTCAGTCCAGGATTGGTTGGAGGCGAGGTCAGAGTGGAGGATGGGACCAGAGGCGGTGGAAAAGGGGATGCCGAGCTGGGAGGCGGCGTAGGCTGGGGTGTGGAGGTAGGCTGCCGTGCCGGAGTACCCTCCCCGAAGCTTGTCTTTGGCGTCGGACCAGAAGCCGATCATGGCGACTTTTTTGGGGCGGCTCTTGTCGAGGAGGTCAGACAACGGGAGTGCCCCGTCGTTTTTGAGGAGGACGGTGCCATCGACTGCAGCTTGGAGGGATAGTTTCTGGGCGGAGGGTTTGTTGACGTCTGCCCAGCCGAGGGAGGAATACAAAGACTGCTTTCCGTCAAAGTAACCTGCTCTGACTATCCCTTCGTATAATCGGAGAAGCGCGCGGTCAACGGTGGATTCCTTCAGGAGGCCTTGGGACCACGCCCCCGGGATGTCAGAGGAACCCTCATACTCGCAGCTTGTATCCATGCCCGCTTCAAACGAGATCGCCGTGCCCTCCGCGTTGGTGGCCGCATATTTGTGATTCAGAGAAACATCCAAAACAGCCTCGCAATCGCTAGTAATGTAATTGTTATGCTCTGTCCAGTTCCAGTGCTCCCTCAAGATTGTCTGCAGCAGATAAGGGCTCGCACACGACGGCACGCCGTTGACCGCGTTGTAGGCACACATGATGGAGCCCACTCTCGAGTCCCGAACACATTGCTGGAACGGCATGAAGTAATACTCGGCCATATCCTGCAACGAAATCTTCGCATTGAAGTTATGCCTGGTAGCACCGTTCCAGTCCTCAAAGTCGTTGGCTGCGTAATGTTTGCAGGTTGCAACCACTCTTCGCTCTTTTTCCGGCACGGGACCCTCCAGGCCTTTGATCATGGCTGCAGCATAGCGCTTGACCAACAGGACATCCTCCCCTGGTGTTTCCGATCCCCGACCCCAGCGCGGGTCTTTGAAGGGGTTTACATTGGGTGTCCAGTAGTCGAGGCCCGAGAAGCCAGCGTTGCCAAAGGCTCGACCTTCGATGCCGATGACTTCGGCAATCTTCTCCAGCAGCTCATCGTCGAAGGTGGCCGCCATGAGCAGGGGCATGGGGAAGGAGGTGGAAGAGTTGAAGGGGCCATCGCCCTGCCAGAACTGAGTGCCAGGTGCGTAGGCCACGCCATGAAGAGCCTCGCTCCACCAGTTGTAAGCAGGAAGCCCGATCCGAGGTGCCCCCAATGACTTGCTAACGATGTTTTGAAGTTTCTCCTCCGGGGTCAGGGCGGCAACGAGGGCGGCAGCTCTTTCAGGAGGTGAAAGAGTGGTGTTGCAGACTTGGTTCGTAGAAAGGAGGTCATCGACACAGTTGGGATAAAACTGGAAGGGGAGGTCAATGGCCCGGACAACAGCCGATGTGAGGCTTGCACCCCAGAAAACGGACGACTTCATGGCTGCAACATGAACGAAGTGCCAGATTGCGTCGAGAGGGGAATGCACAGCATCATCACCTCAATATAAAGACCATGGTGACAGTCCAACATGGAATAACACCACACCGACATGAACCGACATGAAGATCGGGAAGTTGACGATCTCTGGTAACTTGAGATATTAACCACTATAATACCCGCTCCCCACTACTCTGCAGTGCCATCGTCCGGGTTCCTGTCCCGGTGCTTCGGGGACGGCTGGGTCTCAAGCGCCGGCGCTTCATTGGAGCGCGTCTATCTCGGGGTAACATAGTCGGGATGCAACCTCGACGATCTTGATTGACGAGAACGAGACACCTTTAATTTTTACCCAGGTTCCTGGGCTCATAGAAAGGAAGTCTGCCTTGTTGGTGCGCGTAGCCTAGACGCCGGTGTGTGCTTATGTATGCCGATACGTGGAGATGGATAAAAAGAGGCAATCAATATTCATCCGGCGAGCTCCTGCTACTTCTTCCCACACAACCCAAGTGGAGCGCTTGCTACCTGGCTGCCCGTCATCAACGGTGGCAACAAGAAGAGGGGTTTGTAGGACCGGAAGAATGGATGGTATTGCCGGAGGTCCGCTGGATAATTCATCGACAGCAACATGTTGAAGACGAGCGTGAACAAATAAACGCCAGCACCATCTACGCAATGGAAGCTCAGGGTCCACCGAAAACCGAGCTCTGTTACCCGCAGCCATGCTTCCAAGCCTTCTCTCGTGTGTTCTGACTGTTGGGGCTCTGGCAGCCTCGGCGTTGGCCCAAGGGTCAGAGACAGACCCGGCACCATTCACCACCTTCGGTCAACGGATCATCTACGACCCCCCCGAGGGCCACAGGGCTTCGTACCCACGACATATCGAACTAGAGGATGGAACTCTCCTGGTTACTAGCACAGTTCTCGGGTCCAACTTCTTCACCCCCTCTGCAGCCTTCCCCGTGTTCGAGAGCAAGGATGGCGGCGTGAACTGGGAATGGGTCTCCAACATCACTGACCAAGTCAATGGCTGGGGGATGTCTGCTCAGCCAGCATTGCTTGAACTGACGGCTCCTTTGGCTGGCTTCGAGGCTGGCACTATTCTGGCGTCAGGAAACAGCTGGAGCGCCAACGGCACCCGTATCGACTTGTATGCGTCGACAGACAAGGCTCGGTCCTGGTAGGTTTTCTGGTCCTGTGTTTGTCGTCAACGTGGGGACCAATGCTGACATCACCATTCGCAAGGTCCTTTGTGTCAAATGTCGCTGCTGGCGGCAGGCCGAACACCACAAACGGTGCTGACCCTATCTGGGAGCCCTTCCTCTTGGTCCACAACGACGAGCTGATCGTATACTACTCGGACCAGCGCGACCCTCTTCACGGCCAAAAGCTGGCTCACCAGCGATCAACTGATCTGAAGACATGGGGTCCTGTGGTGAATGACGTTGCGTATGACGAGTATCTGGCCCGGCCCGGCATGACTGTCGTCGCCTACATCGCGCCCTTGAAACAGTGGATTCTAGTGTATGAGTTCCCGGTTGGCAACTCTTCATCCCACGGCGTCAACTATCCCGTCTACTACCGTCTTGCACCGGACCCAACCAAGTTCGACGAGGCGCCTGGGATTCCGATTGTCATCGAAGGCAAGGTCGCGCCGAACGCGTCGCCTTATGTGGTCTGGTCGCCTTACCCCGGCGGCAACGGCACCATCATCGTGAGTGACGCGGACCGGGATGAGCTATATTCGAACCAGTTTGGTGGTGATCCCGACAAGTGGGAGATGCACCCTTGCAGCCAACCTAGTGCCTACTCCAGGGCGTTGCATGTGTTCAACAAGTATCCGGAGCACCTGATGGTTCTCGGCGCGGCCATCTTCGACGGCGGGCCTGATGAGCTGAGCTTGAGTGTGTTAAGCTTGCCCGAGTTGTTGAAGAACAAGGTCAATATCGATGAGTGGCTTGCTGGCCAAAACAAGACACAGCCTGGAAACGAGTAGGAGTCAGAGCGGAGTCGGAAAATCTGTAGATGCCTATAGTCCGAGATACTGAATAGATGGGAATTGTTGAGGGAGCCCAGATTGAGCCACAGCAGCCAATCGGAGAATTTTTGGCTGTCGACATGCATTCGCGGCCTGCCACGCGTGCAAGGGTGATGGCAACGGACGCCACAGCTCAGCCTCAATTATGACATCAGTGCCGTAGCACTCCCACGTGCTGTGCAATCACGATACTGTAGATAGATGCAAACAGAAGGACATCGAGGTCGACCTTCTGATACAAAGCCACAAGCTTCGTGTTCCCTCCGCCTGGCAACAGCGCTTGGAACCATCTCAGCATCTCAGACGTTGGAGTATAAGGTAGCAAGCACACAAGCAAACCACCCCGCTTCTTGGAACTTCCACGTTCTTGGACATTCCGACAATTGACCCACCAGTAGGAGTTGACACAGCCGCTAATCTGCCAATCTCCCGCCCAACCCAGATTGGTTTACACTGCGACCATCTTCCAAGTCTCCTCCAAGTCAGAAATACCGAATCATCATCATGAGCTCATCCGACCAGAAGCCGCCGCTGGAGCCTGCAGACAAGCAGTCGTTTCCGCCCCCGCCTCCCGGCCCCCCGCCCATCCAGACCACACAGACACAGGTGCCAAAGCATCCTGACGAGACCCCTATCCCAGATTACAACCCGAGGCATCCTCAGTTTGCGCCGCCCACAGGCGGTGCCGACGACGACATCTACAACGCGACGCCGACATCCGAGCACCCGCCCCAGTTCCCGCCGTCTGGAGATGGTCACCACGATGGCGAAACCAAGAAGAAGTCCAAATTCTCCTTCAAGGAGTACTACCAAAAGGCCTCAGAAAGCTTGACGACCCATGTTGGCCCGGCAGTCAACGCGATGGCCCGCAAGACGGGCGCTGAAGGCTTCATTGCCGAGTCTCTGGACAAGGAATGTGAAAAAGCTGCCAGGATTTTGAGGGCATTCTGCAGTAAGTACAGCTCCATGGTTGCGCCTCCATGTCAGCCGCTAACATTAATGTTCCAGAGGACGGCATCTATGTCGACGCAGCGCAGCAACCTTCTTCAACGCCAGCACCCACACCCGCACCAGCTGCGACGGACACCGAGGCCTCGGCTACCGATGGCAAACACACAGATTCTGCCAAGACAAAGAAACCCAAGGTACTTCTCACGATACCTTCCAAGGTCATTGCGAAAGCCCAGGGCCTGGCTATCTTCACGGCCTTCCGTGCGGGTTTCCAGGGAACCGTCTCGGGCGGTAGTGGCATCCTGATCGCCCGCAAGCCTGATGGCAGCTGGTCTCCACCCAGCGGCATCAAGGTTGGGGGCGTGGGAGGTGGCTTCGTTATCGGCGCAGAGATTTACGACTGTGTCGTTGTCATCAACACCAAGGAAGCTCTTGACCTCTTCACAAAGACTCGCATGAGCCTCGGGTCCGATCTCGCGGTTACTGCCGGTCCTTTTGGCGCTGGTGGTTCTCTTGACTGGGGCGTTCCGGCGAACCAGAAGGGCAAAGAGAAGGAGAAGACCTCGCCACAACACCCTCCAACGGCCACGTCTCCACCGCTCTCTGCCGATAACACCCACTTCCAAACGGCGCCGCTTTCCCCTGGTGAGCTGACTGACCCCCTGGAAGATCCCACAAAGGGACGCAAGCCCAGTGCCTTACGTGAGGCCATTGGGAAACCGGTCTACAGTTATGTCAAGTCACACGGTGTGTATGCTGGCGTTCAAATCAGCGGTACTGTGATTCTGTCCCGCGATACCGCCAATGCCAAATTCTACGGCCGGCCGGTCACTGTACAGGAGATTCTGGATGGCAAGGTAGAACCACCTGCTGCAGCCAAGACACTCTTTGAGGTGTTGAGCGGTGCCTCTGGGTGGCGTGGACACAGCGGTTCCAGCCCAGTAACGCCCAACTTTGCGCCTGGGGCTGGTGTGCCGCCTCCCGCTGCAGCGACCACGTCTGGTGTTGCCGATGTCACTGCCGGTGTCAGGGGTCTTGATGTCGGAGGCTCCTCCAGCTCGGCAACCGCCCCGAGACCCACAACGCCGGCGGTAAATGCTAAGGCTGCCGAGGCCGCCGCAGAGGCGAAGCTTGCGTCCCCCACCAGTCCACCACCGCCGTCCTATTCGGAGTTTGCTCCGAGTGGGACCCAGCAGCAGCCAGAGGACCTCCCTCCTGCATATGTGGAGGGTCAAGGGACCAGGCCGCCCGCAGGTGACTCCAAGACCGGATTGCATTAGGTGCGGAGTTGAAGGAAGTTTGCATGTTTTTCGGAGGGATAACGTGGAGGACACGATGAGCATCGTATAGCATGTAACTGGTATTGGTGGATTAGCTTCTCAAGTCTGACGGTTATTATGATCTCGAAATACCCCCAAATATGATAGCACCCTGAAACCGAGACTGCCTATCTTCGTTCACCTGCTTGCTTCCGCCCGCCTGCGACCTTGCATGTACATTACCCCTAAGCTCCAAGTCCGAACAACCCCTCGTGTCTGGGTGTCCAATGCATTACTGCCTTGGTACCTTATTTACCAGTGCTGCATCACCACTGGTGATTGCAGATGTCTAAACTTTCAAGGGATATGGCTCGTAAGAAAAGTTCCGGTCTGTCATGGTTCAGACAAGTCGTCCGGTCATTAGGAGGATCTGTTCCGTTCCTATCTTTTGGCAAAGTCATGAGAACCTACCTAGTGATGGGTCAGACGTGTTAACTTGGGGGGCGAAAGCTTAGTTTTTTGTTGTTCCTGTCAACTGAAGTAGGAAGAAGCCTCCCCATGTTGGTGCGGCGGCCAATGTCCAGAACACCAACAGAAGTACCTTACATCGAAGTAATTTCCGCTGGCGAACAGAGGATAGGCCGAAGAAAGCTCCGTGATCGAAGCAGTGCCACCTTGAGCGGATATCATGAAATTTTCCAGTCGCGGGTCGGAGCGACCGCCGTGAGTTGTGATTGGGAAAAAAAAGTTTGCTGCTTCATGCATCTAATGGTTCTAGAGCGTTCAGTCGCGGCCCCGGACAGCCCTCCGATGTGCCAAGCAACATGCTCAAAGCTTATGTGACCCGAGGGAAACGCCAGGCTGGGACGGCACTTGGATATTTCTTGGGACGGACCGGACCATGTTGCCCGGTACCTGCTTCTTAGGTTGAGGGGGTTCGGGCTAATAATGATTGGAAATGCTGGAGTCTGCGGACGTGTGGTCTGATGAAGCGTTCAAGGACTGTGACAACTTGTCACAATTATTTCATTTATGGGAGCACATGCTTCTTTTGAGCTTGTCTCGGGCCCGGTCGTTCCAACTCCCGGGGCATGTCACGGCTGGGTAAGGGTTTGGGGGAGGCAAGGGACGGCAAGACCCCTAAATGGACGTAGGTATATAGGTAGAACCACCCAGGACCCCTCCAAGCCGAATCCTTGTCTCTTGGTTCCAAGACTACGCTACCTTAGTCCTGCTACCCGTTGAAGGACGAGTCGATAACGGCACCCCTGCCTACCTAAGACTCCACAACCTTCCCAAAACGCTCGCAAATCCCAACCTGGACTCGAGTCTCTCTCGTGTGCCGCTCTCTCTGCCCCATACATTAGAACTACGACCTACTCCAGATGCCCAGCTTCTGCCAACATGGCTAAATACCGCTCCGTTCTAGCACAGCATGACCAGTCTGGACTCTCTTCTTGTGCGCCCTCCAGCCAACCGACTCCTGACTGACCCTGCCCTCCTTTCGGACCACTCCCCGTACCGGTACCCAAGGTATCTGTCTGATATCTTGCGTGCCTTGAAGCCCGACAAAGTGACAGACCCTCGCCACCCCATCGCGCAGCTAACCCAAGCGACGGAAAGGCCCGACAGCCAGGCCATCCGCGTTCACGCATCCTTCTCATGACAGGTCCCGTCGTCCTCTTCAAGCCTCGACAATATGGACAAGCCACCGCCGCGACCTCTCCTTTTAGCGCCCCCACCCTCCGAATCACGCGCCGGCTTGAAGACGCCACCCACCGGTACCCCTCTGCCACCGAGACGATCGGCCTCCATAGCCGCCTGCGAGCTTTGCCGGGAGAAGAAAGCAAAGTGCGACAGCCGACGGCCGACCTGTGGACGGTGCTTAAACAACGGCGTCCAGTGCACCTATACCACCAAGGTCAATGAGACGCTGACCCAGGCCGATAAAAGAGAGAAGGCGCGATACAAGAAAGAGCGGGACGACCTGTTACATCTTCTGACTTCGATCCGTGACAAGCCCCAACGCGAAGCCGAAAACATCTTTGCCCGCCTTCGCGTTTTCAACGACCCATTCGAGGTGTGTCAGTCTTTGAGGGATGCCGAGCTGCTGCCTTTTGTTTCTTCTAGCCCGGCCAAGCTCCCCTCTCCGTCCGACGCGAATGAAATTATCGACATACACGTCCCAGCTCGACCGTGGACAACGCTGGTCAACGATGCTGTTGTTTCGAGGCTGGTGGCGCGCTTCTTCTCGCCTGGCTCCCAGCTGTTCCCGGCTATTGACAGAGATGTCTTCGTCTCCGACATGCAAGCCAAGAATCTGACAACGTCCAAGCTGTGTTCACCTCTTCTTGCCAATGCCGTCTGCGCCATGCCTTGTTTTGAGTTGACCTCGAGCACCGGTCTTGTCGAGCTCTTCCTGAGCCAAGCGAAATCCATCCTCGAGCGAGAACATGGCCGACCCTCTCTGCCTACGGTTCTCGCTTTATACCTTTTATACCTGATATCAACCTTGCTGGGCAGGGACCGTGCCGGCTTACACTTTCGGCGGACGAGCCTTGACATGTTGGAATACCTAGATTTGGAGTCAAGAATAAAATATTTGCGCGACGATGTTCCAGATCAGGCTCTCGAACGGCGTGTGTTGTCGAAAGCTCTATGGGGGATTTTCGTGGCGGAGAGGTAAGTTGTTATGTGCATTGCTTATGGTATGTCCCGCACAGAACGGATGGCTTGAGCATATGCTGACGTATAGTCTCTCTTTAGTCGAACCTTTTTGCTTTACAACCGACCCCCTCTAGTACGACCGCCGATGGTACCTAGACTTTTCGAATTGGATACCCCCATCCAAACATCACTTTGTGCTGACGATGCTCGCAATGCAGCGATGGCGGATGCCGACGGCGACGTGAATGAAAGATTGACGGACGCCTTGTGCAGTCTCGCCGAAATCCAATATACCATTGCCATGCATGAGGCTGAACAAAACACTGGTGTGGGTAGTGGGGAGGATATTGGGATACGGCAATCCATCCTTTTGCGGTGGAGGGTGCTGTGTGATTTGTTTTCAAATCAGCTTCAGGCAGAGACCAACTCGTCGTTGTCGAGCTGCTACGTCAGGTGATTAGAACTGGGCTCGGGTGTCTCGGCCTACACCATATATCTCTTTCCTAAATCCACCACTGTCGTCACATTGGAACGCTTGCTAACCTACTTATCACTCCAGCCTACAACAAAGCGAAGTCGCTCTCTCAGTCCTCCATCCCCTTCCCGCTGAGCTCACCCTTCCCGATGAGAGCACTGTCACAACGACGGTGAAAGATTTGTTCATACAACATGCTCGATTTATATCAGAGACAGTCGATGCCCTACTGCAGTGGTCTCAGAACAGGCCACATTATCCCATCGGTTTCGCCTTGTACTATTCACTAGTCCCCCTCATCCCCTTACTCGACCCTGAAGACACCAAGTCCGACACCCATGAGCTCTTCATAAACGGTTGTGTCAGGTTGAGTGTTTGCGCTCAAATATACCCATTCTTTGGTCGCCTGCTGCAGGCAATCGGGGCACTTGCCTGGCGGCTAGGGAAGGATGTCCCGTTGAAAGCTCGCGAGTGTTTCCAGCATATCAAGGTTTCCACTCCCAGGCATGATGTCGAGGATGGGGAGGTGCACGACATTCCGCTTGCCATGGACATTCCTAGGCTGTGGGCGATGCGCCATTTGCAGACGAACAATCATGTGGGTGACGATAAGAATGGTTATTTGCCTGTAGGTCAACTCGGCAAGATGATTGAGCATTGGAGTGGTGCAAATCGTCTTGATGGTGGGTAACAGCAGTGGACGAAGTGGTGGTGGCAGCAGTTGAGTTGAATGAGGTGTTGATTACCCTTACCTGGCCGAGGAACACACTCGATTGTTATGCACCCGTCGTGTCCCCCAGCCACAAGCCTTGATTGACAGCTGATACACAGTATATGCCTTGTTGAACTGGTAAAGTATGGTGTGGTTCAAACAGCTCAACAGGCCAGACAAAGGACAATCACATAGTGAAATACGACTTCGAGAGGATCTCGCACAACAATCCATCATATGTTGACCTGTTGCCGATTGGGGAAGAAATTACTATCAAGCAGCACGTTGCCGCAGCGTCTGAGTCCGGACTTCCCAAAGTGGACGGCGGCGAAAGATCGGTCCAGGCCCTTGGGCTTATCTTGCAGGAAATCTTTATTGAAATCTCGCATGTCTGCTTGATCTGCAGGTTTATCACTCAACTGCGCTTACTGTTCCCGACGTAGGTACTGGAGGAGGGAGTGTGTTTAGTGTCCTGTGTTTGACGGAAGGAAAACCCCAAAAATTTCAGAACCCTCATTGACCATCTCCTGACCCCTCCTCCACACGGTAAACAAAGCGATCAGCATCACAAGAATCTTAACACTTCCGCCGTATACTTTGCGACTTCTCCCAAATAGACATGGTAGCTGTTCCTTTTTTTTTTCCTTTGTTTTTTTCCATGTCTGATGGACATATCGGCTATTTTCCAGAACCGACTTAGCATCTCCCGTTGAGTGTAGGTCCATCTTGAGGCAATGGCCGAGGGACCTTGTTGGGGCGTTATCTGTAAACGGACTCATCTTGAACCTACTTGGTGAAGACTGTAGCGTGTGTAGGCATGTAATAAGTAAACATCCACCTTCAAGTCTTTTTGGATTCCCATCTAGACTCTGACGGCTATGAATATTGCTGTTTTCAGAATGTTGAAGAGATCTTTAGATGTATTGCAAGAGCACTGGTTGACATTATTCATAAAAAATCGGTAAACATTCACAGGTGGGAGGCCGGTAATCTTAGCTTGTTGAGTTAGAACCACTGACTTTTGCTCTATGTTGACACTATATACTATTCAGAACCATCTTCGCCTTCTCGCTGCTGGTACCGCAGGCCACGCCCATCATAGCCTGGGCCATGTCTCTGAACAATTCCACCTTGATCTCCGCCATCAACTCTCGCTTGACCTCTTCTCTTATCGTTCCCAGAAGCTCCACTCGTAACTTGTCCATGAGCTCCTCCCGTAACTCTTCCATCAACGTTTCCCGCAGGCCTTTCCGCAGCTCTTCCTGCGACTCTTCGGTTTTCTCAGTCACCAAGCGCTCAGTGTCCTCCATGACTTTATCTTGCAGTTCGACGTGAACACCTGTGAACTGGTCATCGATACGGTCATTCACATGACTGATGAGATGTTCTGCCTCCTCGCTGTTGTATCTGCAAGGTGATCGGGCGGCAGGCTCCAGAATCATCATCTCGAGCCGTTCGATGCGACTTTCCAGCCCAGTGTAGCCCTGAACTGCCTGGCCGGGTGTAGAGTCCTGAAACATCTTCTCAAGCCGTTCGATACGACTTTCCAGTTCGGCGTTGTTCTCCCTGAACACACGACCCTGGCCCAAGTCGAGTAAGAGCCGCTTGTCGGTTCTCGAGGAAGACAACGGTTCGCTAGTGCGCCGCCGTTTTCGATCTTATCAAGCCAATGTTAGCATGCACCAAGAAAGAAGTAAATGAAAATACATACCTGGCGGGGTAGCTAGTTGTGTTGGGTTTTGGTAGGGAGCCTTCTCAACATATGGTGGCGGTGACAACTCTTCCAATGTCTCCATGCCCAGATTGTCGCAACTAGGCGTTGGCCGAGGTGCAGCGACAGCATTGCCAAGGTTAACAACCTGACCGCCTGCACCATGATACAGCCTACCAATGGCTGCCCATCTCTCATCGGTCTGCAAGTCATTGAACAAAAAGACAGACGGCAGCAACGAGAGCTGATACCGAACCTCGGGCACCAGCTGCAGCATGTTCAGGTAGACGGTGAAGTCTTGAGCAGATGCGAGGGCCTTCATGGTATCCAGCAGACCTTCGGATCGCGCCTTTGGTACCAGAGGACGATTTTTTGGCACCACGAAGACAGGCGCCTGCGTCATGCTGAAGCGAAGGCTGATAAAGTTCTTGGAAGGATCACGCTGCATCGCCGGTATAGAGGGACCAGTGCTGTGATCGTACCCGACGGAGTGTATGTTTTCTGGGTGGACGAATATGTAAACGTTGACTTTGTTGGGCTTGCCGCCTTTGAGAAATATACAGCCGTGAAGCGCAAAGAGGGCTCGGTCGTTCGAAGCATCAACGTGCAAATCCATACGAAGATCGGGAGTATGTTGCAGGTGTCGGTTCGCATCCTCCCACTCCACCACGCCAGCTCGATCCTTCAAATCTATTTTGCAATGTCTTTCATCGTCGCTCGAATCGTCCATGGCGTAAAAATCGGGACCGTCGCGATTATCAACTCTGTCGTTCAAGGTGTCATCAAGCTTGTCACCGTCAATTTCACCTACCTCCCTCGAGCTACAAGCCCCGTAAGCACGGTTAGACACAATGGTCCAGTAACAATATCACGACAGAGGACAAAAAAAGAAGAGATACCGCCGCCCTTGCTAGACGACACAATTGTTGGCAGGGCTCCCACGAACGGAAGCAAGACAGCAAAGAGCGCCATGGTCAGCTGACTCCAACCGTCTTGCGGCCTATCTCGAGCCCCAGTCCTTTCAACAGGCGTTGCCTGATGATTAAGATTTGGAGAGATTTTATGGCTCTCGACTCGCAGGACGCTTGCTTTGAGCGTGCCGTCCAGGAGGTACGGAACGGTCGTGGATCGATAGATGCACGACGCCGGTATTGATGGAAAATGGAGAAAAGAACCGAAATGTGTGGTTGGTGATGATGATGCCGCCGCTCTTGCGCGACCACGCAGATGTCGGTAGGTATCGCACAAACGGAGACAGGGCAAAGAGCGCCGTGGCCAGCTATCTCTCTATCCCCACGGCCTACCAAGGAGTCGATAATGATGGCTCTTGGTTTGTGCGATGCGTACGTCGAGTGCGGCGTCGGGGAGAGACGGAACGGTAATTCACGCAGGCACGAGGGCCTAGGCGAAGTCACACCGGTACCATCAAGTCACTGACCCTAAGGTAGAGAATGGCTGAGTAGATTCATCGCAGATGTCATCCATCGCGCCGATGGCGACTCGACTCGAGGTCGGAGGCTGAATGTCGATGAAGAAACGGTTGGATTTTGATGGAGTTGGTGGATGGATGGAAATGAATGGGGAGAGACGTGGAGCCTCTTTTCGACTTTGGTCACGGGGGAGCCCAAGGCTTTTGAAGCCGCACGGGCCACAGAAAAAGCTGACACATCATGCCAAGCATGAAACCGGCCATAACATGCCAAGCATTAGATGCAACAAGCATACAAACACATACATCATGTGCATAAGTTTAAGCACAACACGCGAGCATAAAGCGCAAGCATAAGACAACGTTGCTTTCATCTGAACCAGCATCATCAAAGTCCCAACCAACGCCGTTTTTCCAACAAAGCCTTCGAAAAAAGAGGAAGAAAAAAGATAAGTTATTTGTATCAGCATCTATATCTACCAGAAACGTCTCATAACCATTGAAATATCCCTCTGTCATTTTTTGCCTTCCCAATATGACCCCATCTCCTCAACATTAACTGCTTTAGACTGACCACCAAAATTACTCAAAGCAGGCAGAACAACCCCCCAGGTATCATACGAAGAAACTAGAAATCTTGGTCTCCGATCCTAAATAATACTCCAGCTCTGGATACCCTGTCATGGCATCACTTACTGTCCACGGTCGCCCAACCAAACCAACTCCAGCACCCCGTCCCGCCCAGCCATGGCGCTCCCATCCACATTCTTCCACCTCCAATCATCCGCCCTCCTCACATAAACCTGCCTCACCACCATCCCCTCCTCCAACACCTCAGCCTCCTGCAAATCCCAACTCAGCTTCCTCCCCGTTCTGTGCAGGCTCGGCCTCTGCGGTCCCATGATAAAATCCAAATTCCACCCATGGTTCTGCGGCGCCGCATGGAACGTCGCCTCGAACTGGTTCACATCAAAGTCGATTCCCTGAGGATAATACGCCACACTAAATCCATTCGCAATCACAAAATCATCCTCGGTCCGAAACCTCTGCATCATGCAGTCCTCTCCACAGACATTCGACACCTTGGTGTAATGCCACGGATAAGCCACATGCCATCCCCCTCCTCGATAATGATGCAAGCTCAACGGCTTGATCCCCGACTCATAAAACCCAGACGGATCCCCATACAAGTCCAACTGCCACAGCTCATTCAACAGCGTGAGCTTGTAGTTTGAATTCTCATAAATGCACTTTCTCAGCAAGATATCCCCCTGCGGTCCCCACCCCGAGTTCGCTTCCTTGATCTTCTGCTCCGTTTTGCAACTCTCATACCTCTCGGCCACCAAACCCGCCATGGGCACACTCAGAAACACCCCTGCGCCCCCGAACGCCTGCGACCCATGCCTCTGAATATTATTCACATCCTCCGAAAACGTCCCAATATACATCGGAAACCCGTCATCAAACTCGTCAAACCTCTCCTTCAGCGCATTGAAGCTCGGAAAGAAGGTGTCATCATCGCACGTCACGAGCCACTTCTTCCTCGGCCTTTCCGGGTGGTTATACATGGTCGGCACCAATGCCAAATACCTCACGGCCATGATATCCTCTACATTAGACCGATACACATCCACATCGATCCCTGCCGTCGTCAAGATGTTATGCGTCTCCTGCAGCTGCTCATCCTCGGCATCCAACAGCATCAGAAGCAGCTTCCCACCGTTAGTATTCCCCTTCCCATCTGTCAACCAATACGTCCACTCGTTCACCGGGCTCGTCTTCGGATCGCTGAACCGTTTGTACGTGGTCGAGACACCAAACATGAATTCTGATGCATTGGCACTTCCGGGGAATGGAGACTGCGAAACGGGCGCCACAAGGGGCTCGGGGCACGACTCGGCTTGATACGGCTCGGGGTTGTTGAGGTCCACTGTCCTGATGGTGTCGGTCAGGAAGCTTTGGTTTAGCGCCGTCATGGACTTGCGGCGTATGGGCTGACGGGAAACCTGGATATATCGTTTCGTATACTCAATCTGGCCCCCCAGCTTGTACTTTTCCTTCCACTGCTTCAGCCGAGCAATGTCATAATTGCAGTCCATAGGAATGGATGAGTTGACCAATGCAGCCGCAATATCCCCTGTGGAGCTGGCCCGGTGTGGCTCTGTTGGTGTCGGAAGTGTATCTTGCCAGTCGGCGCCATGCTTCAATGGTCTCTGGAGATATATCGCTTGCTTGGCTGACGCGGCCGTTTGGATGATGGCGGTCTGTACTTCGGCACTGGATCTGAGAAGGAGGGTACTGATGGCGAGAATAGCAAAAGTCAGGACAAGAGCTCTCGCCATGGGGCTCCGCATGGGGAGGCAGCGGTGTGGGTTCGGCATCAGGGCCACCATGCTGCCGCTGCTGCGTCTGCTGCTGCTGCGTGTTGACGTCGTGGGCTTGTCAAAGTTAACGTCCGAGGTTGAAAATCTCAAAGCTTGACAGTCTGCAGCCGGCATGTCGTTTGTACTCGCCCTTGTCCGTGGAGACACTGTCACTAGCCCAACCGTTTGGGCGGAAGGAGCGACGCTTCACCGTGTGCCCGTGCCGTGGTGGCTCCCTGATGGTGCGAAGGAACGAAGGCAGACTCGGAACAGGAAGGAAGCTTGCAAATGTCGCCGTTCAGCCCTGGCAGAACTGACTGGGAACGCCGAAACTCTGGACTGGGAAGTCGGGGACAAAAGCCAACGTGGCAACTCAGAAAGCAATGAGGAACCAGCAAGGAAAAGATAGCAAGAAAGGACAGCAGTAGTACAATGTACGGTCCGACGCGGGTACAACGACACCTCAAGCTCACAAGATTGAGGCACGGCAATTGGGAGGACCAAAAGTGGCGTTGCCATCAAGTCAGAGATATCGGAAGCTCAGGGGAACGCTCGGAGCCATGTCGACCGGGCGGACATCTTTCGGGCTATTTCCCAGGCGGCATGAGGCGTCGAGCTAATTCTTATGGCGGTGACATGGAACGTCATCGAGTGGGAGTTTCCGAGGCAGGAGGGAAATGCCCGGTTTGATGCAGGTACCCGGGGTGGCACTGGCTACGGACGAGTTGGCAGCTGAAGTCTCAAGATGTTCCGACAGTGGATGGCGATCTCCATTTATACCATTCGACTCCAAGCTACCTACCTTATTTTTTGCAGCTCATCTCAATGTTCTTCTCAACCTAGATGCCATCATACATCAATAGCAACGCCCACCACCCACCCCCGAGCTCAACATCCGTTTGTCTCCAAAAACCCCATAAATCCCACCTCCCACGCAAGAACCCGGCCAAGCAGCCTCACATCCCCTAAGCTCCCGAGTGTTACCTGAGCTGAGAATCACTACCTAAATACACGATTTTGCACAGCAACAACATGCAGACGACCGCGTATTCTGAGCAAACGTGGATACTTATGATTAAGGCGTTTGCTTCCTATGATGATTCCAGAAGATATCTAGACAGAGTTTCCCTTCCCGCTAATAACATCGGAGACGGAGCTCACAGCAATTGGCTTCAGGGGTAAGTACGCCACCACACGCTGCTGCAGATCTCCGATCGGTCGGAACCAGCAATTCTCGTCCCACATCAAAGCATTTGTTTCAGACGAAAAGGCACCTTGGCCCTGTCACCTCTCTTCGTACCTCTGGCACACTCGCACAACAACAAAAGTCAACACCAAATAATGGAAAACCCCTTGTGCTGTTTTCTCTCGTCTCGAAATCCTTTCAGATTCTCCACTGAGAGTCCAAAACCCGAATGATTGAACTTTCATGTAATGTGAGAGAAACAAGACGGCCAACCAAACCCCCTTTGACGGGTTAGGACTGTCTCAACCTCCCGAACGTGTTCCTCCTGTCTTCCGTCATCCCACAAACACGACCACAAAATCTTGCCGAAGTTGAACTCGGTGTACCGTGAATAAATTTTTCTTTCCGTCTTGCCGATCACGTTGTACTCTCAATCTGATAAGACATCCTATCCCCTTCTAGACCATCCCATCTTTTCCGCCACCGCATCTAGAGCTCTCGACTGGAGGTCTGAAGGTTAACCGCCAAGGCACGCTAGGGAGCTTGTTGTCGTAGCTCCCGCTGTTAACCTCTCTTGGCTCGCCTCGGCGGTTGCTTTCAGGGGTATTATCTTCCGAGAGCAAAAACAACAAGAAGACAATGCTTTTAACTCATGTACTGCTACCTATCTATACAGAACCCCAAGGTATCTAAATCCAGGATCAGAAACAGAAAGAATAAAAAGGAAAAAAAGTGTACAACCCCATCTATCATCTGCAAACCATCGTCCAAGTTGTGTTCGAGCATCAACTTCCTCCCCCCTCACTCAAGGTTTACTCAACTGCTCCTTCCTAAAAAACGTCCCAAAAGCCACACATATCCCCCCCTGCATCAACAAACAAACCCAAAACCACCCATTCCCCAACCCATCTAGACTCAACGCCAAATTGGGAAACACCGGCCCCGGCCCAACCGCGTTCGGCGCCGTCGCCCTCCCCACCGCCGTAGCCACACTCCCCAGCACCTGCGCCGCCACCAGCGCAAAATTGTTGTGAAACCTCGTCGTGGTCTGCAAAAGCATCATGCCCACCCCCGTGCCTTGCAACGCATCCAAGACCCCGAGCCAAAGCCATAACGATCTCGACAGCAGAGCCCCGCCCACGTCTGATGCCCAGGGAAGGGAGGTGCCAACCCCGGAGACACCCCAAAAGATTTGCGCCCAACGTGGTGCGCCGAGGCCGATGGCGAGCACGGGGAAGAGCCAGCTGTGCTCGCGCGACAGGTGGGCGAGTTGCCAGAAGAGCGCGATCCAGATTAGGCCAAAGAAGAGGATGATGAGCAGCAGGATCTGCCAGGGTTGGGCGTGGGCCGTCGTCCAGAGGAAGCGCCAGCTGCGGCCGTAGTTGGAGGAGAGCCAGTAGTTTTGGATTATGACGGAAACGAGGAAGCACTGGGCGAGATGTCAATATGTGTGAAAGGTAGGGTGAGTGATGATAAACTTACGATAATTAGCTTGCGTCGGAAAACAGACTTGAAAAATGATGGGATGGACCCCGGAGTTTGGCGGTAGTAATCAGGCAAGCCGAGGTGGGTGACAACCGCTAATGCCATCATCAGAACCGCAACAGGGAGACAGACGGCCGACACAATCGTGTTGGATGCCCGCGCCATGGGGATGCCGTTGCTGTCGTAAGAACTGAGAAGAGATCCCCAGTACCAGAGACCGCTGATGTAAATTTGCTGTACACCCTGCACAGCGCAGGCACGGATGACCCATGTCCTCACTGGAGCACCGCCCTCGTCGCCAAAGTTGAGAGCAAAGAACATTGATCCGCTGGAAGATGCTGCTGCATACAGCCCAGAGGCTGTGTTCTGGACCCAGCCTCGCGCATAGAATGACTGCGCAAACGGCGCGCAGCCAGCAAAGAGAAAGGCAAGACCGTAGATGGCAAAAGGTGTAGACAAGACCCAGACAGATTTGAGATTGCGGGAACCGACCCACCAGCAAATGGACGTTGCGGCGTAAATCGAGGCAATAGTGTAAAGCGTTCCCGCTGTCTGACCCTGTTCGCCATTGAGCAGGGAAATCTGGTACGAGTTGGCAGCTAGGATTTGTCCAAGCGCCAAAATGAGAGTGTAAATAGGCCAGTCAAACACCTTTCGAAGCATGAACTTCTGCATAGCAGTCGCATGCGCCACGGGAGGCACATCTTCCGTCTCAAAAGTGGAAACATACTGCCCATGAGTGGCATGCAATTCGTCTCCATCATCGGCTGAGTAGACCGAAGACGCAATACTGGGTGTGTAGGGGCTTGCTGGGCGGGATGGAACATCCAAAAAGCGAGGGTGAACACGACCTGGCGAAGGTGGTTCCACAAGAGTGACCTTGGATGTGTTTCGAGACGAAGATAATCCGAATTTGATGCTCTTGTAGTCTTGGAACCATTGCTTTTCAGACCGGACCAGATATTGCTCAATGCAGAGATCGGTCTCTGAAGATTTGGCATCAAGATTTGCCAACATCTTCTGGAACTCGACAGTGTATTCGCCATCAGTGTCCGTGAAGAACGGGTCAACCTTTTGCAGTGCAAAGTCCTTGCGCCCTTTGGTGACAGAACGAATAGAGACATCCGAGTATCTCTTGGTATTTGGAGATGGCAGAGGAGGCATAAGTGGCCATCCTGCTGCATCAGACATCGGACTTCTTCCACCTGATGGCAGGCCGTTGTAGCCAGGCGTGAGAAACGAGGTAGGAGTGATGGGTCGGCCAGACTGTAGTTCTGTCGGTGTGGGTGAAGCAGAACGTGAGAGATTTGTCTTGGAGAGTCCAACAAGTCGGAGGTGGTCTGGCTTGTCCCTGTGCTTCTGAGACTTTTGGATTGATGTGCTGTGAAGCTCGTTGATCTCTTCTACCCATCGCGCGACTGGGAAGCGCTGTTTGGCTGAGACAGCTCTCATCTTCGCACGAGTCTCGGTATCTGAGGCGAGGGCGCCCTCGATGGCATCTTTGAATTGACTAATGAGATGCTTGGCCGATGTTGATTCGACAGTGTAATACCACCCGGGCATGTTCCCGAGGCCACCTGAAACTTGTTAGCCTTGATTGTAAGACTCGATAAGGGATAACGCTTACCAACTCGAGCTCCCACCCCCAACGCTCCCTTCCTCCCAAATTCCACTGCCACCAAGCCAAACGGCTCGTCGCGAGATGGAATAAGCGCAAATTCAGCACCACTGAAGATATATGGAGGCAGCTGCGTAAACTCTGGCTTGGAGAAAACCCGACCAGGATACTGCTCCATAAGTCTTGCCAATTTGATAGCAGCCAACTTGCCATAGAGGTCGATAACTGGCCCGATGGCAATCAACTGCACCTTTGGATTGTGCTCCAACACAGACGGGAACACGTCTGCAATAATATCCACCCCCTTCTGCATAGACCATCGACCAACAAAGACAAACAATTCAGCATCTGCATCTTGCTTCAAGCCAGCCCATTCCTGGGCCTGCCGACGGAGCCCAGCACGCTTAGCTTCAAACTCGCCATCAACGTGAACCTTCTCAGCCTGGGAAGCTGCCTCAAGCTCCGGCGACCACTCAGCTGTGTCCGAAGGATCTGGATTTGGAAGGCTTCCAATCTTTGAGAGGCCCCAGAAAATTGGATATCGTGCAAAACTTCTCTTGCCATACTTCTTGGAGACTCCCACCGCTCCGAAGCCGTGTTGGAACTCCCGCAGATAACTAGCTCCCGCGTGCAGTAAGTTGAAGACCTCGCCAAATTGCACAAATCGTTCCACAACCTTCTGGTCCAAGTTGAAAACCTTGCAGACCTCCTCCTTTTCTTCTTTCGTTCCAAGGCTCCACATTCCCTGAAATTCGGCGTTGTGCAGAGAAAGACAGCATGGAATAACACGAGGGAGTAGGTACAATGGGGCAAGGGCGCCGTGGAAGTCGTTGATGTGGTAAATGTCCGGGTTGAAGCGCTTCAAAGCCTCGGCAATACACTGGTTCCAAGCCGAGTAGTAAATGGCGCTGTCAAGATCATCCATTCTTTCCGGGTACGGATTGGCGGGTGTTTGAAGGCGGAAAACTGGTGCATCGAGCAGAACGTAGGTGATATTCCGGAGCGTGTGGTATTGAACATCGACATTGTACTGAGAGCCGAGAATCGTGATCTCCATAGGCTCAGCACGTTGATCAACTGGGTACCCATTAGGATATGCGTTCTCAAGACCCCCAACACACGGGACGACCCAGATGATATCTAGATGGCCAAGAGCTTTGCCCATCAGTTGTGCCATCACACCAAGACCACCGATCTTGATCTTGATCTTCCAGTCTTCGATATCGTACTCCATTGTGGCAATGAGGGCCCTCTTGCGAGGAGCCCCAATGTCCATATGAAGGCCTTGGCCATTCAACCCTCTGCCGGTTGTGTGTGATGTCCCGGGCCGTGTTGGACCACCGACAGTGGATGCATCAGACGAGGGTCGACTCGGTCGAGGCAATGGCTTTTCCTTCATTTCGAAAACTTGCCGGAGCTTCTCAGACAGTTTACCATGCTTCGTGACAGCGCCTGAAACATTGTGCTTGACTTTGTAAAACGACCCGGTGAATGTGAAGACGACGAGCCATCCCGTAAGCAACGGCAACACCCACATGAGCGAGAAGATTGTAATCTGCCGTACCCTGCTGCCTGCTGGAAACTTGCTGTATCTCATGGTGGCATCGTCCACTTCAAACCGCCATCCCACAAAAGGGGAAGGGGGAGACTCAGTGATGTTGACAACATTTTGCCTCAAGGACCCAGGGGGCAGTCTGTCAAGCACATAGTCGAAGTTGACATCACCGAAAATCCACGTCTGGTCCGGAAGACCATCCGGGTTCAAGCCCCAAACGTTAAATTGCAGAGCGGTTGGCCACTCAGCCATGATATCCACAGACCAAACACCACTGTCGGCCTTCTGGAGCATCTTGTTTGGAATGCCTGCGTCGAACCCGAACGCATTGAAGTGACCGTTGATGAAGAGGTGGGGGAAACGCCGGGGTAGATTGGATGCATCCAGGTCACCTTCTTGCTGGTGATGGCTACTTCCAGCAAGCTTGCTGTAGTACTGACAGACGACATGCTCGCCAGTCCAATCCTGCAGGTTTGTTCCTGTCCAATTCTTGGCTGGTAGCCTGTAGTCTTCGCCCGTGTAATCGAGCCATGGGGTCCAGTTCGAGCTCCATGTTTGAGAACATCGGAACTTGGTGGCGCCTGCTGCTCTGTGGCGAACAAAAATGTCCTCTCCTTTAGCATAGACAAGCTCCCTGGAGTAGTTGGCATGTCTGGGGAAGACCATGGGATTGCTCTGGGGCCCAACTCGCAACAGGAAGTGATCCGTTGATCCCGTACTGCCCGTGCCCGCTTTGTCGGTGGCATTCCGTACTGTAATGCGGTGAATGCCATCGGGAATGGAGTTGATTGTGGCGGCGAATTCCCACACCGATGCGACCTGACCAACGTATTTTGTGGAATTTTCAACGACATTCAGCTTCTTGCATCTCAGGGACCCCCTATTGAGCGACGCAACAGCTCCGCCGACCGTGTTGGATGTAATCTCGATGGAGTTGAACACACCCTCACAATCCATCTCCTGTGAAAAATGTATCTGTATCTCCACAGATGTTTTGCCGTCCTTGGCAGACTCCAAGCGATAGTCATGACCTGGGAGGAACTTGGTGATGACAGGAGCTGGGCCGACCCAGCTTTCGACGGGAACAAAGGCCTTGAACCCCCAAGCGGGGAAGCTGAGCTCACTCAAGCAGCCGTGAAATAACTCATCTTCATTGTCATCAATTCGCTTGGTCGAAGGTTCAAGTGTGTACTCCTCATAGGGGTATAGGAGGTTCCTGACCGTGGCACCTGCTCCGAAGGCTGATAGCAAAGCTGTCTGAGGATCAGAGCAGTTGAACTTGTAGCTGATGGTTCTGTTCTCGTTTCCTAGCATTAGCCACACCGGGTCCTCGCCATGAGGTACTGACGAAAAGTTTTGCAGTTGTTGATGGGGCATTCTGATGTAGCTCCATAGACCCAGCTCTGTGCCAGTTCCGTTTGATCCGGGAAGGTATATCCAGTTGGTATAATTCGATAATTGGTACATCTCAAAGCCATCGTTAAGTGCCGGGTAGACTGTTCTTAGTTCCAGAAATCTCTTGACGACTGATCGGATTGGGTGTGAAGGATCACGATGATCGAGGCTGACGTTGGGATCGTCGCAGCCGTAGAGGGCAGCGTCGAGGGGAAAATTGAAGTACTTTTCAGATCCGACTTTGTAGCAACCGTGAAGCTCCCATGCATTCGTTGAAGTCATGGGCTGACGACCGTAAAGATAATTACCGGCGATGTTTTCGAGCACATAAAAGGCCTGCTCCTCGCCCCAGTTGACGATAGGGATGCCAGGCATCAAGAGAGACATGATGAAGGCGCCAACCAGGTACTTTTGCGTCCCATTTTGAATTGACGGCCAGCGAAAGACATCTTGGTTGGACACGCCAAACATGTGACGGGGGTCGAACTTGCCAGTGTTGGCGTTGATAAAATCCGTCGTCATGAGCATATCTTGCCACCCCTCTGCCCAACTGATCCGAGTATCCATTTCAGCGCCGTATTCGCCATCGATGCCAAGAAATCGTGTGAGAGCACGATAAGCAGAATAATGAAAACAAGCAGAGTCCAGCGCTTGTACGGGACGAATGTACGAAGACGGGCTTGTTTCGTTCGTTGCGTTGTAGCTCTCGGCGGGTGTCGCAGCGAACATGGGAGGCTCTTTGCCTCGACCATAATACAGAGCGCCTAGCGCATTCCCACCAACGATTTCGCCCGGAATAAAAAAGTTGTCTTTGCCATATTTCTTGGCGCATCCCCTGATGTACTCGGACCAATCTGCTTGAGCGTCGAGTGTGATGGTCAGGCCCTTGTCGATACGAAAGCCATCGATGTCGAGACTTGCGATAGTCATGCAAGAAAACAGTTTGATCTTGTCGAGAACACTTGGCCGCCACTCTCGGAGACGATCCTGCACGAAGCCAAACTTGGATAATTGTTTCTGCCATTCTGGGTACTTGCCAAAAGACTCGACATCACCATACTGTGTGGTGTTAGCGAAAGTTATACGACACAAGGAAGGTTACATCCCATACCTGGTCAAAGTCACTGGTTCGACACTTGGTCATCTTAGACATCACATCGTCTCCAACAGGCTTTCCATGCTCATCCCAAAACCGTGGATACTCGCAATCAACTAGGGTCTCTCCCAGCGGAAAATCCCAGTATCTTCGGGGTGACTTCCATACGGCGTTGTGTTCGGTGAAGCTGAAAGGTGTGGTCGTGTTGAGGTATCCTTCGAAGCCAAGAAGATCACCCATCGTCGAGATAGTATTTTCGAAGACAACATACATGCCACGTCGGTGAATCTCGTCGATGGCCTCTCTCCAGACCGCAATTGTTCCAAAGTGTTGGTCGAGGAGAGTCAGGTCCAATGGACTGAATGAATCGGCCGACCATGGCTGGTTGATGAAGGGACTGCCACAAATGTAGATTGCCTGTGTCAAGTCAGTGACCCTGCTCCAGGCTCATGAGAGAAGCAACTTACCTTGATACCCATGCCCTGAAGATAATCAAGCGTGTCCATGAGACCGCTTACATCGCCGCCGGCCCGCAGCTGGGTTGAAAGAATGTCGACCTCGAAAGCAGTTCCATTGGCGTTGTCGTTTGATGGGTCGCCGTTCACAAATCTGTCAAGAAAAAGAGAGTAGAATGGCATTCGCCAGTTCTCTGGAGATGATTGGAAGTCATGGTCAGGCCACTCTCCCCAATAGTCGAGGGGTGTCCTGGCCGACTTGTTCTGGTTGAGGTTGTATTCCTCATATTCTGGGATATATGGAAGTGAAAGACTGGACGCTGCAAAAAGAAGCATAAGAAAGAATGACTGGACCGACGCACCCATCATGGCGGAAAGCGAATGATAGCCACCACGAAGAAGTGTGCGAGGTGAATGGAAGGGATGTGGGTGGTACACCACATGCAACGAGTGTGAGGGTGCAAAAGACAAAAGCAAGACAAGAAGAGATCACCCAGGAAGGATGTTCCCGTGGGAGAACTGGGACACCAGTCTTCCATATCGCGTTCTCACAGACGCCCGGGTGCCTCCTGGGCTCAACTTGCCTGAGGCCACCCCCTAACAGCCTCGTAGAGGCAAGAAGCATGATGACGGGGGTAGAATATCGCCGCTCATCCCTGATCACGGCGCGTGGGATGCATCCTTCTTCCGATGTTTCTCAGAATCTTACAGCTCACCCCCCTGTGCAGAGATGCTCAGCTTGAGAGCCTCACATCCCTATTCCGTTTAGTCACACAAAGTGATGGGAGTCAAGGGTGAAGGTGGTCCACCGTGGCGGTTTCAATGGGTCAAGGCAGTGTCCCTGGGTGTGGCCTGTGGTTCTGGCGGGCGGGCCGGGAGCAGGCTAGCAATGTCGGTAACACTGATCCTCCTGCTCGGGTTGACGATACACAGAGAAAGGCTTCCTTTCTTTTATTTCCTGAAGGATTTGGGGGAGATGGAGGCTAATTCTCTATGTCATAGTCAGCGGCCGGCTCTTGTGAGATGAAGCAGGATGTTTGGAAGAGGTGATGTCTGTGGTTGTGGAGTCACACCAAGCTTACATGAGTTCTGACGACGAAGGCATCATGCAAGAAAACTTATCAATGAGCAGGTACCTGCGTACCAGCATCTGATGGGCGAGTACGGAGCGGCAAGGTCAAGAAGGGGACGGGTAGACGTGCCGTCGCTGACGAAGTGATTGGATTGATACCTTCCGTACCTGCATCCGAAGAACCCTGACAAACGGATATCGCCCCTGCATCACCCATCCATCAAGCTCACAATCTGAGACCATGTGTCGGCACTTGCCACAGCCCTGATTATCAACCAGTTGCTCCTGCCTTTTGACACAGGCAGTCGTACACACTTGAACAGATCCCTTCCCCACCCTTTGAAATCGCTCTTTCAGTTTTGCGAGTCCTTTCCATTGAGCCTTGAATCCTGCAAGCATTGCATGACTCACATTGCTTCGTGGACTTTTTTTTCACGTATTCTGATGCCTGTTACACGACGTATAACAGGTTCATCATATTACGCCGAGCCTCATCGGCTTACCCTATGTCTGGCCCATACTGGGAGAGCACGTCTTTGGTACAGCCTCTTGGCACAATGTCGTATTGTGACCGGCATTTGCCGTTTTGGTATATTCTGCAAGTCGTTCCCTACTTTCTTGCACAGCGTGACATTTGACGATCTTGTTTCAGATAGGCAAGATATAAAACTGTTAGCGCTAGGGCTGACTGTCTGCGCCGAAAGAAGACAGCACTGTTCAGCCGCATTAGAAACATGCAAGATAAGAACCTGAAATACGTATCCGTACGCGCCGCATTCTCTACCATCGTCAACGACCGCCGCCGCCGCAGAGATAACCAGATTGGGAATCACACCAATCGCCAGGTACCACCGCCGCCACCCACGGGACGAGTTTGATATGTCCCGCCTCGGACGGACGCTAACCCGGCGCTCTGGCTTTGAAAATCTATGTGTGCTCCCGTCTCAAGTGGCTTTCATAATGTTATCTCACTGGTGTATTCGTAGCAAGTCAGCATCCTGCCATGGCAGAGATGCATATCCAACACACCCACCAGAATCTGCCTCGTCAAAGAAAAGAAAAGTCACAACCCCTGGGCCTTGCATTGATCCCAATTCGGTTGACCGATTTTCCAAACCTTCTCCAGGTCCCGGGAGCATGGGTGAGAAAGGCCTCACCATCGGTCACCCTTTGGCCAACAGCCCGAGGTCATGGCCCATGCGGGGTGTCTATGTCGACACCTGTACGGGTCTAGGTCTGCAAACGATGCGTGAGAGGTCAGCTTACACGCTCTCCGAGGCGTGTTCCTTTTCATTCCCTTTTTCTTGTGTCACTGCAAGAAATCTCACTCGCAGTCTTTCCTTCTCTCTCACACGCTGCCACGGTTATCGTCAAGCTGAGGGATTGTCGATCGCTCTCGTCCATTCTTTTAGAAAACATATCTTGTCGTCACTCATTCAGTCACAATGTTATTTCATTTGTCAGCTCGACTCGGCCGTAGTTTCTGGGCCCTCCTTGCGGTACTCATGGGGCTGCTCATGGCTGTCGCTCCGGCGAGCGCAGCCATGTCCCCCACAGAGATCGCGGTCGCTTGCCACAGCCTTGCCCGCATGGCATTCGACCTGAAAGACCTCGTAAATGTGGTTGCGCAGAAGAGAAATCCGGGACCTTTCCAGGTATGTGATGCTCAGCCCTGGCATCCGGAAGTCTCGGAGGCTGTTGTGCTCGTTGCGCAACACTGACACGACACGAGCATTGACAGGATATCCTTGACGAGTTCAATGATATTTCCGACTCTTGTCTCTCCAACATCTCGGTCATGATCCGCTCTTCTGTCGTGACGGACCAGGCGGACCAGCAGCTGATTTACGAGGCTTACTCCAATGTATGTCTATCTTTGATCCACTGTTCTTGTTAACTTGTTTGTCCCGATAACTAATCTTGTGTCTGCGGTATCAGTTTATCCAGGGCCTCTTTGAGCTGATGGACTCCGTCACCGAATCTGCCCCTGTCCTCATCGTCCTCGATAAGCAAGCCGAGTTCCGTATTCCTGCCGCCGTCCGCGAAGTCGCCGGCGTCGTGGATGCTTTACTCTATCAGCTCATGGCCATCTTTCCGACCAACACGTCCTATTCATCGCAGACTGCAAACCAAAAGACCCAAGTCGATACGCACTTTCGTCAGGCCGTCCACGCGTTCCATCTGGCTACGGCCAACACTGGATCGCCATACTCCAACACCACATCCCTTTAGTAGCCCATCCGATCAGGTACATAGCAGACTCGTGGTTGCCACCAGTTGTATACTTACCAAAAGAAAAAAGACTGGACATTTTCATTCTTGTAGGTGTGTAGTTAGTCGTGTATTATTATTGTTGACGTCCAGATTGTTTCGTTCCCCTTCAACTGTGCATGTCTCATGTCATTGCCTATTAGATGTCCAGAGAAGACGACGCCGTGATGGTTCTCTGGAGGTGGACCTCCTTTTACCCCTGATCGCCATCCCAACCCTAACCCCTGTCCGGCGGCATAACGGGTTCTTAACCCCGCGCGCCCCGGACCCCGCCAAGGGAGCCAACCCCATCAAAGGAGGGGCAAGGCCCATCTGCCTTCTCCATCTCCATATTAGCCTGAAATAGCCTATTGTTCAACTGTCGTCATGTGCGACGGCGAGAAAACCTCAGCAAAAACACCCACGCGCCGGGACAAGTGCGACCGGACCGAGACCTGAGCGAAGCAAACCATGGCGACTCCCGGTTGAGTCGCGTCGTCGCACGGGAGAGGGGGAGCCGCCATCGCAACCACCCATTTGATCCCCCCTCTCCCCCCCTCCAACTTGGGCTCCTAAATATTTACTTCTCCAATTTTCCTCTTCGTCTTCTATTTTTTCCAAATCAGTGACATCATCATCACATTCTCGTTCCAAAAATGTCCTCCGATGCCCCCCTCGTCTCTTTTCTCCCTCTGGGAGCCATAATCCAAGAGCTTCGCGTCGGCGACCTCAATATCGTCCAGGGCTTCCCCACTCAGGACCTCTACGTCTCCCACAACGGCCCCTTCTTTGGGGAGACCATCGGCCGGGTTGCGAACCGCATCTCTAATGCCAAGCTTGACAGTCTGAATGGGGGCAAGACGTATAGCTTGGCTGCGAACAACGGGGTGAATAACCTCCACGGAGGAGTCGTTGGTTGGGGGAAGAGGGTCTGGGATGGGCCGGTTCCTGTTGGTGTCAGAGAGATTCCTGGGGTGGGCAAGATTGAAGGCGGGGAGAGCGTCAAGTTTACGCTTGTGAGCGAGGACGGGGATGAGGGGTTTCCGGGGGAGGTGAAGGCGACGGTGGTGTATACTGTGGGCAAGCAGACGGAGGGGGGGAAGGAGGTTGTTGTGCTGGGGATGGAGTACGAGGCTGAGCTGGTTGGGGAGGGGGTGGAGGAGACGGTTGTCAATATGACGAATCACTCGTGAGTTGTTTACTCCTGGAACATGATACTGGGAGAAAGGGTATATATGCTGACTTGCTGGGGATGGCAGTTACTTCAACCTTACCGGCGGCTCGTCAATCGAAGGCACGGAGGTCACCCTCGTGACGAACAACTACCTCCCCGTTGACGACGGCGGTATTCCTACCGGCGGTCCCGCCCCCTTTGCCAAGGTCCAGGGACAAACTCCGTTTGTTCTTGGTGCTCAAGAGCCGGATATTGACGACTGCTTCGTTGTTAACGAGGCCGCTGGTTCTATTCCTATCGACACCCGCGCCGAGTCCCTGACCAAGCTCGTCAGCGCTAGACACCCTGAGACTGGCATCCACCTCGAGGTTCTCAGCACCGAGCCCGCCTTCCAGTTCTATACTGGCAAGTACATTGACGTGCCTGAGGTGGCTGGCATCCCGGCGCGCAAGGCCAGAAGTGGGTTCTGTGTCGAGCCGAGCCGTTATGTGAATGCGGCGAATGTGCCCGAGTGGAAGAGCCAGATGCTGCTCAAGAAGGGGGAGAAGTACGGGACGAGGACTGTGTACAGGGCTTGGAAGGAGTAGATTGCAATTGCACCTACATGATACCGGGTAGTCTGACAGAATGAATAAAAGTAACAGGCCATAGGCTCTTCATAATCCCGTGATATCCCCTGAGCATCACTCGTCCTCGTCCATGATATCCTCCCCTTCCTCCTGTTCCTTTTCCACCTCCTCCATGGGCCTCTTCGCCGGCCCAGCCTCTTGCTTCCTGTACAACCCCGCCAGCACCTCACTGGTACTCGCCTCCTCAATCCCCTTATCCTCTCGTTTCCTCACAAACCTCGGGAACCGCAAACTCAACCCCTTGTCAGGGTGCACCATTCCCACAGCAGCAGTATAAGTAGGACTAACCGTCACATCCGCAAACGCCACCTCCCACACCTCTGTCGGATTAAACCACACGTCCGGTTCCGGCCCGTAATACTCCACAAACCCTGGCTTCTTCCCCAACGTCCTCCCTTCTATCGCTGGGTCGTAATATGCCTTGTTAGCTTTGTAGAAGTTGTCCGTGAAGCCGGACATGCACTTGCACACTGCCTCTAGGGAGCCTGCATCCTCATTTCGGACCGCTAGGAGGAACGGGGACCAGAACTGGGACTTGCGGCCTGTGCCGTGCCAGGCAGCAATGGGGATTAGGTCCAAGGGCTCCGAGGAGGAGGAGAGGGAGGTGGAATAGTCCTTTTTTACTTTGAGCCAGGAGTCGAGGCGTTTGTCTGGTTCGTAGGTTGACAGGAGGGGTTTGCGGCGGGATCTTTTCTGGGGGGGTGGGGGGTTGAGGGGGGTTTCCTTGGTGGTGGTGGTAGTGGTGGGTTTGGTGTTGTCGAGTAGTCCAGCGGCGGCAGACTGGTCCTCGTAGGGAATGTCGGGGAGGTTATCCAAAATTTTCACCATTATCCCCTCACATTTTGCCTCTAAGGCGGACTTGAAGAAGGTGAGGACTGGTTCGGAATCTTGTGAGGTCGCGTCTAGGCTTTTGACCCAGGTGAAGTGATGGGGGATTTCAATGAAGAGTGACCGGAGCATGTCCCGGCGTTCGCGAAAGGGGCGGTCGAGGAGGGGTTGGCCGTTGAGGTACATCAAGTCAAAGGCGAAGAGGCAGACGTTGATGGTTATGCTGCCTACGGCGACGTCCTTTCTGGCGCGGTTGGAGAGGGTTTGGAAGTTTTTGAGCTCGCCGGTGGTTTGGTCCACGGCGACAACTTCGCCTTCCATGATGAAGCTTTGGACATTTTCGCCTCTTATCTTGGGCACCAAGGAGACGAGGTCGGGGTATTTGTCCGTCATTAACTCGAGGTGACGGGAGAAGATGGAGACTTTGCCGTCGGCATCGCAGTGGACCTGGGCGCGCTGGCCGTCGTACTTGTACTCGCAGGCAAAGTCTCGCCCCTGAAGCTTGGTGAGCATCTCGCTGAGATCGCGGGTGATACTGCCTAGCATGGGACGGAGTGGGATGTGGAGGTTGAGACCACAGCGGATGGGCAGCTCGTCTGATATGCCAATATCAAGAAGCACTGGGATCAGGTCATTATAATCTGGATGTCTGGCAAATGATGCTTTCACGAGCTCCTCTCCTCTTGACCATATCTCGGCTAGTTCTTCCTTACTGAGCTTCGCTAGCTCTGCTGGCTCCCTGATAGGGAAATCCGCACCGGGTGGCTTGGAGAGAAGAAAGGCTCTTGAGAGAGCTATCAGCATAGTCGTCTTGACAGCACCGATACGAAGCTAGAAGACGTTAGCTATGCTTACGATGGTCATGAAGTGGGAACACGTACATGCTGACACAAAGTGCGGACGATATATCTGCTCTCCTCGCCTCCTCGAGCATCTTGCAACAGTCTGTCCACAATACGCTGTTTGATGTCTCCACTACCCTGACCTTGTGTCTTTGCAATCTTGACAAGAGACTCAAACACACCCCTGATGGTCAGTGGCTTTGGTTTTTTCAGGGTGAAGCTTTGCTTCTTCTTGGCCTCAAAGGCAACATCACCCGGATCACCCCATCTGTCATGCATGGCTTTCAGCGCCCGGTTGTCAAGCCCGCATACTTGCTTCAGTGCTTTAGAGATAGCCGAACCTCCCAGACCAAGCTCCATGGAAATGTATGGGGGTGAGATGGCATTGGTGGCCAGCCATACTGCGGGCAACAGGCTGTTTGGATCGCCCTCAATAAGTAGACGAAGACAATTGACAAGCGTGTCCACGATCTTGATCCTGCTTTGGGTACTACTGACAAGCACAAAGCACCGTGTAAGCAAGGCGTAGGATGACTTGCCGCGTTCGGCAGCCCATGATTCTTGGAGCTGCGGGACGTATTTGGATGGATCAAATGTCAAGGGGCTTTCGTCCAGTGGTATTATGGCTGTTACTTGATCTTCCACTGCCGCGACTGACGAAAGCGATAGAGTGTTCTTGGATATTGCTGTATCAACCTTGGGGGATACGGACGACTTCAGTGGTGATGGAGGAGCTGGAAGAGCTAGTGATGTATTTGGTTCTGGCTGAAGCTGTTGTTGTCTCTGGTTCGATGCTTGGACCTCCGCATCCCACTCAGCCTGCAGCTTCCGAGCCAGTTCCTCGTCAGTCAATTGCTCATCCGACTTCTCAGACTGTGAACCATTTTGCTGAATCTCAGAAGTGGTTCTTGATGACGATCCATTCTGCTGTTGCTTGGCAAAAAAGTACTGTATTCCTTTGGTCGCCGGGACTGCAGCCTTCTTCGTATCGGAATTGAGTTTCCTCTTCTTCGCCGGGCTCGCCATGATGGGACGATGTAAGCACGGTACCTAGGTAAGGTTTATCGTGGTAGCATGCGGGCGTTCGATGGAAAAGAGGGATTAAAAGCAGCGTCCCGAGGCTATTACCTGATCTAATTACCCTCCACATCAAACTCTGACATGTGAGAAATTGGGTGGGGAAAAGCATAAATACTGGGCAGCTTCCCTCAAGTTGTGAAAAGAGAGCTCTGATGTACTGTTGAACTCAACCCACCTCCAAACCGATCAATGACGTTCCAGCGATGCACTGCAATCGCAGCAGCACGCGTCAGCCAGCGCGAGGCAGGCGCCAAAACAGCTGACTGGCAGCCCCGCGCCGAGAAAGCGTGAAGCTTTGGCCATCTCCGTTCAGCGCTAGCCTGTTCCGGAGCGCCAGCGGGCTTGGCATGCTTTCACACACACATCCTTGAAAAAAAGAGCGGGAAATCCCAGCCCCACCATGCGAGAGGAGAGCGGGAAAGGAAAGATTCTTGACGGGTTCGCGCAAGACCCCCCGAGTGTCGCTTTTCCTCCTGCAACCCACCCCTTCCTCACACATCACCATGGCCAGCACACTCAATATGAACGGCGAGGACCCCGTCGAACGGCCTCAGCAGATCCGCGACATCATAGGAGGTCTTGAGCGGTACAACCCCCAGGCCGCTGAGGTCCTCGAGGCCTACCTCCAGCAGCAATGTGAGGAGAAATTCACCGACTGCAACGCCAACAGGGCACTGTTGAAGCTGTAAGTATCTCCCATGTTCCCACTCGCTATGGCTTATCTGGTTTTTCATGATGTTGTTTTTTATAAACGTTTCCTATTAGCCTGAAAAGCGGCCTAACAACCCGCACAAGCTGAGGTCAACTTAATGTGTCTGATATACAAACCATCTGATGTCTTACTGTCTTGGAGTCGTCTTGTTGAACAAAGGATCGTCTACTAACCATTGTCTGCTCGGCGCAAAACACAGGTACCAGCTCAACCCAGACAGGATCAAGGACGAGATCGTCACCAACGTCCTCGTCAAGACAATGACCCAGTTCCCCTCCCCTCAGTTCGACCTTGCCCTTCACCTCCTCTCCCCATCATACTCCAACCCCGGCCCAGGCTCCTCTTCCGACCTCGCCGAGGCTGTCGCCAAGCTTAGAACGCTCAACAGCCACCTCGAGGGCGCCAGATACGACCACTTCTGGGCCACCCTCGAGAGCGACGACATCTACGCGGACCTCACCACCGACATTAAGGGTTTCGAGGAGATCATCCGCGTCAAGATCGCCCAGCTCATCAGTCTCGCCTTCCGTGAGATTAATATCAGCGTCCTCGAAAGCTACCTCGGTCTCCGCAGCGAAGCCGAGGTCAAGACCTTTGTCACCGAGACCTGCGGCTGGAAGGTCGGAGACGACGGCATCGTTCACATTCCTAAGAACTCTGAGAACGAGGCCAAAAAGACCGAGATCCGCGAGGACGTCTCCATTGACATGTTCAGCCGTGTCATCAAGAGGAGTTGGGAGGAGAATGCTTAAAAACACCAAACTACAAAGATACCATATTACACACACTAATGAAAAGGGTGTTTTGTGTGATCGGAAACGGTTCATTGTAGAGTACTTTTTTGAGACGAAGCGGTACTTTCCTTTTTCTGTCTATTGCGTCTCGCTGCTGCGGCCGGTTACCCCTTGTTTTGCATTCTGGCGGCGGAAAAAAAGCCAAAAGCTTCTGACGGCGTTCATGGGATATTGCGGAAGCGATTCGGGGATAAAAGGGGGGAACAAGGGCCTTGGAAGAAGGTTTTATACTGGGCTTAGATTTGATCATTAGCCTTGGGCCATATTCACATTATACCTCTGGACAAAAAAAGAAGAAAAATAACCCAAATATGCCATCCTCTGTCCTATGCTGCTTGTCATGTTGAATGGTTTTGGTGTTCCCTGACTGGGCATCCGTAGACTCTGAAGGGGGGCTGTTGTACAATCAACAGTAGGTTTCATGGCAATTTTGGTATCTCATTCTCCCTACATCTCGATTCATCTAAAACACGACCCTTCCCCCTATCCTCACCTCTTAACACTCAACTCCTCCCACTGAACACCCGCCCACTCCTCCAAATACCCCCCTTCTCCCCCTTCCACACCCCTCTCCTGGCAATCCCTCTCACAGACCCCCACAATAACCGTCCCCCAATCCATCCCATCCAGATCCTCCTCCTCCCCTTCCAACTCTTGAATCGCCTGCGGCGTCATCTGCACCTCAAACACCCTTCCCCCACCACAATTCCCACACCTCGGCATCCCCCCCTTTCCTCCCTTCACCTTTGCCTCCCCCTCCCCATCCTTTGCATACAGCATCTTCCCCACGGCATCACTCTTGCTATACAACAGCGGCTGACCAGCAAACTCATACCTGATAACCTGCTCCGGGTTCTGCCCCACCCTGTCGGCAAACTTTTGAAACACAGTGTCCATGCTCGACTCAAAAACCTCCTTGTCTTCTTTACCTCCTCCACTGGACGAGCCCTCGCCCGAGTCAATGTCCATTATCTGAGTCTTTTGCGAGATGGGCGCGGGCTCAGGGTCGAGCTGTTCGTAGTCTGCCTCTGCTATCCAGCGTACAGGATAGGATTTCGGGAGGAGGGAGGAATCTGCCGGCCACGGTTCGGGGGGTGGTGCTGGAGTGGCAGGGGGGAGGTTGAGAGATAATGTTTCGGCGAAGGATTTGGGGAGTTTCTCCTCCTTAACTTCGACGGGGGTGGGTTTTGGTTCCGGAGCAGCCGGGGTCGGGGCCGGGGCGGCGAATGGGTTGGTTGAGGTGGTGGTTGGCTTGGGAGCAAAAGGGTTTGTTGAGGCAGAAGCAAACGGGTTACCACCCGAGGAGGAGGAGGAGGTTGGCTTCGCGCCGAACAGCGCCTCCCCTAGACCGAGGGTAGACGCCTTGGGGATGACAGTGACTTCTTTCGGCTTGGTTTCCTGGGACTCTTTGGCTGCCGCAACAGCATCAGGCGATACCCTCAACCCTCTAATCGCCCTGATACTGCCCTCCTTTCTCCGGCAACTCTTCCTTCTGCAGGCGAACACATAAAGCCGGCGTTCGTGGCCAGGGTATCGGTCTGGGAGCTCGGCGTTGAGCTGGAGCAGGACCACCATGAGGTCTTTGCAGACTTTACACCGAGCCAGCGCGGCGGAGGGTGGTTTCGAGGGGTCTAGCCATGTCTGATTGAGACTCGGTAAGTATTTGATCAAGTTGAGTTGTTGTCTGCCCGTGGCGCAAAAAGGGTGACTTACTGGCTGTCCTCCAAGCCGGCTGATCTCCTCTCCTTGTGCGTCCTCCGAGGCATACCCCAGGAGAACGTTGGTCTCCTGGAAATCATTGTCCTCGGCGCCCGAGGAATCGCTGTCGTAGGGAGCCATTCTGTTCTGTGTTTATGGAGAATCGCAACCAGTACCGGGCTTGATGGTGGAAAACTTTGGGGTGGCAGTCGCAAGGCTTTTCGACAAAACTTTGGCGGGGTAGGAAATATTGCCCCGCCATCCAAAGCCGGCTGGCCAAGATGACGGCGCTGCCTCCGTCCAAGCAATTCCGATGGGATGAAATAAGTACGGGTCTATATGAGGCTTCTGGCACTGGGCCATATTTAGAGTGCATTACTGGTTGTTTAAAGCCCGTTGACCCAAAGCAGGCCATCGTTCCCCGGAGCTTACACATTTGCCAGTCATCCATAAGGTTGATGTGTTCAACAACGACGGTTCGTCTTTTATTATGTCAAAGAGGTATCTTACGAACAAAGTCTAAACTATTTCTTCACTGCTCGGGACCATCCATACCCGGGCCAGGTCCACCTGATCGGCCCATCTGTCTCGCCTTCAGCAGCTCATCGCACAACAACAGGTTGGACGCGATACCCGAGCTGGAGGCAATGCAGTTTCTCAACACACGGAAAGAGTCGTACACACCCTCGAGGGTAGGATCCATCGGCTCGCCTGTAGCCAGGTCAAGGCCGACAACGTTGCCATCAGCATGCTCATCGTGGAGAGCAGCCACTAGAAAGAGACATGTTAGCAGGTAGATCGATAAAATAACAGGGAGGGCCCCACGTACAGGCATCCTGAATGTCAAGACCAGCGTTGGCGGCCAAGGTCTTGGGAATGATAAGAAGAGCGTCGGCGAAGGCATCTACACCCCACTTGGCCTTGCCTCTGACAGTCTTCTTGAAAGCATCGCTCTTGAGGTGCATGGCGCAGGCGACTTGGAAGGCACCAGCGCCGGGAACAACGCTCTTGTCGACAATCATGTTGTAAACACTTCTAAGACCATCACGAACGGCATCTGATACCTGGGCGATGGTGTGCTGGTTGGGGCCCTTGATAAGGAGGGTCACGGACTTGGGGTCCTTGACGTCCTCAATGAATGTGTACTTCTCCTCGCCGAGCTGCTGCTCGTAAACGAGGCCAGCCCAGCCGAGAACATCTGGGGTCAGGTCATCGACACTGTTTTGCGCAACACCGCCGCAGATGAGTTGTAATCTCTCCATGTTTCTCCGCTTAGCTCTGCGCAGCGCGAGGATGCCGTTCTTTGCGAGGACGTCGAGGGACAGGGGGTCGATGCCCTTCTGGTTGATAATGACAAAGTTCTTCTTGCCGTCGCTTCCGCACACCTGCTTCTTGAGATCAACAATCTTCTTGAGCTTGGCGTCAACGAAGCGACGCTCGCTTTCTACCAGCTTATCCCGCTGCTCGGCACTGGAGTAGAAAAAGCTCGAGTTGATTTCGGTCTTTTCATATTCCAAGCTCACATTGAGGGTGAGAATGTAAGCATTCTCGACACGCTTGGGCATATCGGGATGCCTCGCGCCGTGGTCGAGGGCAAGGCCCTTGATGAGTTGTGTGTCGGAGGCAGTGCGGTGCTGCATCTTCATGATCTCAACCATGTGCAAATCGGGCTTCTCGGGGGCTTGATAGATAGCGAGGACGGCATCGACGATAGAGGGGGTCAACGTTTGGGCAAGGCTGGCACTCAACTTTGTGGCGAGAGAGGTTCTGGCGACGGAGAGGAGGAGCTCACGGTCGACTTCGCGGGCAAGCTTGAACTGGTCGAGGAACTATAGACAGTCAGTCAGAGGGAACTCACAACGGTGTCTAGCTGCAACCACAAACCTTCAAAGCCTCGTTCTTCGCAATCTCGAAGCCATCTGTAATGATGCGAGGGTGGAGACCCTCCTGAATGTAGCGGTCGGCTTGCTTCAGGAGCTCGCCGACGAGCAAAACTACTGATGTTGTGCCGTCTCCGCAGATATCGTCTTGTGCTGTCGCGGCCCGCGCAATCATAACAGCCGTGGGGTTCTGTATTTGCATCTCGCGGAGGAGGACGTTGCCATCCTTGGTCAACTTGATCTGTTACCCCTGGCGGTCAGTCACTGCATATCGTCCCCGCTTCGCAATCGATTCGTACCTGACCGGCGCCGTCGACAAGCCTGTGCCCAAAATGTTAGCCAAAGCGACCCCGAGTATGCCAGAGAGTATTCATACATCTTGATGGTGCCCAGAGGGCCCAAGTTGGACTTGAGGACATCCTGGAGACCCTCACCAGCGGTGATGTTGACCTTGAGAGCTTCGCCCCGCCTCTGTTAAACACCCAAATTAGCATCCCGGTCGTCTGGTAGTATCAGGCGGATTCGCGTACCCTGGACTCGGCCTTGGGGTTGAGAAGCTGTGCGGCGGACATGGTGGCAGACGGACAGCGAGGGAGGTATCTGACGGTTCGGGGGATCGCAAGATGTGGAGGTTCGCTGGGCTGAAGCTTGTCGCCAATCGACAACTTTTTTTTGCAGTGCTTTTAGATTCCAGGCGGTGGTTTAGGCGGAGCGGCAGGCAGCGACAAGGGGTGAAGGAGCTCGGACCACGGCTCAGGAGAAACACCCCGCCAACACGCTTATTGATAGCTGGGTACCTCTTCTGTCACCATTCTTCCCAGCATTCATAAGTACCCACTATCATCACATCATTGGTGGGAACCATCCATTTCACTGTTGTCTTTGTCAGGTTGGGGCATCAACAACTCACCACCGGGAATCCATGTTTGCTGGTGACGGCTTCAGGAATGACTTCTTGTCTGATTTGACTTGGATAATTCATTCTTTATATTAATTCTTTGAGCACCTGGCGAGAAACGCATCAAGCAGTATCATGAAGGGGGCACTCGGTCGCGCCTCCACTGTCCTAGCAACAGCGCTCTCGCTAGCTACGGCTCTTCCGTCATTTGAACCGCCTCAGAAACAGCCAACACAGCAGGTGGCCATCATAGGTATGTTCTTCCTTAATTTGACATTTGGAGGGGTTTTACTTCTGTTTTCATCTATTTTCATCAAAACCGATGAAGCGGCTCACTAATAATCTAAATAGGAGCTGGGGCTGCAGGCTCGTCTGCTGCATATTACTTACAACAATATGCCAAGCAACATGAGCTGCTCGGAATTTCCGTCAACATCACTCTCTTTGAGAAGACGGACCGTATTGGTGGACGAACTCTGACTATCAACGCATATGATGACCCTTCACAACCAATCGAACTCGGCGCAAGCATATTCATTGAGAAGAACCATATTCTTCACGATGCCCTTCAAAGGTTCAACTTGTCTAAACGGATTCCAGATGAAGACTCAGACCCCAAGCTCGGCATTTGGGATGGCGATGAGTTTGTCTTTACGATCAACGAGCGTGATTCATTCTGGTGGACAGCCCTCAAGGTCATTTACAAGTATGGAATCATGGCACCGAGACGAACTCAGAAGTTGATGGAAGCTACTATCGCCAATTTCTTGAAATTATACGAGGAGCCCAATTTCCCTTTTCGATCCCTTACCCAACGGGCGTACGAGCTTGGTCTGATTGATGTTACCGGGGTTACCGGGGAACAACTATTGAAGGCCAACAACATCGATGATCGCTATGCACACGACATTATTCAGGCCAGCACCCGAGTAAACTACGCCTCGAACTTGGTTCGAATCCACGGTCTGGACACCATGGTAAGCCCTGATGCTATCGGTATCACCTCTCAAGCTAACCGTGCCACAGGTCTCAATGGCGCCTGAGGGTGCCATGGCTGTCCAAGGTGGTAACTGGCAAATATTCTATAAAATGGCTGAGGCATCGGGCGCCAGTCTCTTGATGAACTCGTCTGTGGCTTCTATCGGATTCTCGTCAGAAACCAATCACTACTCTGGCAACAAGAAATACCTTATCCGCACCAAGTCCACTACATCGGAGTCAAATGGGGGAGAGGATTACCCCGTTGCCTTTGACAACGTTATCATTGCCAATCCCTACCAATTCAGCAAGATCTCAGCAGAGGAGGGCGTCATTCAACAAACCATTGACGAGATCCCCTACGTCCAGCTCCATGTCACCATTTTCGCGTCGCCTTACCAGTACAGTCCCGCGTTTTTCGGCTTCACCGAGTCAAAGGATGTCCCAGGCGGTGTTCTCACAACCCTTGCCAAATCTGATGGACCAACCTCTGGGGTCAATGGCGCCGGCAAGGCAGGTTTCTTCAGCGTCACAACCTTGCGTACGACCACAAACCCCACAACTCAAAAGCGGGAGTTTATCTACAAGATCTTCTCGCCTGAGAAGGTTAGTCCTGAGTTCCTCAGTCGCCTGTTTGGAGTCGAGGTGCCCGATTCCTTCACCACAGACCCTGATGAGGAGGGCTCAGTGAGTCCCATCACCTGGTATCATCCCCATGTCTTTTACTCGTATCCTCAAGCCTTGCCACGGGTAACGTTCCAGGACCCTATCATCGGTCCGGGCCTGTATTATACGTCTGGCATGGACAGTTTTATTTCCACGATGGAAACCAATGCGCTAATGGGCAAGAATGTGGCCGCCTTACTCATGGACGATATTTTGAAAGCGGGCAAGAATGGCTGCAAAGGGGCGGAGGAGATGCACGAAAATACTCTGCTTGATCAGTTTCGGAGTGGCCCAGGGAGCTCAGAGACGGACATAAAGGATTTGTAGATATATGTGGTGGGTAAATGACCCTTTGGCACCCGTTGTTTCCACGAGATGCCACTGTCGAACAATGTGGGTGTGGCTGGCCACAAAGAAGCCTTTCTTGGACCTCTGTGTCACATCAAGCCCAGTATGTGCTGTCATACGTCAAGCTAGTGGTTTCTGGCAGGTACATAGCATGATGTGCTTCCTTGTGTTGGCATCCCATCATATCGGGGACAAAATAACGGCCCTGCAACCGGCCAGTAGGCTTTCAAAGATCATTGAAGCCCTGTTAAAACAGATCCAAGGCCTATTGACAACTCCTTAAGAATATCAACTCTCTTTGCAGGTCTGTCAACTATCCTAATAAAAGAGATATGAACTATCTTTTGATGGTCTGTTTGCTGTGTTCAAGGACCAAGTTTGAGTAGCAGTGTATTTTTTTTGTCCACGGCGTGCCCATGTGATCGGTGTCTTGGTGAAAGCCGCAGGTCTGAAAGCCAGCACATGCAATGAGTCAGCAGCTGCCTTGGATGTGGCGCAAATCTCCACCTTTTCCGAGGTGGCAATTGGCTGGGTGCACCGCCACAAGATACGTCTCCCCTCCATTGTCCAGACATTTTTTTGGGAATCGCTTTTGTTATGACGCAGCTTCCCTCACGCATTTGCCCGACAGTCGAGTCCAGTCCTGTGCACTGGGTCGTCACTAAAGGCACCGGTGAAGGTCTAGGTATCATTCTCATTCTAAACCACAGTTTTACAAAAACATCCCTTTGCGATCTACTTAGTTTTATAGCGTCTTGTCTGTTTTCCCCGCCAAACAATCAACACCCCGCATCGTGAACTTTCTTCGAATCGTTGGCAGCCATGTTTGCCCTCAAAGGCAGTAAGTAACCACTTGAAACCCCCGCGACTCCCCCACAAAGCAAGACAGCCCAGTGCGCGACGGCCGCTGATGTTGCCCATTATGTCGCTATCACCTGCTAACTACATCAACGCAGTCTCCCGTCTGATCTTTGGCTCCAACAACCAGGAGTCCATGATCGAGCTGCCCCAAGGCCAACTCTACCTTGTTCGACCATTCTCACCCAAGGGATATTCTGAGCTTCTCTTCAAGGACGCTTCCGCTCGCATTCGCCGTACCGCGCAAGAATTCCAATACCAACTTGTCGTCCAGCGAGTTTACGAAGAGGGCGAGGCTGAGCTGCTTGCCGAGGAGGAAGGAGACGACCTCGAGGCCGATGCCGACATTCTAGCTGCCGAGCGCGACGAAAAGACATTCCTCCTCGACGAGGCGCTTCATTTCCGCGTCGAGAACCGAGAGGGTAGCGAGAGGGTACTCTGCTGGAGAGACTTGAGTGGTGACGCCGGGGACGTTTTCGAGTTTGTTTGCGACGGTGGCATCTTGCCCGCCCAAGTGAAGCAGTTCGAGCTTATCGCGAAGCAGTGCCAGTACGAGCGCAAGTACCGCAAGCCTCACGCCACAGCTTCTAAAGAGGATCTCCTCCAGTTCGAGTTCGACGAGCAGCCGATCCCGCCAGCCAGCCCAATTCACAGCCCTGTCCTCACCAGGTCCATCGAGTCCTCCGAGATGTTTTTCCCCAAGGCTCAAGGGAAGAAAGACGCGGTCTCCGACTTGGAAGTAACGCCGAGGAAGAAATCTCCTCCCACGCCGACCAAGACACCGACCACCAAGGGTAAGGAGCGGAATATGGGTACTCCCTCGGCCGTTGCTCATCCAGAGGCTCGCGAGATGTTGGCTGCTGAGGTTGCC
Source organism: Podospora pseudoanserina (assembly GCF_035222485.1). NCBI lineage: Eukaryota > Fungi > Ascomycota > Sordariomycetes > Sordariales > Podosporaceae > Podospora > Podospora pseudoanserina. Next base: position 843,977 of record NC_085924.1, read on the forward strand.
GAGCTCCACTTCTTTGAGTTTCAATCGGGCGCATTCGTCCTGAAGGATGAGTCTGTCACTGCAACTGTCACGGAGATCGACAACTGGAAGTACTGGTTGCAGGTCGGCAGCGCCGACCGTGACTGGATAGGCGTCCCCGTCACGGAAGACCTCAATCCCGTCTTCAACTTCGAGTTCCTTTCTTTCATCTTCAATCAATTTCACGAGGATGGGTCAGCTTATTCATGGCTTCTTCGATTCAAGGATCAGGCGACTCTAGAGCGCTTCCAGGAGGGTTTGATGCAGGCTCTTTGGGAGCAGCTGAATCAGATCAAGTGGTCCAAGATCAAGGACAAGGAGCGTGACTACGTCACCGACGCTTTCAACGATTTGACCATGGAGGATGCCGATCAAGGAGAGGAGGAGGAGCATTATGAGGATGCAGAGGAGGGAAGCGAAGATGAGGACGATGACAGACCACGGAGTGAACATTACGATAGTGACGAAGACGAAGACGATGTGGACTACAAGCCCAAGGACGGTGAGACCAACAAACAGATCGCTGTCGGGTACAAGCATGACCGGTCGTTTGTCGTCCGCGGTTCCAAGATCGGCGTCTTCAAGCACACCCCCAACAATAACCTCGAGTTCAGCACCAACATCTCCAAGGTTGAGACGGCAGATGGAAAGCTGTTCTCGCCCAAGAAGGTCATGCTTCACAACGAAGACCGCAACCTTATCTTGCAGAAGGATGATGACCCGAACAAGCTGTATCGCATGGATCTCGAGTATGGCAAGGTCGTTGACGAGTGGAACGTCCATGAGGATATTCCTGTGGTCACCTTCGCGCCCGAGAACAAGTTTGCGCAGATGACCCACGAGCCCACGTTCCTTGGTATCAGCAAAAACGCGCTGTACCGCATCGATCCCCGTCTGTCTGGCACCAAGCTGGTTGACGCTCAGCTCAAGCAGTACGCCAGCAAGAACGACTTCTCTGCCATTTCTACTACCGAGAAGGGCCATATCGCCGTGGCTTCCAACAAGGGTGACATTCGTCTCTTTGACCGTCTCGGCATCAATGCCAAGACACACATTCCTGCCCTTGGTGAACCCATCATCGGTCTCGACGTGTCTGCCGATGGTCGCTGGGTCCTCGGTACCTGCCGTACTTACTTGCTGCTGATTGATGCCCAGCAAAAGTCTGGCAAGAACGAAGGCAAGCTTGGCTTTGAGAAGTCCTTCGCTGCCGATCAGAAGCCCCAGCCTCGCCGCCTTGCTCTGAGCCCCGAGCACGTTGCGCAGTTTCACCACGAGACAGGCAAGGCTGTCAGCTTCACTCCTGCCAAGTTCAACACCGGAGAGGGTGTCGAGGAGAGCAGCATCATCACCGCCACGGGTCCGTACATCATCGAGTGGAACCTTAAGAAGGTTCTGACCGGCAAGAAGACGCCCTACCTCATCAAGCGGTACTCGGACGACGTCAAGGCCGACGACTTCAAGTTTGGCACCGACAAGAACGTCATTGTCGCGCTGCCCCACGAGGTTAACATGGTTAGCCACACCCGTCTCAAGCGGCCTACTCGTGAGAGCATTGCTGGCGACTTTGGGCGTCGTGGGTCTCGGTTTGGCACCCCGGCGAAGAGTCCTTCCAAGTTGAGTAGGAGTGCGATTGTGGAGGAGGCTTTTTAGTTTGCTGGGGTATGCAGTGTTGGGTGACTGGGATGGATTGTCGTTTGCTTTTCTTTACTTGCTGAACACTGGGAGTACCGGTTTCGTGTGTTGTTTTTGACGCCTTGTTGCGTCGTCATGTATGCAGGATGATGGGATAACCGTGTGCGTTTGTTGTTTTGTTTTGCTTAGCATCGGGAGTTGAGGTAGCTTTCTTGATGAGTAACGTCTTGGTGTTGAGGGAAGGGGCTTGCTTGGCTGGGTAGGTAGGTAGGTAGGATTGCTGGATGACGGTTAGGGCATCTTGGTCGATATGACCTCAATTGACTACGTAACACGGCTCGTGAGTTTGAGGAGATCTCGGTATGTTTGTGATTATCGTGTTCTTTATTGAGCACTGTTTCTGAGCCCAACTACCTCTCCTCGACAATTCCCCACAGTTCGTGGTTAAGATTCACAGTCGCAATTGAAGGTTCAGGCAAGTGAAATAAGATGAAATTCGTAATTCATAACCTAACTAAAGAGCAATCTGGTATCATTTCACTCCTCATCCCAATCCCATCCCTTTACAAACCCCTCCTCTCCGTCTCCTGATACGTCATCCCACCCTTGCTATCAACCCTCGGGTCTAGCTTATTCAGCAAGTCCGACTTGTGCGGGCCAGCGGTGTTTGGAGCCGGGCCCGGCAAGTGGCTATTGCCTACACCCCCCATTCCACGATGACGACCACCATCCCGATCAGAATCCACCCTCGGATCCATCATGTTTCCCGCCCTTGTCCCATGAGGCCCGTAGCTGCCCTCCGGAATGGGATTCCCGACGGCGCCGTAGCCATGTTTAGCGGGCATGCTCCTCTGCCTGTCCATGTCGGAGTCAACCCTGGGGTCGAGGGTGTTCGCCATGCGGGAGGAGTGAGGGCCGTAGGTACCTTCGGGGATGTTGTTTGGGTGGGAGGAGAGGGGTCCGGGTCCGGTGGCGCCGTGCATGGTCGGAGGAGCGCCAGCAGGGCCGCCGCTGAAGTGCTGGTTGCGGGAGGAGTCCATGTCAGAATCAACGCGGGGGTCGAGGGCGTTGGCCAGTCTGGATTTGTGAGGGCCATAAGTGCCGGAGGGGATGTTGTTGTTGTGTTGGGATGGGGGAGGGGGGAGGGGTTGGTTATCCCTGGTTGAGTCGACTGCTGGGTCGATCTTGTTGAGGAAGTCGTGCTTGTGGTGGCCGGCTGTTGTGGGGGCTGGGCCGGAGGCGGCAGACTGCCCGTAGGTGGGGGGCATTTGAGTTGCTGGGAGGTTGGGGTTGATGGAGGAGTTGTTGTCACGGCGTAGGCCGCGTTCATTTGGGGAGTTGTACATGATGGGTTGTGGTGGTGATGGTTTGCTGCTGTGCGGTTGTGCTTGTTGTATGGTTGAGTTGGACGTCAAGAGTAGATCTTGGATTATGACCCGCTATGGACAGAAGGGGGCATATATCCCCATCTGTTCTTAAACTCATGGTCTTTGACATGAGATATCTTTCCTCCCCAAGTGTGATCTCATACAACGTCATACTTGGTAAGGTGAGCGATGTGGCGTCAGGTCTGAAAGGCAGGCACGGCATCAACAAACGATCTCCTTCCGGAACAGCACACGCAAATGTTGGAATTGTATGGCTGGAAAGTTGATTTGATCAATGGATATTCGGGCCGCGTATTTGTTGGTCATTCACACGTTTCTTCGGCTGTACCCGTGACGGGGGTAAAATGACGTCGCTTGGTCTTGGACCCTGAATCAGTCAAAAAGTCGCCACTCTTAGCGACCGTTGACATCAGGCACGGGGCCCTGTAATTGTGTGTGGCTTGAGTTCGAGATTGAGCATAGATTTGATATTGTTGTGGCTGTTTCGTTGTAAGATTTCGATGGCGAAGGAGAAGGGAGCTCGCAGCAAAGCCGTGGTGATGGTTTCTCACAGCAGGTTGTGAGACTTTTAGCACGGCAATTCTCCTCACTGATTTCATGAACTTGCAATGAGTGAAACAGGCTAACTGTAAAAAGATCACTGCTTGTCATATGTGCTACGGTATTGTAGAAAATATGAGGAGAGTCATAAACATCATAACCGCTTCATTATTGTACTCCTTTCAAACCCGACCCAACCCATGATGCCTCGCAAATTACATATCCCTTCGAGGTCCATTCACCAACCGGTTCACCGCCATACCAGCTAGTGCACTCCCTACAGTGCCCATCTTGGTACTGCCCTTTTCCTCCTTTCTCTTCTCTGCCGCGGCCCCAATAGCAGCAGCACTAAGAGCTGCTGTCGCAACTCTAGCGCCTTTCGCACCTGTCCAAGACCCAGGCTGGTTCCTCACGCGAAAAGCCTCGATTGCCGCTGCATCAACAGCTGATTTGAGGCCCTTGTCCATTCGAGCCCTGCTGCGACTCCTTGTTGCCGGATCAGCGTAGGAACTTCTATGGGTGCTACGGTGACGGGACCGTCTGGAGGGCGATGAGCTGTGTGCACGACGACGAGAAGAAGTGGTGTAGTGATCATCACCACGGTACGACCGACGGCTGTGATCTCTATGATGGCTGTGGGATCCGGAGTGGTAATGGGAAGAATGTCGGTGACGATGACCTCGGTCGAAGTCGTCGTAGTCTCTGTCGTAGTCTCTGTCGTACCCTCGGGAGTGGTGTCTGGACCCAGAATAAGATCGATGCTTGTCGTCCAGGCCAAGCCCTGCCATGGCATCTTCAACCTTGCCTAATGCTTGTCGGCCGAGAGATCGATGCCGTCTTGGCCGGGACTCGTAGTCGTCGTAGTACGCATTGTCGTAATCGTAGTCGTAGTTGCGATGGTTGCGGCGTCGGCCGCGGTGATGGTCTGACATCTTGTTGCTTACTGCAAGACTCCTAGCGATATATCGAGTCTCAAATTGAGTGTTGGATTTGTCTCTCAAACAACCAATTCATGAAAAAGTCAGTGAGGAGTCAACGGGTATTCAATCTCGTCGGAGTCTGCCGCCAAGATTCTCCATTATCTTGATTTCGATGCTGGTACTGATATCACCTTGTGGCGTATCTCGTGTCTGTGGGGTTGCGTCACAACCATCTTCTACTAACTAAAATACAGGTGACAGTTGATCTCCATCTTCACCGTGAGCTTGGTGGTTTCGGTGCCGAAATACCGATGGTGGTGTGGAAGTGTGACGGAGCTGTGGATTAGTCATGGTCATTTGGGTGTATCACTGACAGGTATAATAAGAAGTCCATCTCAGCTCATTGCCCCTGTCGCATTTGGCCTTGGAGCTTCCAAGTTCTGCGTTATTCATCTTGGCGTATCAGGTCTGCTCAGGAAGGTGTGCCGTTGTGGACTGGTGGTGGTTATTTGATTTGTGCGTCTAGCGCATCATCATCATTCACTTCCTCTCGGCCGTGGTAAGTTTCTGTCTCCCCCCTAAGTTGTAAATGACACATTTGGATGGCCAGGCATTCACATCACGAGTACGAGACTGAAGCTAGATATTCAACGTGAGTGATCCTTTTGCAAATATTGATGATTGACTCGGTGTGCCTGGTGAGTGAAGTCGGCTTATGACGTCATTTCTCCCACCATCGGATCAAAAGTCCAACTCCGAAGGAAGTTGCATTTTCTCAACCAACCACACCGAATGGAAGGAAGCTCGCACTCGAATCAATGACCACGCGAAGAATTCCCATGTCCAGACAAATTTCGCCATCAAGAACGTCAGGATCGCCCGGTCCCACCCCACACGTTCTGCTCAGATCAAGGTAGCATTGGGAACAATATTTTTGCAATAATGGCAGATCAAACCGGCAGGGAATGTGGTGATGCTTCTATGACGAGAAGAGTCTCAGTTGAGGGGTCTCTTGGCGGCAGATTCAGCCAAGATATATTTGAGTCTACCCGTTCACATTAAACATCTTTTGTGATATCAACCTGTGGGCTCTCACAGCTTTCTTGGAAGCTCACATCACCACCAATCCCCGCCGGCTACCATCAACGGGTACGCGATCTGCAAGATCACCCGTTATTCGCCACCCTCAATCCTCCAGACAACCAATTCGGGAGCCTAACAATGGCACCAACACTCCAACCCCGCCAAGTCGTAGTTACCGACAGTAGTGGAAGCAGCGGCGGAGGCCTCGACACCGGCGCCATCGTCGGCATTGTCATCGGCACCATCGCGGGCATCCTCCTGCTCTGGTGGATCATCCGCTCCTGCACAAAGCCCAACCGCCGCCCTGACCCCGACAGACAAGGCTGGTACGACGACACTCCCCCTCGCCGGTCTAGGTCCAGGTCTACACACTCTCATCGACACCACCATCACCACGGACGCCATCACAGCAGAAGCCACAGCAGAAGAAGGTCCACTTCTCGTCCTGTTATACTGGAGAAGCCCGCGAGGGGTTACGCTATCCCAGTCGCTCCGCAGCAGGCGTATGTCTACCCGAGTGCGGGCCGGTCGAGGAGCAGGAGTCAGGGGAGATATCATGCTTCTGGGTATTAAAGGAATATTACGATTGGGTATAATGGGGGACATGATGATGGGAATTATGGCGGCATGGGAAACAAAACAATGAATGAATGAGCTTTTCACCGTACATGTACAAATATACCCTTCAGTCTACATACAATTTTAAATCTTTCACGACCTTTGTCCAGTTCAAAATGCATCTCTCCACAGCAGCTCATCCACGCCTCCTCCCACCCCTCTCCGGCTCTTGCTCAGAAAGACGTCTTGCAGGGGTAGTGGCCCGTGTCTGTTTCTGCATCCTAGGTGATAGCTCATACTCCTCATACAACCCCAGCGAAGAAGGCCGCTGTCTTTCCGGCGGACTCGACCCCTCACGAGATGACTCTCTCCTCGACGGCGGCCGCTGATAAGAATGCTCCGTCTCCCCATACCCCCTCGAACCGGTGGAATGCCTCTGCCGATGATACTCCTCCTGCTGCGACCTCTTCGCCGCCTTCGCAGCAAGATACTCCTCCAAATCCGCCCCCGACACAATCTTGCACCCCGCCATGGTAAAAACCTTTCGAATCCACCCCTTGATCATCTCATCCTCCACGTCGGCCAAGTCCTCCTTCTTGATATACTTTCGGTTAAACTGCCTGTTCCCCGGCGTCTTTCCTGTTAAAAACGACCAAAGGGTGATAGCAAGAGCATAGTAATCATCAAACACCGTCGGCGCAGGCAACGGCAGCCCCTGCTCAAGACATTGCATCCTCTTTGGCGTCAAATATGAATTCGTCACATGAAGTGAGTTCCAACGGTCCTTGTTTTCTTCAATGAACCTCGCCCCGGCAAAATCAACCATCTTCAGCCTCTTCGCCGGCTGCTGCTGCTGCTGCTGGCCGGGAGAGAAAGAAGTAGGCCTGCAGTTACCCCAGATGAACTTTGACTCTTTGATATTCCCGTGGACGATGCCTCTTTTGTGTAGGTTTTCCACAACGAGAAACATCTCGACGACACACTTGTGCCGTTTGTGGATGGGAATCCTCCGAGCACGGAAGGGCTCACCACCCTCCATGATTACGGCCTTGGTGCCGGTTGAGGGCCGGGAGCCTTTCCAGACTACTCTGCTCAGCGGCCGCATGGTGAGGCTGCCGGCTGCTTCCATCAGCTCAACCTCCCGCGAGGTCATGTTGGACTTGTAGACGAGGTCGTCTGAGAACCGGTAGAGCATGCCCGTGTTGCCTATCATGGAGGCAATCCACCTTTCTGGGGGGAAGTCGAGGATGGGGTCGTCATCGTCGATTATGAGCGGGAGTGCGGCGGTGGGAGGGCTGGGCTCGGGGACCCGGGTGATCTCCCCGGAGCGGCGGTACTTGGATCGGTCACGGTGTTTGTGTCTTTGCTCGTTGGCGCCAGTGCGTTCAAAGTGTCCAAACGAGGCGCGGTGCTGTCTCTTTGATTGGACGTGGAGACGGGCTTCGGATTCGAGGATTTCGTGAATATGTTCTGCCGAGATTCTGGCCATTGTGTTCTTCGACTTTCAAGTTGAGGAGAGGGGAAGGGGGGGGATATGCAGGTAGGCGCCGTGTGCTAAGCGCGTGGCTGTTGGAAAGGAAGGAGGAGGATCTGCCTGCTGGGCCATCACGGAGGTGATGGTGGTGGACAAAGGTGAAGGTGAAGGTTTCGGGGACTTCACGTTGAGCGGGCTTGCGCAGCTTTCTCGCATTCCGGTGGAGGTGTTGGACAAGACTCCGGTGCTTTGTTTGCGTCGACAACGTCTTGCGTGGCGGTTTGATTCCATGGGAACGACAAAAGTCAAACTCTATCTGAACGAATTCCAAAGCAAACAACCACGCTAGCAAGAAAGCCTTGAGTGACAGAAGCCCGGCGCCATGAACGTCACTTCGTTGGTACGTTACCACTCGTAGCAGAAGCTCGCCCTGACTATCTCTTCCCCTCTCAGTACACTGCGCCATCCAGGCGGTTCTTCCAGAAAGATTCCATTCTTCTTCGGCTCGAGTTGCTCTGAGACGGCGGCTATTGTTCATTTACACCGAGCCTTCTCCAATTTTCCTTGCGCCTAGCCCGCCTATCTGCATTGTACTACATGTCGTGCCGTGCGGCATGGTGATCTGGTGGTTGCCCGCCGGCGCCCGCATGTCAAGAACAGACTTGACTCGTGACGCATGCGCCAAAGGATGAAGTCGAGGATAGGTCCCGGAGTTTCTATCTCTGAGGCTTTATGGTGCCGCTGACACAGCACCACCCACTTGAACCAAGGTAGTGGACCTTGACGGACGGGGGATTGTGGGATAACTTGAGTTCATCTCATCGTCACAATCGTGATCACAACGGAGGACGTGATGAGTGTGATTCCGGTGGATGTAGCATCACCACATGGCGGTCAGTCAACTACCGACGTCCAAATTTCTATATTTACCAGATAATTCCAGTTTCTGGGATCGCTCAGGATCGTTTTCTCCTATCACCACCTCCATCAGCTCGAAATCCACAAGTCGGGCAGATATTTCCCCACAGAGATGGCGGACTCGTTCTCTTTTGGTGCCGTCACGCATGGCAGATGGGCGACTATTAGCGCCTCACAGCATGGCCCCCGGTGATGTCGCGCTCCTTCCAGCCTCTTGGTTGCATCCGCCAAGACGACCTCGACCGACGTCTGGGGCAAGCTGCCGGACCAACCACCAAGTCACAAATTCGGACCAATCACAAGATGTTCATCGTGACGGACATGCCAAGGGCGGCAAGCACACCTATTTTTACACCTGTGGACATCTGGGCATCGGACGGTGCTGGACCCCAGATAATAACTCCCATTTCACCCCCAGCAGTTCCGTCGGTGAGATGCGATTCGCAAAGGATGGCTCCGTGATGATAATTTCTCGCATGATAGCAAGAGTCTTGTCAGCTTGGCATCACGGAAGCTTCTGCACTTTCTGCACATCTGCACTCCACCGCCTCCACACTTTTCCATGCCACCGCCATGCTGAGGGAGTTGAGGGATTGAGACCTCGATCTGGCTCAGGCCCGAGCGTCCTGTATAAGGTGTGATTGAGCCCATGCATGGAAGGACAAGGTTCCTGTTGATCCAATTCCAACCTCAACATCAGTTGATCTTGAGCGTGTCTTCTCTTTTGTTGTCCGGCTTCGTTGCCACAAGCTTCTCGTCAAGATGTGTACCTACGACTACACGCCATACACCGGCTGCAAGCAAGGTGAGCAGCATTTCTACATCCAGTGGATGAAGTGCAGCAAGGCCATCGAGACGGGTGGCAAGTACTGCCCACCGGAGTTGTCTGTCGAGGTCGACGCTATCCGCAAGCTGTCCGGCAACGTTCTCTCATGTCCTGTCCACGGCCCCATCGCCATTGAACAACACGAGTTTGACTTTGTCGTCGCCAAGGTCCCAGTCGAGCAACCCCATGACCAGCCCGCTCGCCGGGGAAGGTCTCGCACAGCTTCACGACGAGGGACAAGTGTGAGCCGGTCCAACAGAACACCCAAGACCGACACATTCGGAAGGGACTTTGAGGAGCTTCCAGAGAAGAAAAGACGGGAGTCAAGGGCTGTTTCACCAACGGAATCTGTCAACTCGGAGTCTTCTGGTACCATTCCAGCTCGACCCAGGACATCGGATGGACTCAAGAAGGCGGATAGGAGTGGAAGTCAGGATAGGCGGAGGAGCTCCGTGGCTCACTCACACCGGCGTGTAAGCTCAGCAGACCTCAACTTGATGCCTCGTCGTGCGTCCACCCTGCGCCAAAGCGGTGACAGGCAGTTGCCACCACCGGCTGAGATTCCCGAGCATGCGGAAGCACAGGAGGAGGAACCACGTGGTCGTCAGCCACGACCCAAGACCACAGTACATATTCCTGCTAGGACTGGCATGATCGGCTTGCCCTCCAGTCCAGACATGAACAAGAGATCCCCCGTGAGCCGTGCCAAGAGTGAAGGCAGGCCAACGCCGCCTGATACACTCACGGCAAGAATTGACACAGCATTATCACCCAACACAGCGCTGGGCTCAAGCGACAGTTCCCCTGAGCATCCATCCGAACCTCTTCCATTTGGCCCAAGGCGATCCAGCGTCAGGAGGACCACCACCCGCAGCATCCGCAAATCCACAGACGAAGGCCCTATGGGTCGCATCGACGAGCACGTTGCCTCAGGAGAGGACGAAGACCAGCTCCAAGCCAGCGGCCTTCACATCACGACCTCGAACATCACCCGCTCAGGAACAAACCGCACCACCCGATCATCCAGGGTCGGCATCTCCCCCGAATCCGAATCTGACTTCCGATTCCCACCACCTCCCAGCCGCAGCAATAACTCCTCCCCCATCTCCCGCCGCGGCAGCGAGACCCGCCCTCCCATGCCCGCCAGCCCCCTCTCCCCTGTCTTTCCCCGCTACAACAGCTACACCAGCAACGACGATGCCTCCTCCCTCCGAAGCAACCAAAGCAAAACCTCCCGCCGCTTCGAAGACCAAGTCGCCGAAGGCAGAAAATGGGCCGCCGCAAGAGAGCAACACATGTCCATCCTGGCCAACCACTCCGAGCCTAACCTCCCGCTCGCTGGTGTCCAAAGCAGAAGGGAATCAGCCGACAGCGGGTACCGCAGCGGCCACCAGGGACAGCTGCCCATCCCACCTAATTCCCCTCCACCAAGGCAGACAACCCCCAACCCCATCCAGCAAGAACCAAAGAGACGGACGTTGCAGAAACAGAACGGCCAAGCGCCCTATCAGACTGATCTTGGGTTGCCATCGCCCAACACGTTGTCTCAGCGGAGACCGGCGCCGTTGCAGTTGGGAAATGTGCCGCCCTGTGCGCTGCCTGTGTCGCTTTACTCGCCTTCGCCTCTTGGTCAGAGTGGTGGGACTTCGAGCGGGGAGGTTAGCCCGGGGAATGTGAAGGGGAAGGTGCCGCTTCTGCAGAGGATGGGGTTGAAGAAGAAGATTAGTGGGTTGTGGGAGAAGGGGGGGAATCAGAGGGCTGTCGAAGCTTGATCGGGTCTGTTCATTCATTGGAGGAGTGAACTTTTATTTTGTTCATTTCTTTCATTTTGTATATACTTGCTGTATCATTACTGGGGTGTTATTACATTGTAGCATTAGCATTGGGGGGGTCAGTTGATGAAGAATATTGGGAAGAACAGATACCCTGCCTAGATACCTTCGCTTAAGGAGCAGCCTGTTAGATTGACTTGAAGCAATTCAGATTGTATCATGAGCTTTATGCAAAGAATGTCGTTGCAGCATGTTGAGATCATCAGAGTAGCGTTGCACAGAAGCGGGCAGTACCCCTGTAAGAGAATCAGTTCATGAGCATTGGGCTGCCCTGGTTAACTTACAGTCATCCTTGCATATTACGGCTGAGTGGATGGAGAAGATGTGCGGGCTCAGAAGCAAAGAAAAGGGAAAAATGTTGGAACATCATCTTCCTGACAGTTTTGACGTAGGTGTTGGAGGTAGTGCGGAAAGGCAAAAGATATGGGCGACCCCGGAATCGAACCGGGGTTTCTTCGGATCGTATGTGATGTTCTGAGAACAACCACAACGAAGCGTCCTGACCACTAGACTAGTCACCCGGTGAGGTATTATTGGATGGGAAAAAGGTGTGAATTTTCAATACATGACAATAACCACAAGCTGCCTCTCCATTCGCTTAAGGGCTGTTTTTCTTCACCTTCACCAAGCACAAGATTACCCGTTAATATTCGAGATAGCTCTTTCCCACACTAACAGGTCTCCCGTTCACCGAACTACTCGGTCGCAAATCCTTGCTGAAGCGCTGACGACGTCGAGTGGACGGCAGCGCCTGTTGCCTTGGCTGCACCTCGGCCGCAATGTTGCTTTTAGAAGCAAAGAAAAGAGTGAGCCTACTCATCATCTTCTACAAAAATATTTGCTTGGCACCCTAGGTTTTGTATGTCACCCAGTCGACATCATGGAGTTGCGTGATGACTATGAGACGCTTGCCTACATCGTCAAAACCAACAAAGCGCTGACGTCGTTGAGCCGGGAGACTCAACGCTTTCTGGTCATGAGCTTCCTCCCACTGCAAAAAAAGTAATTCTGCGTCTTCGAGTGGAGATGATAGCCACGGCTACAGAGATGTGCGAGCAAAATCGATCTCAGAGCCGAGGGACGATTCGACAACGGCGTACCATCTTACATGGCGGCGAGACTTTGAATTCAAGAATGGAGTCACTTCTCAGTCGATAAGGGACCTAATCTTTCATTTATTTTGTCATATTGACGAGTACTTCTTGCCTCTGATCGATGTGCCCTTGATAGCTGATGCCATTCGTAACTCTGAAACCTGATCCCATGAGACGATATCATTGATCGACCCATTGATGCAATCCCGCTTTCAAAAGATTGTCGATAGGGTTCTTGAATCCCTTGGATCGAGAGACCGTCGATTCATGCAACAAATGAGGTCGATAGTTGATACGGAATGGCGCGAAAGGATTGTTCTCCCTGACAGTCACAGGCCTGTACCAAACATAAGTGAATTGGAAGAACTTAAATCCGGGTCGTTTCGCGCCAGCTTTCGAGAATTGAACAGAAAAGTGCGGTTTGAGAGGCAGAACAAGGAGGCATTGCAGTAATCGCACCCATGATTCTGATGGTCTTGAAACCGGACAGGAACACGAGCCTGGTCACCGTCTCAGTTGCCACGGTATTGTTCATCCTCGTCCTTGCCATTGGACGAAAGGGACTGGGCGGTAAAGACGTGCTGGCAGCAACGGCGGCTTACGCTGCGGTGTTGTTTGTTTTCGTTGGTACAAGCATGGCTCCAGATTCTGGAGGCGCGGGAGAGTCTTAAATATGGGACAGGAACGGGCACTGGTGACTTGATGACCTCCTTTTTGTACTTTACCAGAATTATGACTTATGATCCAGAACACGATATTCGAGAGGCATTTTATTTGAGTTCCCTGAACGTGTCACACCCTGTCCAGCAACCAACCCGGACCGCCGGTGATTTCTCAACTCTGCCCTTTCCACGCAACAACTTGCTCCCATCCTCCTCCTTTCCATTCCTTGACGATTCCCAATAAAGATTACCGCAATCCACCTCCTACTCAGCCTTCTTATACACCCCATGCTGCAACGCCTCAGGATTATGCTGCACATGATGTCCGTGCTGATCCGTAAACAGCACCTGTCACAGACAAATCATCAGCCTTATTCCATTTATCCACCTCTGTACACCGGCTCAACATACCTTAGGAGGGTGCTTCACCCCTTCCTTCTCCGCCTCCTTCTCCGTCGTCACAACCTTCTCCACCTCCCCCTCATGTCTGCCGCCTCGCGAGCGGGCAAAAACATGGTCTCCTTCGTGAATCGGTTCGCCGTTCTTGTCTTTGAGGGTCGGCATCTTGAATTGGCTTTTGTACAGAGACGAGGTTCGATGGATATGTCACATTTCAGATTAGAACGGGCTTTTCTGCATGGTGGTTGAGGTTGTTCTGTTTGAAGATTCGCACAATATTTGGAGAGGGAGATGGTGACGTCACAAATGCTTTCATGGGCGCTGCTTTTTGTGACGTGGGTTGTTTTCATGACACATGATAAACTCTCCAATCGGGGGCCCCCTGATTAAGTTCTATCTATACTAGATACGTTCAATTGTCGACTGTAATCGTCTGTCAGACGGTAACCAACAGAATTCTATTTTATTCTATGTCAAGTTTTGCCTATGTTTAAAGTTTAAGAAAGCCATGCATGACGATTAAATCATCCCGATGGGCAACCGTCACAGTGTCCTTGACCACCATCTTGAGCAAGAAGTCCCCGTGAACGCGCCAGAAAGGAGGAAGATAAAGGTGGCTTGCGTACGACTTGACTTCAGGGATGTCTTCAACTTCAGCGAGCATATCCAACCGCTGCGAGTGTGAAAGATCACGGTGGAGCGTGTAAGTCCGATGATCTCCTTGATTCCTTCGAGAGACGAAGCCCGTGAGACGGCATCAGCATGTCCGTCGGGTCTAGTCAAGATTTGCGAGACAGCCAGGGTGGTTGTTCTGTTGAAAATGACATGTGTTCGCGAGGGGTGAAAACGGGGCCCTGGAGTTTGACTGGTAAGCGAGTGGCTCTGCACCGGCTTGAAGCATCCATGATGACTAGAAGACGTGTGGCCGAGTTCCACTCAATCTGCTGAATAGCTGCCGAGTGCACTTTCAGTTCCGTAACTTGTTTCCTAGTCTTGATCTCATGTACAGGAACCGTGCCATCTTCCTGGCCGCAAAAAACCAACTTGTCATCACCGACAGGTGTGATCACAGTGATAGCATTGCCTTCGTCAAAAAAGCGATGCATCAGCTGACTCGGCAGGGGCAACAGGCTCGGGGTCTTCAGGGTCGGTAGAGTTGTCGTCAGTCATATTCTTTCTGACCAGGACAGCAGCAGGTTCCTGGATGGCATCGATCTTGCACCCTCAGGAGGTCGGTTTCCGGATGTTGCAACGTCGAGAGCCCGGGAAGTCGCCTTCATTGGTGCACTTCTTCGGAGATTATCTGTGGCCGAGGTTAGTCAGGCAATGATGAGCAGAATGAACCGGGCTACTAACAGTCTTTGTCAACTAGCTCGATGGTGGTCTTGAAGCTATCACGGAGTATTATGTAACAAGAGTCCGAGTTGCTCGTAAATTTGCAGAGATGTCGCTGATCAGCTGGGGGATGTTCAGCTCTCTCGTTCGGTAGCCCTGCACATCCGGTTAGCCCTTCTGTCCATGGTCAGCTCATAGTAATGAACAAGTTCCGTACCAATCACAGCAGATGTTTTATCCACAATCATTACATCAGCTGTTGGTGTCCCTTCCAAAAATGACCACAGTTGGATATCTTTGGATACGTGACGGAGATTATCGTTGATATCCTGTTCTCACAAGTTAGACACGTAACCGCAGGTAACCGGTAGCAAGGACATAACGCGAGGCATCTTAAGGTGACAGTGTCCGAGTCTGGAAGCAGCTCCTTGACATATGCTTCGGCGCCTGTTGGAATAGATAGGGCGAGCTAGGACTTGAGGTAGACAGCCGAATTTGAGCGTCTATGTGAGGGTGCCCAAGAAGTACATTGTATCGATGCGAGCGGCGATGTTCTTGTACAGTCATGACGCGCTTTGCGAACTTGAAGCAGCAAAATGACTGGGAGGAGTCGTGGGAGGTCTGGTGGACCAAACACACAAGTTCATACTGGAGCGGGAAGAGATGAGTCGTGGACCCTACAGCGAGGAGGAGGCCAAGCTCAAGGAGGATTTTGTGCCCAAAGTCCTCCCCCGTTACCTGCGCCCGCTGGAAAGCGGTGGTCGATCCATTGACCCAGCACTTTGCCATACCGATCTATGGCCTGGTAACGTCAAATATCGACTCGACAACGAACCGCCCCTGGTATTTGACGTCAATGCTCTGTGGGCGCACAGCGAGCTTGAACTCGGCCTTTTCCGTAACCCTAGATACCTGCTGGGTAAGGCCTTCTTCAAGGAATATTAGAAGAAGGTGCCTATATCGGAGCCCGAGGAAGACTTCGACAGTCGCAACATCATGTACATAATTCGACATCAAGTTTGTTTTGCAAGCGTTTATCCCAACGAAGCCAAGCTCCGAGATATGTAAGCTAGAACCTGTGACTTGTTGTTTGCCAAGACAAAGCCACTGACTGCCATACACTCTTTTAGTTTTCCGGGCAACATGAAGATGCTTGTAGATAGAGTGAACGCAGAGGAGAAGGAAAGGAAAGTTGCTCAAGACGGCAAGAAGAGCTTCGAGGTAAAGATTGAAAGTGTCACGGATGATCTCAAGGTCCTTGCTACTTAGCACCGTATCAAGACGGGCCACAAAACGAACCAGACGTACTAAGGATCGCAGAACCAGACCCAGTTAATACAAGGTTAAAATGGCCAAACTTTTTATCCAGAGTACGTACCTATCATTTGGACAAGAAACAATCTCGAACACTTCCTAACGATGTCAAGCGAAGACCAGATGTTATCATTGGGAACTCACTTTGCCTCGATTACACATTGCGGGAGGCGGTCAGTGTTTTTTGTGTCTCTTGCATCAGGCAAATCCAATGGCATGAGCTCCGGCCTCTCCCCGATCGGTTCAGATATTTGGATTCCGCATATAACATGCATGTCCAACACGCCCCCGCTGTTGATAGTCACACAACTTCTCGGCGTACTTTTTCTTGTCAACAATCCACACAGACTTCCACTTTTCAGCATCCGTTACCTAAAACCGAATGAGGCCAAAAGATGAAGATATTCTTGTCACTGGGAGTTCAACACCCAAAGATGGAATACTTTCCGACCCTGAGAAGAACGCGGAAGTAACTGAGGAGGCTACTCCAATGGCCACCGAGGCCCCTTACTATGTTTTCACCAAAGGTTAAAAGTTATGGATCAGCATGTCCGCATCATTCTCGGCCACGTTCTCAACAATGAGCAGCTGCATCTACTATCCCGCATTGGTGCCCGTCGCCCACGATCTTGGAGTGTCCGTTGCGTTAGTCAACCTGAGCGTGACGACGTATCTCATCGTGGCGGCGATCGCCCCCGCATTCATGGTTTTGTTCGTCCTAATGATCTCTGCCAACGCGGGGGATTGCCCTCCAAACATCATACGCCGCTCTCCTGGTACTTCGTATGCTCCAGAGTGCTGGTGCATCAGGTAGGTTCTTACACCCATGTTCATGGCTCTGGCTTGGCCAAGATATTGACAGACAACAGCACTGGTAGCAATTACATACGGAGTTATCGCCGATATCACAGAATCTAAAGACAGGGGCGGCTTTGTCGGCGTCTTTCTCAACCGGCATGTTTTCATCCTCCCACCAACACCCCCCACCTACCCCCTGTTAACATCCACTACTCAACAGGCAAATTCCTCGATTGGAACTACCGCCACACCATCTCGAAATTCCAACCCACCACCAATGAAAACGACCTCTTCCCCCTCGAAAAAAACCCGCCTCCGCGGCATCTACCTCCTCATCCTCATCAGCTCCCTCGGCACCCTAGGCTACGGCCTAGCACTGATGACAAACGCCGTAATCAGCCCCCACCCTTACCCCCTTACGCCCATCCCTTCCTTATCCACCTAGGTGCTGACACCAAAATAAACAAACCCAGCA
The DNA here is from genome assembly GCF_035222485.1 of Podospora pseudoanserina. Classification (NCBI taxonomy): domain Eukaryota; kingdom Fungi; phylum Ascomycota; class Sordariomycetes; order Sordariales; family Podosporaceae; genus Podospora; species Podospora pseudoanserina. The sequence goes on from NC_085924.1 coordinate 861,243, forward strand.
CATCTCCAGCATGATCCCCATGCAATTCCTCACAGGGATAACGACAGCAAGCACTTTCACACAGTTCGTACAATTCCACCCTCTACCCCCTACCCCCCGCCCCATCCTGACTAACTTTACCATGTTCCCGAGATGACAATCACCCTCCTGACAGACATGAACGTCGAGAAGTCAGCCACAACTCAAGGGGCATGCAGTATCGTCAGGTGTCTCGGTGCCGACACCGGCATCGCCATCATGCCACCGTTGGCTGACGCTGTGGGATTGGGGTGGTGCTTCGCAACCTAGGCAATCTTGATGGCAACCGAGGCACCTCTCGTGTGGCTTTGCAATCTCGTGGGCCATTGTGGGGAAATAACAAGACTGTTCAACATACATCAGGGTCACAAAGTATAGTTTTGCCGAATAGAAACCATCACTTTCAACACAACCAACCTGTCACACAAACGCCACACATGCTAAACAGTCCCAGTTCCAAAGAGCAGGAAGTCTATTGATCGCTTCGGGAGACTTCAATCGCTGCTCAACAACCTGATCTTGCAACGCTTATACAATATCTGACAAGTTATACATGCACCTAACACTTGGAGGCCGTTGTACATTTCCACATCTTTTCTTTCTCGTCCTTTCAATCATGCCACATCGAAATCTGTCCTCCCATCACTCGCCACCCCTGCTCCCACGTCTGCTACCAGATCTCTGTGACCACATGGTTGGGTGCATCTGCAATCCAGCAATCTCCGGATTCCACTTGGTGGGATTGGTGTGGCGCGTAATCAGCATACGCACAGCAGCGTAGGCGATCAACAAACAGCCAAATGCCATAGGGATGAGCCAGTACAGGGGCAGCAAGTTGCGGGTGGTGCCAAAGACAATTTCAACACCGGGCGTGTAGATGATAAAGGCAGCGAGCGCAGCGCCGGCAAGAATGCAGTAAAAGGTGACCCGGTTGGCGAACATGTATCGACCAAAGGGCAGAGTATAACGAGTCTTGCATGCAAAAAGGTTGAACATCTGCATCGTCATGATAGCCCAGTAGTACATCGACTGTGCTTCGGCCAGGATGTCGTACTGGGTCTGGCCATCGATTCCCTTGTACGGCGCCGCGTCCTTGGTCCAGTAGTTTGTCGGAGCTCCAGCGCCCTTTTGCATGAGATATGCATCACGCATAGAGATACCGCGCATGTGAAGAACGAAAAAGAACGAAAACATGGCGCCAACGGCCTCGATGATTCCGATCTCGAGATAAGCCCAGGACAGCAGAGGCCCGTCGACCAAGACTTCGGCATCGCCACCCTCAAACTTGTCGGCCCAGTACTGTTTGGTGAAGATGTGACCGGTATTGTGAAGTAGAGTCTTGAACTTGCTGCGATTTTCGGGAGGCAGTATGACCACATTGGCCTCCTGGTCCCATCGACCCCCGGTGCGACGAATCTGGCGGCGGCGAAATCTCTCGGCGGACTCTGGGGTGACAGGTTTCCGAGGTGGTAGCTTCATCAAACCCTCACTGGTCTCGGGGGGATCCTGGTGATCAAAAAGTCAGCGGCTGCAAAATGTGATAGAGAAAGTTGTTGACCTACCCAGGCGAATGATAGCGCCGCAATAAGCTCAAACCCCAGGTCAATGACAAGGATCAGAATCGCGGTAAGGGGAAGCGGAATCGGAACAATGACGTAGAGCAAGTTGGGAATGACCTCCGGCATGGAATGGCTGATGGTGTACTTGATGGACTTCTTCAAATTGATAAAGATCAGTCGGCCCTCCTGAATACCACGTACAGTGCTGGCAAAATTGTCATCAAGAAGAATCATGGAAGCTGCTTCCTTTGAAACATCGGAACCGGACTTGTTCATCGCAATGCCCAGGTCAGCCTTCTTCAGAGCGGGTGAATCATTCACACCGTCGCCAGTGACACCAACGATGTGGCCCATCTCTTGAGCCCGGCGAACAATCTCCAGTTTGTGTTTGGGGCTGGTGCGTGCGAAAATGATTTCGTCCTTCCAGAAGATGTCGTTCCACTGTTGGTCTGAGAGTCCGTCGATCTGCTCGCCGTGGATAACAACAGCATTGTACTCGTGTTCTTGGACTTGTTCGATCAGTCGCTCGGTTCGCTTAGCAACCCTCTCCCGGGTCTCGCCGAGCATGAGGTTGATCTTCCGCGCAATTGCTTCCGCAGTGAGGGGATGGTCTCCGGTAACCATGATGACCTTGACGCCGGCGGCCCGGCAACTGCCAATCGCTTCGCGGACTCCGTGCTTGGGGGGATCTTGAAGAGACGCCAAACCGACAAACACAAAGTCCCCAAGAGGGTAGCTCTTGGCTTTCTTGTCAAAGGCAAAGTCCTCGGGATATTGGTCGCCAGGAAGCTCGAGCATTGCAAATCCCAAGACGCGGTGGCCACGAGAAGCCATGTCTTCGTAGATATCATCGTACGCCCCTTTGTGGTCGTCAGTCAGAAGAGCATTGCTGCCATCCCCTTGGACAAGAAGGCGATTGCAAAGACGCCAAACCCGCTCAGGCGCTCCCTTGATGTACAGAGTCAATGCACCATTGCTGTGAGCCTTCTTGTGGATGCTCATGTGCCACTTTGTCTCTGAACTGAAGGGGATTTCGAAGACTTTTGGGTACTTCTCGGCCAAGTTGTCAAACCCCAGAAGTTGGTCACTGGCATATCGTATCAGTCCGGACTCTGTGGCGTCACCTAAAATTTCCCTCTGATAGATCGGCACATCTGTTCTGTCAAACTTTGCTCGGGTGCACAGGGATGATATGTGAAGAATCTCCATAATTCCAGGCGAATCCGGGGTGGCAATTCGACGGTCGACCAGAGCACCCCGCGCCGCTTCGTACATTGCGCCGCAAGTCCAAATATTGGCGACCGTCATTTGGTTTCGGGTAAGCGTGCCAGTCTTGTCGGTTGCCAACAAGGTAATGGCTCCGAGCGTTTCGACTCCTTGGAGATCCTTGACGAGAACATTCTGACTGGCCATGCGCTTGGCAGCAATGGTCAAGAGGATGGTGACGGTGGCTGGCAGACCCTCGGGTACCCACGCAACGAACACCCCAATGGCAAAGTTCAAAGCCAGAGAGACATTGTTGTTGTTCACCGGGAAGGAGACTCCGAAGAAGGTCAGGGCGGTAAAGATGGCAATTGTGGCGATGATCTTGACGAAATTTCCAATCTCAACGGTCAGAGGGGAGGTGACCTTTGCTTCGCCGGCCGTGAGGCTAGCAATTTGCCCCAGCACAGTGTTGTCTCCAGTCCGAATGACGATGCCGAATGCTTCGCCCGAGACGCAAAGAGTGCTGTTGAACATCAAGTTGTGTGCTTCCAACGGATTTTTCATGTCATTGTCCGTCGTCCGATCCTGCGGCTCGGACTCACCTGTAAGGGATGAGTTGTCGACTTTGCAATCCGAGGCCGAGAAGACCAGAATATCGGCTGGCGTCTTGTCGCCCATCCGAACGAAAACCACATCGCCCGGGACCAGTGCAGATGCATCGAGCTGGGAGAGCTTTCCGTCGCGCAGACACATGCACTTGGCCGGGATCATGTTGAGGAACGAATCGAGTAGAGCCTGAGACTTGCTTTGTTGGTAGAACTCGATGAAAGCATTGATGTTGGCAACTATGATGAGGATCGCCCCCAAATAAGTCTGCATAGGGGCTTAGCAAGTATGCAGAGAAAGAAGACGATTGGATGAAAAGGCACCAGGGTAACGTACATTGGGAAAGTTGGCTTTGAAGTCGATGGCGAGCAAGATGTACTCCAACACGCCGGCCAGGATCAACAGAAGATTGAAGAGACTGGTCAAGTAGTCGAGATATTTGAGAAATGGATGACGCTTCTTAGGAGGTGTCAAGACATTTTGGCCGTGCTCATGAAGAAGAGCAGCAGCCTGTTGGCTGGTCAGGCCAAAGCTTTCGGACGGCTTGTCGAGATTGATGATTGTTCTGTACTGGGTGGCGACATCTTGGGGTGACATGAGATGTTCAACAACATTGACCTTTCTCTCTTTCTCCTGCTGGCGCTCTCGGCGGGCTTTCTCTTCTCCGGTGATGACCTGGGGAATGGAGGGTTTGTGAGGGATGCTGACACGAGGACCAGGCGAGCGAACCGGCCTCTCGGTCGAGGTGAACTGGATCCTCTGGTTCGGGGGACCAGCCATCATGCAATCAGTTTCGGGTGATGTGACTGATGATGCGGTGATGTATGAACCTGGTGTGGAAGAGAGAAACAGAGGAAGTCAAAAATCTACACAACGTGAAAATTTTCACAATTGTCTTGACGGAAGTCGCGTACACAAGGGAGGTAGGTATGATGTAGGGTCCAGAGTCGCGACTTCCAAATCATGCTACCTAGAAACACCAGACCGCAAGAGGCCCCCTCCTGCACCTGGCAAGCTTCTTTACTCAAGAGAGAACCTTTACGGAGCCCCCTATTTATCCAAGTAACCCCCACCTGCCCCTTGAAGATAGTTACCAGGCCTTTAAAGATGATTAAAAGGATTTAAAAATAATTAAAAGGCGTTTAAAGATAGTTTGAAGGCTTTAAAGATAAGTAAAAGGCCTTTAAAGATAGTTTAAAGGCTTGTTAATAGGTATGGAGGGGGGGGGGGGGAGGGTGCTAGTAAGATAAATAGGGAGCTTCGTAAAGGTTCTCTCTCACTCAATGGAACAAGAGGTAGACCAAACTCATCCCGTGCACCTGCCATCTTCGCCTTCTCAAGCCTTTGACCCCGAACAATGCTCCACTACCAGGCACCATGGACCACCTCATGGCTTCCCTTCTTATTGATCCATACGTTGCCAAAAATGTGGTCAGAACAACGCTTAGCCACATGATGGGAACCAAGGCAATGAATCCCCACAGGATTCCCGTCTTGGGGTCAGCATGATTGATCCCGCTTCTGTTGTTGAACACAGTCGACATGATGGTCAAGGCAATCGTACCTCCAAAAGGAACAGCAAACGTGACAATGCAGGTGATGGCAGCTGTCATGTGTGGAAAATATGCCAGTGCATGCAAACGATCCGGGGTTTGTGTTTCTGCCCACGCTGAAGCCGGCAAGTGCCATCATGCCGTAGACGACGCTGGTTTTCTCGGTCCAACACGCATAAGGCAGAACGGAGATTGCAACTGCTGAAGTGACCGTTCCCAGCAAAAGCGCAGGCAAGGTTTGGCGAGGCCAGACATTGATCCAGAACATGGCCATGTACACGCCAGCTGCAACTGCTTTTTAGCATAACCCCACTGGGATGGTTAAAGATTGCAACTCACCTCCCATCCCAGGCAGAAATACAGCAAAGCCAACTCAGCACCACTCGAATCATGGCCCATAACCTCGACAAAGTAAATATCCATGAAGTACATCACTGAGTACATCGCCGCCCCCACCGTCGAGTTGATGAACAGCAACCCGATATCCTTCCGCACCAGTAACCCCCAAGGCATCATCGCTTTCTGCCTCGGAAACACCCTGGCCATTTTCCTCCCTGGCACCATCGCCCACTGATATCCCACCCACCCAACCGTCAACACCCCTCGTAAGTCCCAAAATCAACAGCCCCATCCCCGAAAGAAACAACACCTGCCCCCCATTATCTATCGTGCCCATCCTCCTCCTCAACTTGACCAACCTCGTCGCCTCGTCGTCACCACCGTCTCCATCCCCCACCCCCACAGCACCAACCAATTCCCCCCTCAAAACCCACCAAACAACCCCCATCCCCACCGCTCCAACCAGTACATTAGCCACAAAGCACCACCTCCATCCCTCCCTCCCCCAACTCAGAAACCCACCCACCACAGGCCCAACCCCAAACCCAACAGCAGCAAACACCGCGAAGAGGATCCAGTTCTTGGCGTACCCAACCAGGCTTACTCTGTCAGCCAGTATAGTCCTGACGCAAACACTCATACCCGCCGCTCCCACCCCCTGCACCCCTATTCCGAATAACATCACTCCCCATCCTGCAGAGGAGGCCAAAGGGGAAGCGGCGCATATTGCCGAGCCGACCGTCAGGATGAGAATGAAAAGCTGAAGGGAGGGATACCGGCCGAAAATGTCGACGAGCTGGGCCCAGAGGGGGAGGAAGGAAGCGGAGGGGAGGTTGAAGAAGGTGGTGAGCCAGTTTAGTTGGGATTTTTGGTCTGGCATCAGGGTCAGGTGTTGTCATGGAGATGGGGATGGTCGGGGAGGGGGGTTTTGGAGGGACAAACCAAAGTCTGAAACTATGGAGGGCAAGGCACAGGCGATGATTGTCGTGTCGAGGGCTTGGAGGGTGTAAGGGAGGAGGAGGCCGAGGGTGAGCTTGAGGCGGTGTTCACGGCGGAGGGACTTGGCTGCTTTGAGCTGGGCGTGATCTGCTTCCTCTGTCTGATCAGCGGCCACCATGCTAATGGGGTTCGCTGAGGAGGTGGAGGAAACATGGCTGGATGAACTCCGCTGAGGAGGGGGTTGTCCACGATGCTGGCGGTATTTTTTCTTGGCATATCGAACTGCTAGATACATTTTCTCGGGTCGAAGAATCTTTCGAGGTTTGAGTTGGCGACAGGGAAGATTTGTGAAGAAGGAGGCCCTATGGTCACGACGGCTCTTCAAGGCAAGCGGCAGGTTGGTTTTCACAGTAGAATGGGAGACCTCGCATCTGAAATACATGTCCTTCACGCCCGTCTGAGAACCTAAAACCCTGCTCTACTATAACTATAAACATCAGAGGCCTCAGCATGACATAATGTTCGACCTTGATATCCCAGGGAGAGGCGCAATACCTATTTGGGAAACATCGAGACCGTTGATTGGCCAACACAATGAGACCTATGGGTCTTTCCTAGGAAGCATGGCTCGGGCTCGTCGGTTTGTTCGGGTTTGGTGCCAAGGCCTACAGTCAGCTCGGCTGAGCCCAACTAGTTGCCCATGATGACTGCTTGGGGCTGGTTGGTAAGGCAAAGATCTTCACAGTATCTCATATCCAGCAAAGTCATGGACTTGGCAACAAATTGTTCAGTATTGGAGCTTGTCAAGTCTTGTCTGTAAACTCCAGACTACTATCAACGCCTAGCTCCATGCAAAATGTCTATCGAATGACGAAAAGGAGACAACCGACACGGAGCAGAGAATTTTGATGCCCATGTCTCACCGGCATATACTTCATAAACCCCCCTTCTTCCCTCCCAAACCATACTGCAACGCCAAATTCTCAACGCACGAGACCCTTGTTATTTCTTAACCCGAGATAAAAACGCAAAGCCAACTTTTTGAACCCGACCATCCACCAGAACCTACCCCCAATCACTGTTGCGGCTGTTCCGTCTCCTCATCACCCGTCACAGCACAAACAGCATCGTGCACCACTTCGGCGCCGTTGTTGGCCACTTCGGCAACACCCTCAGCGGCGCTCTTAATCGCCCGTCTGGTGGTCTGCTCAGCCTGTTGCTCCTCAAAAGTTGGAATCCTAGTCAACTCCGTCACGAAGCTCTGGCCCCACCAAGCGCTAGTGTACTTGAACACATATCGCTCCAGCTTGCGGTAGTTAGCCTCGCGCTGTTCGGGACTCATGGTGACGGCGTCGTGGATGGCGTTGGCCAGCTCTTCTGTGTTCCAGGGATTGACGATCAGACTTCCATTAAGACTCTGAGCCGCTCCAGTAAACTCGGACAGAATCATGACTCCGTGACGCTCTCTCTGTGTGGCGATGTATTCGTATGACACCAGGTTCATGCCGTCGCGGGTGGAGCTGACCAGGCAGACATCGCTGACAGCGTAGAGTGCCGTGAGCTCATCAAACGAGACGGACTGGTGGAGGAAGTGGATGGGCATGAACTCAATCGTGCCAAACCTTCCGTTGATGCGACCCACAAGCTCATTAACGACGGCTCGCAAGTTCTGGTATTCCTCCACATCTTGACGACTTGGCACCGCCACCTGCACCAGAACAATCTTGCCGATCCACTCGGGATGTTCGGTGAGGAACACCTCCAACGCGTGGAGTTTTTGGGGGACACCCTTGATGTAGTCAAGGCGATCCACACCAACGATGAGCTTGACGCCCTCGAACTTGCGTTTCAAGGCGGCGATACGCGCTTGAACACTCGGCTTCTTCAAGCCTTCAACAAACTTCTCGGGGTCGATGCCGATAGGGAAAGCGCCGACGGTAACGAACCTGCCATTCCAGTCAACCCCGTTAGGTGTTGTTGGAGTAGACCTGAATGTGTTAGCATGATGGCTTCATGAGAAAGCGGCGGAAAGCACTCACAATATCCTCGAGCAACTGCTCAGGAAGTGTCTGGCATAATCGTAGGTGTGGAAGCCGATCAAGTCGCATTCCAAGATCCCGAGTAACAGTTGCTCTCTGACCGGGAGAATGCGATAGATCTCACTGCTGGGGAATGGCGTGTGCAAGAAGAAGCCAATCTTGACATTCTTCTTGGAGTTTCCAATCTCCTCGCGCAACATTTGCGGAAGCAGCATGAGATGGTAGTCGTGGACCCAGACCAGATCGCCGTCTTGTACGTCCTTGACCACCTCCTTGGCAAATAATCTGTTGACATCGCGGTAGGCAGCCCAAGCAGCCTCGTCGAATGTGATCTCACCGGGGTGGTAGTGGAAGAGTGGCCACAAGATCGAGTCTGGAGAAAGAAGTAGGGGTTAGCCAGTGGTGCTTGGAGCAAAGCCGCGACGCTCGAGGGGCTACTCACTCGCAAAGCCGTTGTAGTGACGGTCAGCCAGCTCATCGTCGACGAACACGGGGTAAGCGTTGTATTTCTCTTTGAGCTGTTCTCTCATGGGACCGATTTCCGCCTCGGGCACCTCCAGGCCGGGCCACCCATACCACTGGAAGCTGGTGGCCTTGGACAAGCCGCTGAGACCAGTGACAAGACCACCTGAGGACATGGAGAAGCTGTATTGGCCATCGTCTGTTCGCTTGATGGTGATGGGAAGGCGATTCGAGATTAAGAGGAGGCGACCGGACGAGCCGTTTTCGTCAACGAGGCCGGGCATTGCGGGTAGCGAGCTTGGGGGTTGACAGCGCGGATTGCGAGGAACGAACGGTGAGGGGAGCGCCTGCGATGCAGCGCTCTGGGGTATGCTACGGAGGGAGGTCCTGCCTGCGCGACAGTGTCTTGAAGGATTTGTATTAGGTTGGGAGTCAGTTCCTGAAGAGAGGTGATGATAAAGAGCAACGGCTATCTTTTTGTTGCTAAGTTCTGGAATGTTTGACAGCGGCCAGCTGTGGATCGACTGTGCCTCTGGTGACGTTGTCGACTGGTGCACCTGCAAATGAAAGCTTGGAAACCGTTCGAGCTGCTAAGCACTTCAATGCGGGGCAGGCGCAGTGCAGCGAGAGAGAGACAGCCAAGGGCGGGGTAACAACTTGGAATTAGTTCAGGTCGGGTTGTCAAACAGCTCCGGGATGGGCGATGAGCTTTCCTTTATGTATATGGAAATAGCTAGCTATGTGCATGTGAAGGCCCTGAGCGGGATATATGTAGTGTAATGAGGATGCTGACTGCTATTGCGAAGAACCTGTCATCTTTCTCGATTCTCACAGCTTTCGAAGCCGTCGACGTAATTTTTTGGGCGGGATCAAGGATGCCGAGTGCGGGACAGATGGCTGGCACCCCTGCCCGCATCAGCTTCAGCTAAAACGCCAGAAACGCCACGATAAAATCCCGGCAAGTCTCCACCCTGTCCCATCACCATGTCACCGTTATCAAGAGCATCACTTGTTGAGAGGAAGGCACAATTCCCTATATTTGTCTCTGGATCCTGATATCTTGGCCAGGCTGCGACGCTGAAATCGCCATTTTGCACCTTCCAACCGGCCACAACCACGACAGGGATTCATCAAATGGCGCACCATACGACGATGCACCGTGGTGGCCATGCAGAGCGCACCGAGCCGAAATCTCTTGTTTGAGATGTTTTTTTTTTCTCTTTGCTCTCGCCTGCCCAGATCGTGATTTCGGACCTTCTTTCCAGCCGTGACCCGCTTGGCTCACACTTTAATTCTGAACCACTGTTCAGAAACTGGAGGCCTGACAGCAAGACGACAGGACAGGACTCTGGAGGAATGTTCTTTGCTATTCTTCAGTCTGCACGTTCCTTCAGCAGGACCCGCTCCTGTCGTCAGCCTGGCTCAACGGCGCGCGGGCCACATGCTCCTGGGCAACAAGACAACTCAGGACACCAGCGACTGAACACCAAGAGCTGCACGACCTGAGATGTCACTTTTTTTTTGAACCTCGACTTTAGCCGTCCAAGGTTGGTCGGCTGGACTGCGGAGCAATTCCAGGCCAATCAAACGGCCACAACCCCCCCCATGTCACCTGCTGCCCGATTCTTTGTCAATCGACCGGACCGAGACGCCCAGCAGCCTTGTTGGACCCACATCCGAAGCCACGATCGAAACGGAGTGCTGCGATCTGGAACGGTAGCTTCGGCTTGGCATCATCCTCGATTATACAATTACATGGACGGCGACATGCCCGAGAGGGCTACCAAGTTTGCATTGATACTGCACTGTGATGCAGGCTACGGGCATTCTCTCAACAGCAAACAGCAAGTTGAAACAGACCACTGACAGTTCGGATGGTTTTAAAGCCATCAAAATCATGTGGATCTCCCGTGCAACACAGCCATGTTGTGCTGCGTGTGATGTGTCACCTCTTAGGTAAAGTATATATAACTTATAACTAAGTAAAGAGAGCTAGGTAATACTTGAAGCCACTACCTCTGCACAGGCGTCAAGTAAGCATTCAGCGCCCCCTTCTCCCACAGGTTGAAAATCCGCTGCTTGCTCATCCAGTCGGCGCTGTCCTTATCCATCTTCAAGTCAAAGTTCCAAAGTACGCGGGCAAGAATCAAACGCATTTCGATGTATGCCAGGTTCCTTCCCAAGCAGTTCCGGGGACCCAAGTGGAAAGGTTGAAAGGCTTCCTTGTGATCGCTCGCGAATTCGGGGTCGCCAAGCCATCTCTCAGGGTGGAATTCGAAAGGCTTCTTGAAGTGCTCCTCGTTGTGATACATGGCCCACTGATGGACGGCCACGACCGTCTGTTCATTCAGAGTCGTCAGCTGCTAGCATATCAGAACTCGGAAAGGGATGACTTACACCACCGGGGACATAGTGTCCAGCGATGCTAGCTCCCGCTGGGGGAACAACTCTGGGCAGCCCAGTCGGAACAGGAGGATACATCCTGAGCGCTTCGTCCAGGCAGGCGAGCAGATAGGGGAGGTTGCTGACACTCATAAAGTCAATCTCGTCCTCGGACTTGAAAGCACCTCTGACCTCGGCCGTGAGTTTCTCCAACGCGTCAGGGTTCGTCATCAGCAAGAAAGTAACCCCCGAAAGAAGCGTCGCTGTCGTCTCGGAGCCACCAATAATGAGAATCGCACTGTTGGCCTGCAGTTTCTGAAGCGTAAGACCCTGTTTCCCACAAGTCAGCTCACCACCCTCCCTGTCAACAACACGTCCAAAGGCTCAAAACTCACCCACTCATCCGCCTTCTTCAACAACCCCTCAATCAAATCACTCCTCTCCTTCCCCCCCTCCATCCGTTTCTTCAACTTCACCAACGTCATCTGATAGTGCCTCTCCCGTTCCTCCATCAAGCTCTTGGGCACCACTGCCATCAGCGCCTTGAACACCCACGGGTAATGAACCAGGCTCTGAAAAACAACCCCCACCCTCGCCAGCTCGAAAATCGCCTTGACCCACGGGTGATACTCCCCGCCCTCCAAACACCCAAAACTCTCCCCAAACGCCAAATCCCCGATCACATCAAAAGTAGTATAGTTATACCACGCCGCCAAATCCACCTTTTTTCCGCCGGCCGCTCTGAGCTTTCTCATCAACAAATCAACATACTGCTTGATCAACGGCTGCTGCTCCCTCATGCTCCGATCGGAGAAACCGTGCGCCATTGTTCTTCGTAGTAGACCATGCTCCTCCCTTTTGGCGTTCACAATGTCAACCGGGAGGTCGTCCACCGGGCGGTAAAACCCGAGGTACTTTTCAAACTCTTCCGACTTGTCGGTGCGGTGGCCCATGATGTCCTTCCAGGCCTGGGGGTTGGAGAAGGCGAGCTCGTTGGGGCCGATGCGGACGACGGGGCCGTACTTTTGGTGGAGGGGGAGGAGGTCGAAGGGGAGGGTGCCGCGACACAGGAGGCGGATGTGGCCTAGGCGGGTGGCGCGCATGAGGAGGGGGCCGGGGAAGGAGCGGAGAGGGTGGAGGAAGAGGTTGTAGAGTATGCTGCCCAGGACGTAGAGGGCGAACTGGGAAGGGTGGTTAGTATTTGTGGCTTGTGATGGGAAAAGGTGGGATGACTTACGCCTCCTAGGAGGAGGAGGAGGGAGGGCCCTATTCCTAGGGACAGGAGGGCCATGGTTGGTTGGTGATGTTCAGTGGTGTGGTGTTGATATATGAGGGTGTGTGCTCAAGTCGCGAGTGCCGCTTGTGATGATTGCTATCATGGGATGTTCTGTCGTTCGCATCCAAAATTCCCACGCGTTTCACTGCTATTTAAACTAAAAGTGCGAAACTGACTCGTTCCCGCCTTTCCAGCAACTAAACTACTCTCTCTTCAAGCCAAAAAAAAAAAAAAAGTTGGAAGATTCACAGGTAACCAGACCAGAACTCGCATTTGCTCGGAACCGGACTCAGTGTCGCATTTTGTAGTCCACGCAACATTGTGCGAGCTTGATAAACCCCCCCTTGGCCGAGAACCTGCCCCCCTACCCCCGGACCTCGGATCTGCATTTGCCATTTTGTTCTCCTCCTTAGGTTTGTGCGGTGAGTGAGTGAACGTGTGGTTGCAATTCAGTGGTAGGCGGGTACGAGTACGATGGGAAAAAAGCAGGTGAAACCAAAGGTTCAATCTTGGGGTTGATAGGTTCATATTGGTCAGTCCAACCCCCCTGCGCGGCACATGGACTCTTACCCCGGTCTTGATCTTCATCTACACAAACTCGGCTTACGTCCAAGTATATACCTGTAGCGTATAGGTTACCATGTCAGCACTCTAGAATATATGTTCATACTAGAATTACCTTACCCACCGCCCTTCACAATCCTCCTGTCCGACCTCGACCGCTTCTCAGGGGTAACGCCGATCCGCGATCCCGCCAAGACGGAACAGAGCTTCAGAGCCCAGGTATCGAGGTCACCATCCTGGAATGGTTAGCGCTCATCGGCCGCTAACGGTTGCAAAAGCTTAGGGGGGAACGCCACTATATAGAAGCCGTTTTAGTGTACGAATTCGAGAAGGCCGGAATGACACCTTGTTCTCCTCGAGTTTGTTCAGGAAGAAGGACTCGTTTGTGCATTGGACGACCGATACTCCATCCTCATCGGGCAGGTCATAGTAGAAGCCTTGATGTGAAAAGGTCTCACGTGAAACAAGCACAAGTCCTCATGTGCCTAAGTGGAATTAGTTGTAGAAATAGGATGGTCAATGATTAAAGTATCACCTACGTGTACGTCTACTGTAAATCTACTTATATATCCGCATCTCCTAGGCATCAAACTTCCCCCACCAAATCAACTCGCCAACCCTGCGTAGTCAATCCTCCCCAAAACTTGCCCACGATGTAAAATCGCCCCCCCTCAACACCTAGGTAATCTTCCCATCAACCCATCCCCCCACCCAACAAACCACCAGCCCAGCAATTCCCCCCCTCCACCGCTCCCTCCCTCACCCTCCCCGCCCAGCTCCTCAAATTCCTAAACGCCCTCGCCCCTTTCAAAAACTCGTCCCGCCCCCTCATCATCTCCCACCTCCCCAACTCAGCCATGTAATACCCCAACCCCTCCACCTTTTTATCCACCCCTTCTTCCTGCTCAGCAACAAAATGCACAAACAACCTCAACACCCCACCCGCATCATAAACCCCCGAAAACGCCAACCCCTCCCCTTTTCCTTCCCCCCTTTTCCTTTCCCCCGGTGCGTAACTCCTCAGCACAAACATCCCCCTCGCCCCATAAGCCCCATCCACCGCCACCGCAGCAACACCCCCCTTCCCCCCCCTCCCAACAACCTCGACAAAAAAGTTAGGCGCAACAGGTACCTCGTACCTCTTGGTCGCGATGACAAACTCTTCCTCCCGATCCCGAATAAGGTGTTCCAACTCTGCCGGTCGTACACCGTCGAAGCTGTACGGGGTGGGGGTTACGTCAGGGAGCGAGTTGACCGGTTTCATGGCGTTGAAGGGGATGTAGATCCTGTTTTGGGGGAAGGCGGGGACACACCCGGCGATGGTGTCCAGGACCCCATCGGGGAGGAGGCGGTCGTCTTGGGAGGGGGGGAGGGAAGATTTATGCTGGAAGGTGTCATATGCTTCTGAGGAAAAGGACGTGGTTGTGAGGGTCTGTATCGGGGTTGAGAGGTAAGTCAAAATTTTGTCAAGGTCGGACGGTGAGGGGGAGGAGGGGGAGGGGAGGTGGATTCGGTGGTCGAGGAGGTGTTGTTCTTGGAGGAGGGAGTAGATTGTGGTGGTACCAGGGCGGGGGGGCAGAGGGGAGCGGACTCGTCGGGGGGGAGGAGGAGGGCGGGTGGGTCGGAAGACGGAGGGGTGTAAGTCGCGGAGATATCGAGTTTCGATCGAGGGGAAGGTGAGTAATTGGCTTCGACTGCTGCTGGTGTGGACGCGAGCGATGGTCATGTTTCGCACCGCGCCGGGGGCTGGGAGGGAGGCTCTACGGTCGCGGTCGCGGAGGGACCAGCATAATCGTGGAAGCTGGGAGTAGTCGCTCCACAGGACGGGATAGTTTTCGTTGTTGTCGCCGATGGTGATTTTGGTGGGGCGTTGGTTGTCGTCGTCGTGGTCGTCGTCGTCGTCATCGTTTTCACGATGCCGCTTTGATCCGTGCGGTGGTGTTGTCATATTGAGTTGTAAGGTCTTGTCACTGTCGAAACTGACACGGGTAGAGACAAAAGACGGGAAAAGGCAGGGAGCGGGGAGCGGACCTGATGCGGTTTTCCACCCTTCCCATGGCCCATTTTATGGAAAAGACGGGAGCAGAGGTTGCACCTAACTGCACGCCACCGAGGAAGGAAAAGTGTCCAATGCTACACACAATCATCCGAAGCGAATCATGCCACTTCCATCCCATGGTTGGGTGTGTGACATGGTACATTTCGACTGGGCAGCAAAAGAATAACAAGGAAAATAGTTACACTGCATCTTTGGGTTAAGGTAAGGTAGGTTGACAGGTGTCATGACCTGTCATGGTGCCGCTGTGTTGCCCTTTTCCCGCCTTGAACTTGAGACATAGCACCGCTACTTACAACCTCAACCGAATCCTCTCAAACACATTCGGCGTCAACCTCACGCAAACCCCGGCCAACCGAAACAAACACTCCTGCGGATAGTAATTATACTCCATCGCCTCCCTTCCCCTCCCAAACCCAGTCCTATCCGCATACCTCCTCACCACCCTCCCCCACCACGCCCTAACCCCCCCATCCACCACCCCCTCAATCGAGTCCCTAAACACCACCCTTGGCGTGAACAGCTCCCCCCCAACCGTCCCATCACAAACCCCATCCCTCCCCAGGTTAGTATCACCCCCATTACACTCCCTCACCAACCCCCCGTCAATCAAGTCCATCAGCCCCGCCGCGACCCTCCCCTCGCTCGTCTCCATCGTATCCCTATCACTACCGCAGCTATACCCCCCATAATCCCAACCCCCAATCACCTGCCTGCCCAACAAACTCGCCGCGAAAGCAGTAGCCCAACCCTCGGAGAAAGCAAGCCCCTGCTCAACAGGACTACCTCCGCAGATAGTATGCGCCCCTCCCCTCCCGGGAATCCCCCCGGCAAGCGAGTACATGAAGTGATGGCCCAGCTCATGAGCAAAGTGATCCCCGCTCTGAGACCCAGCACTCCCCCAGATATCAATCTTGTTCTGTCCCGGGTAGTACCTCGACCAATCCATCGGGTACTGGATCCCCAGTTTGGGCACATCCCAGGCCCCGACCAACCGGTCAGCCGTTTGATGGATGGTGTTAAATTCGTTCCATAACCTGACCAGTTCCGGGCCAAACGAGTGAGGGATGATGGCATCGACTGTTACTTCGTTTGTGGGGGAGATTTTGTAGGGGAGGGGGAATTCTGTGCCCCCCGTCCGGCCGAGGTGGCTTGTCCCGCCTCGGAACTGGAGTTTGGTATTGTCAAAGGCGACCGAGATCAAGACGATGAATTGGTCCGAGGGGAGGGTGATTGTTTTGGTGGCGCGGCCGGCGGGGGAGAGGGTGAGGGAGGTGAAGCCGTAGGTTTGGCGGGAGTCGTCGGTGATGTCCTGGATGTAGATCCAGACTGTGGCGCCTGACATGGGGGGGTGGGTTGCGGGGGTGGTGGAGCGGTCTTCCCAGCGGACACGGAGGGTTACTTTGTAGGTTTCCTTCTCTCGGCGAGGGGGGTTGCCGTCGATAGGGTAGGGGAGGAGAAGAGGGATGTTTGGTGGGTTGGACAAGACGGGGGTGGGTTCGTCGGGGTAGTCGGGGCAGGAGCAGGTTCGGTTGAAGTCGGAGGGGCCGGGGAGAGGGATGGTGGGGATGGTTTGGTTACGGCGGTAGAGATCGAGGAGCCAGTTGTCCCTGTGTTGTTGCGGTGAGTAAGGGGTTTGTGAAGAAGAAAAGGGGTTGCGTACCAGTACTCTGCGGGTTCTGTGAACTGAACTGCCAGGTGTGCCTTGTCTTTCTTGTCAGGCACCACGGTGAGGTACACCAAGTCTTTCCCAATCATCCTAATGTCAAGCGTGCCATTGCTGTTTTGCTGGGGGGCCACCTCCACTGACAGCTCATAGGAGCTCCCAACAGTAGGATCCTCGAGATGGATCATTTCCTTCTGAGAAACTTCACTTGACACTACTTCCCCTGTAGCAACAACGGTAGGCTCAACATACTCAACCTGCACAGGTCTAATCCCAATCGAATAGGTGAGGTTCCTGCTGGCATAGTTCTTGCCCAATCGGGAAAAGGACAGGTCCAAGGGTAGATGAATCGATGAGCCAGTCTTGCCAGTGCCGATAAGTACCACTCTGGTGGGACGTGTAATCTTGACGCTGGCAGGTGGTTGTGCACGAACCGTAGTTTCGACGGCCTGTTCGCGTTCGGTAATGGATCCAATGACAATCCAGGCTATGAATAGACCTAGGAGGCCAATCAAGGCCAACGAGCGCTGTTGAAACATGGTGAGCTTGGCGATGATTGCCATGGAGCCTGCAGCGGTGCAACGCTGTCGGCTGCCGTTCTTATAGGTTTTCGTGTCATGCTGTCGTCGACGTTGGTAGCCGTGGTCTAGACTCTACTCTGGTTCTCTACAGCTCAGCCGCAGCAGACTTAGTTGGGCCGAAGCAGTGCGTGATAAGGAGAGGTGTCCAGTCTAGCTGTTTTGTGGTCGGTGTATGAGTGAGTCAGGCTGGTGGCAGCGAATCGAGAAGACATACGGTAATGGATGCCTGGAACAGGCTTAGGATATCTAGTCTTGCCACCAATGTCGTCTTCTCAAGGGCAAGTTGTTCACCCGCCTTTCGATTGCCATCAGCCCTACGCTAGCTTGTTCTGTTGAATATCGTCGGTGTTGGAACTGTGGCTGCATGATGGCTTCAGCTCGCGTATCTGATCCAATGGTTGATCCAACTAGACTCTGGACTCACCGGTTAGCAACAGGTGCGGCACGAATTAGCTGTTTCGTCCCAATCCCACACAGTACTCATGAGAAAGGAAGATAGTGTTGAAAATTAAGTAGGTATATTGCCTGCGGTACGTGCTGGGGTGGGGTGGGGTATCCAAAAAAGCAACAATCATCCTCTCCTTCCTTTACATATCTCGTAAACTTCTTCCAATCGAAAGCCCAGAATTTCATAAGAGAATCAAAAAGGTAAGCAAGCTCAAGGCCACCGTCATCCCGCCAGAGCCTTTCAATATCCCAGCAAGGTTCTGTTGCAGTTGGCTAGGAGCCGCCTGGCTAGCTACCACCTGCCCAGTAGATGCCAGGACCCTCTTTCCAGTGTTGTATTGAATGTTGTAAACAGGCGCAGTCATTAATTCGGCCGGTGTCCCCAATCCGTTCGGGCACTGCGCTTGGTTTGCTGCTGGCCAGTCCAGATTGCACGGTTCGTCGTGTCCCCAAGAACAGATAGGATCCAAGATGTTGAAAAGAATGTGGTTCTTGCCGACCCAGGTATCCTTCTCAAGGCAGCTGGCGAGGAAGTTCATGCTGTTTGCCGCGCTCAAAGGAAGCTTGCCGTCTGGTGTATGGATCAAGTCGGAGCATTCAGAAGCTGCCAATTCCTCATACTCCATGGGCGTCTCGCCGCCAGCTGTTGGCTTCTCTGTCGCCGAATAGCCCGAGTACAGATAATTCCAAGCGTCGTAGCTGACATCGTATGCGCCCTCGCTCTGATCGATGCGCAAAAGTTTGACCTTCCTCCCCTCATAACTGAGCGAAATGCAGATGTTGTTGCAGTCAACTGAGCCAGGCCAGTAGGCGATGCGATTGGTGTCCACCTTGCAGCCCAAAACTCCAACTGAAGAAGAATAACTCTCGTGAGGTGTCGCCCAAACGGTGCCTTTGGCCGCGCGCGCTGTTGTGGCGGCGGCGATGAGAAGCGAAGAGAATTGAATGGCTTGGCGCATCATGGCGACTAATGAATGTGAATCTGTGAAAAGGAGCGTAGGTTTGTTTGTATAGAGTGTACTAAGTATGTACTGTGTGTGTAAGTGCTGGTTAAAAGAATGTGGTTGCATGTATCATGGTCAAGAATGAAGCGAATGTCAAGCCAACATGGCGGCAGATTGTCACCAGCTCAAGCAGCAAAAAGCGACGATGAGAACTGAAGGTTCCGCGCCCACGTCAAACTCACGAGAGAGAAAAGAAGAAGGACACGCGCTGGGCCGCTGGCGGCGTCAGGAACCAAAAGCCAACGCCCTCACTGAGACTCTGAGAGATTAAAGTCGACCGTTTGGGATTAGGCTTAGGATTGTGGAGTGCGCTAATTGGCCCAACGGCGACAAGCGAGATCCACAGGGGTTCATCCCCCCCCCCGGACATTGGATGGGGCACGCGGGGATTGGCCCACATCTGCAAGTGATTCCGAGCAGCCGACAAGCAGTGGGTTAGGGTTCAGTGGAGGTTCAAACGATGCTCAGATCTCATCGGGAATGTCATTGGTGTTCCTCCTTCGTTCTTCGAGTCTCCTTGGAAGTGGCGGCACCGATACAACCTCAGTTGCCTCCATATCCCCCCCCCGGAATGAGTAGGTGAAGGTCCAACCCGAACCTGCACCCCCATGTTCGCCTTTGGTGTTGGCCACCACAATCCCGCTCGACATGTTGGGATACTTGCGCAGCATTCTGGCAACAACATCCTCTGCGGCATCCTGTGGGCTCATCCCCTGTCTCAAGTTCTCGATAGCCTGGTAGCAAGGCAAGAAGCGCATCATAATATCGCCGTCCCCGGTGGCTCCGCATCCACCAACATCACCGTCAACATAAGACCCGCTCCCGACAATCGGGCCATCTCCAACTCTTCCAGGGACTTTGTGTGAAGCCCCGTTGGTCGATGTTCCCGCGGCCATAATCCCTGATTCATGGATCACAACCATGGATATAGTGTCATGCGACACAGCGCCCTTGTCCTCCATCACCGATCTCGCCAGTGTCTGCTGATCAATCCCAGGCAACGGCGTATAGGGCCCACACGAAGTGCTCGGATCAGGCGCAACATTCAGCCTATAATTCGACTGGCAATTGGCCCTCTTCCAAGCCTCGCACTTCTCCTTGCTTGCCTCGGTCGTTAAATCCTGTTCCTTGAACCCATTCTCGATGGCAAAATTGGTAGCCAAATCTCCAACAAGAAGTGAATGCCTAGTGTGCTCCAGTACAGCACGTGCGACACCAATCGCGTCTTTGATCCTCCGCAAGCCGGCAACAGCACCGGTTTTCATGGATGTGCCATCCATGACCATGGCATCAAGAGTGGTCTCGCAGGACTCGTCCGGTGAGCCGCCATAGCCAACAGTGGTATCGCACTGGTTCTTCTCACATGTCGCACACCCAATCTCAACTGCATCCAAAGCGGACGTGTTTCTGTCGGCGATGAGGGCGAGATATGCCGCATCAGTGGCCGCTGTGAAAGCGCCGCCCCACGTGTTGATCACGAAGGGGAGCCCTGGGCTTCGGCTTGCAGAAACACATGTTGAAGCGGTCAAAAAGGCGAGAAACGAGAGCACCGCAGAGGCACGGGAATGAGGCCGGAGCACCATGGCAAAATTGCGAGGTGCAAAAGAATGAGGAGTAGCCCAAACTCAAATTCGGGGGAGAGGTGAGTGATAAGGAACATCGAGTAAGGAAGGTGGTGCTGGATAAAATGGAGAGGTGGTCCGTGCCGCCCTTTGTCACCTGGCCACCAGCAAGAAAACAAGGCTCAGGGGGAGGACCCCTACCCTAACCCTGACATGCCTCCTTCATTGCCGACCACCACATCCAGAGCAAACCACGAGATCTGGAAAGAAATATGCACAGTCACAGCATGTCAGCCATAGTTTAATCAGACCCTTGTTGGTAAAAACTAACAAGACAGTGACAGCAGTCTCTCGCCATGACTAAGAACAACAAACAACGTGTCCTAACCCACTCGAACTTCCGTGCGGGCTTCTCCATGTTCCGCGCTCCAACCTCATCCCAAACCCCCTCACCAAATCTGAACCCCCACCTAACAAGACAGCAAAACCCAAACCACAAACAAAAACCAACAAAGCCATCACAATATTGGAATGAGCCACCTCCTTGTGGCCATGCACGAGCGCCATGCAACTCTCTGCCTCCTGCAAGAAGTGGGCCACGGTGTCGTTGAACGCCTCGGCGTGCGGGTGATCAGTGTTGAAGGTCATCAAGTGGGCGGGAAGGGCTAGTTTGTCGGCGAGGGTATGCATTCTGGCAAGCTTTTCGTTGAGGAGGTCGTTGAAGGGGGCGGTTGTGGATTCCTGGGTGGAAATTGGGAGGTTAAGTTGGTTGTGGCAAAAGGGCAGATAGGTGGAGGGTGGCGAATCTTGAAGACTAGAGGGTTTGAGGTGTTGCGTTGGTTGGTGGTGGCGGGGGAGTCAGCCTGGAGATGGTTAGCATGGAAGCTGGACAGCGATGACGGGGAATGGGCTGGGCCGGGAAGAGACTTGCCATGTTGTGACTTCTATTCACTGTTCGATGATAAAAATAATGTAAATGGAAAGCAGAAGCTTTCAGGTTGGTATAGTGGTAAGAATTGCCGTGAAAGAATGATGGCCGCAAACGAATGACGGTCGTAAAAGAAATGCTGACCGTAAGAGAATAATGGCTGTAATCTGTAAAGAAAGGCTCAAGGTGGTGAATATACCTTAAGCGAGAAAACGAGAACAAGAAGAGTCACAGTAGCTCACGAGGTCAGATCCAAGGCAGTTGTTGTGCTGAATCTGTAATTGTTTTCGCCGGTTGTTTTGGGTGTCGGCAGATAATAGAAGAAAATGAGTGGGCACTGACAGTGCAAATACACTGGGCCCTGATGGTTGCATGTGAAGACAGGTTGCCAGTGGTAAGAGAGCATACCTAAAGGTTAGTAAGGTATCTTGGAGAACCAGGCATATCTGTTCCGGATATTACAGAGCTAATGTACCTAAATCATAGGCACATCACTCCGAACGCTTTGCCTTCGGCTTGGAACCTAGTTGAACCGAAGATATGTGTTGTTACCTACTGTCTTATTATGAGAGTCAGTATATAAGGATATCAGAACACAATTTTACACATAACCGAACAGCCACGATTACTCCTCCCAAAGCTTCTTAGTAATCTTTCATTTAATAATACTAACACTGCCGATAACCCATCACTTGTTCATGTACAGAGCACTCCTGCCGAAAGTCCAGTCTTAGAGCCCCGAGAAGTGGCACTGACTTGGTTGTCATCTTCCTAGCTGAGCAGTTCTGACTCTAATCTCCATGTGATTACATCTGTGTGTTTGTATCCTGCAATCGAGAGCAATATGGACTGGAACCCATGACTTTACGAATGGGTCATGTTTCACGACAGGGTGCTAGTCACTTGGTTTCTGAGTCAACCCCTCACGAGCAAGTTGCACCATACCATAGGAAAGAGTATATAGCTCGCAAGTTAACGCTGTGTATCGTATCTAATCTTTGAATGAGTAGCATCAGTAAACGAGTTACCGATAGAGTATTTCATCAAATCGAAGGAAACAGACACAGTGAACAACTGGACGTACATGAAAACAACATTTGAAGACATGTGGGGTGCTCCAATATTGACTCCTATCGCATGCTGAGCTGAGCCCTCATGACATTCAACACCCAGTTGGACGTCAGGGGCCATCATCCTAGCATTCCAGAATAGTGAATTTTCCCTTTTGTTGCCTTCTCCTGGCCCCCGCTAACCTTCCCCATGTGGGTTACCTACCATGAGAGCTCCAATCACAACTTGAGGTCCCAGACGGCCTTTTTCAATTCCATTTCCTTCCTACCTACCTTTAGTACCATAATCACCTTCGATTACCTCGAGATTTCAGTATCACCCATTTCAATCTCGACTCACCTGTGGCCTATCCAAAATGGTAAATGCCGGTGGTGTACCTCCGCAGAAGAGGTCAGTATTCGCTCATTTATCTTGAAAGGATCACCATCAAATAATTCGCGAGATCTTCGACCTTATCCTCGAGAATAAGATGTCAACGCTCGACTCAGAGTCTTTGGAGCTCATGCTCGTCTTTCTAGACCATGAGTTCGAACAAATGGACAACGCCATTATCGAAGTCGAGAACGACAAAGAGCGATGTCAGGTGCAGGTTCTCGAGGGATTCTGCATCAGAAGGCCGGGTGTGGGCATCGATGAGCAGCGGATCAAGAGAACGCAGTAAGAAATTAGAGTCCATCACGGCATGCAACATACACTTCCGTCGAAGTACAGTTTAATATCCTTGATGGCGCAAGCGAGAGGTACCGCAAAACCGCCGAAGAAGCTAGGAAGCGGTTGGAGGAGGAAGAGAGAGCTTCAACGCAAAAAGGAAATGCTGGAGGTTGCTCACCGGATTTGCGACAAGGTAGTCAACGTCGAACATTTGATCCATATTCTGCACAACAAGACTCAAGACAGGAAGGCTTAAATTCTCAGACGTCCGGCATAAGACAGCAGTTGTTTGAGGGCATGGGGAGGGTTTCTACTTTTGTACAGAATACAACCAAGACAGGGAGAGGACAAGGCAGAGTGAGGCATGATACTCAGGTATAGATGCGAATAGGGAAGAGATATACAACCAGTAAAATCCTGAAACCATGGCCTTGTTGTGAGCTATCCCAGTGAATGATGTCGTCGATGTGTCGATGTTGTGCCTGAAAGGGTAAGGCGCAATGCGGGTCTGGGCCAAGCTGCATGGATCCGGGGCCAAAAGTGGCGCTTTAATCCTTGACCTCTGTCTCCACCTTCCAAAGCCCCATCGCAGTCGCGTCAATCCGACGCGTTTATCAGAACCTCTCATCACTCATCATTTTTCACTTGCGCAAATCATTCAGTCGACAACATGGCGCCAAAGAAGGTGGCAGACAAGACAATTGCCGCCGAGCTGACCAGTGTGGTCGACCAAATCTACAATGGTCCCGACCGCGACAAGCTCTCCGTCAATTACGCCCGCGAACTGGTCGAGGAGAAACTTGGTCTGGACGAGGGCTTCTTGAAAGAGGGCCAGTGGAAGGCCAGGAGCAAAGAAATCATTCGCGCCGCTTTGGTAACTTTCTTAAATCCCAGCAGACAATGATGAGGGCATTACTGACCTTGCATCTGCGATTTTTAGGAAGCGCTTGAGAATGCCGAATCCGAACCTGAACTCTCCCCTCAGCCCCCGAAGCGCAGGGCGAAGCAGCAGCCAAAAAACGGTGCCCCCGCCAAGCGAGCAAAGAAAAGCCCCTCCCCCGCCCCAGAGGCAGACGTGCCTTCTGAGTCCGGCGACGTCGACGATGCCAGTGAAGCCTCGGAACAGCCAGCCAAGAAACGGAAGCTCGCGAAGCCGTCCAAGAAGAGGAGGGTAGTTTCGGACGACGATGATGAAGCCAGCGACGCAAGCGCTAAGGAACCAGAACCTGCCAAGAAGAAAGCTCAGAAAGACAGGGAAGAGGTGCCTGCAAAAGGCGATGCGACAGTCACAGCGAAGGACGATTCGAGTGAGCTCTCTGAAATTAAGAGTGTGCCGGAGAGCGCCGACAAGATTCCAGACAGCGACGACGAATTGTCCGACGTGATCGACGAACCGCCGAAAAAGAAACAAAAAGCACAAGCCAAGCCCAAGGCAGCCGAGAAGCCTAAACCTGTGGTTGTCGCAAAAGAGGATGGCAATGAGTCCTCTAGTTCCCTCTCATCTGTTATCGATGATGAACCTCCAATCAAGCGCAAGGGAAAGGGCTCCGCAGCACCGAAAGCCCCAGCAGCGCGTAAGACCAAGGCGGCAGCTACCGAGGCCTCACCGGATGAAGCTACGATCAAGCAACTGCAGGGTCAACTTTTAAAGTGCGGCGTCCGTAAAGTCTGGGCGTTTGAGTTCAAGAAAGGCGGACAGACGACACCCAAGGCCAAGATCAACCGTCTCAAGGAGATGCTTGCTGAAATCGGAATGACTGGTCGCTTTTCAGAGGCCAGAGCTAAGGAGATTAAGATGCAGCGGGAGTTGATGGCTGACCTGGACGCTGTTAAGCAGTGGGACCAGACCTTTGGTGTTGCTGATGGCGGCCGGCGTTCGAGGCGAGGCGCTCCTGTCAAGAGCTTCAGGGAGCCTAGCATCAGTGGCGATGATGAGGCTGAGAAGGATGATCAGGAAGATGAAGATGGTGAGGAGAGCGACGAGGAGGTCAGCGATGCTGCCGAGTCCAGTGAGTCCAGCGATGACAATGGCACAAGCGAGGACAGTGAGGAGGAGGAGAAGCCAAAGAAAGGCAAGGGAAAGGGGGCCACCAAACGAAGGGCTGTATCCGACGAGGAGAGTGACTCGGACTAAGTGGCAGGCAGCTTCGGCTTGATGTTGTGGGCGGTTTCTGATTGGCAATTTGATGCTTGTGGGCGTGTCTTGTGTTTGACTGTCGGCTGTTTGCTCTTAACTTTTGCATTTGTAAGATACCCTTGCAGCATGGGACGGAACTAATGTGTATACACTTTCGGAATATTTGTATTGTTATTTGCTCATCTAAGAAGCTTCTGACGGCTATCTTCGTCGATCAATTTGCAGCCTTTGGCGATAATAGCACCGCGAGACTTCTGTCAACCTTCAACTGGGCGGAGCGGTACATTACATCATGACCTCTAATTCTCCCCATAACAGCATCAAACAACTCAAAGTCGCTTTGGCGGAGTGGTTAACGCGCGGCCCTGCTATCTCTCAGCATAGGCCGTTTCTTCGGAAGCGTAGGTTCGAATCCTGCAGGCGACGTCTTCTTTTTGCCCTGTTCTCCTCTTCAACTCTTCATCAACTCCACAGTTCATTATGACAACTGGCGTTGGTTATGGTACGTATCCACAAGGGACGATCTATTTTTAGCTTTCCGGCCGACGCAATGATGTCTGGATGTCTCAAAGTCCAGGTTGAGCATATTATAACTAAGAGAAACAAATGGGGAGATCGAGTAGTGAATACAGTCTTGTACATGCTCTCAAGGTGTGAGTTACATGGCGGTCTGGGAACTTTTGACACTGGCTCATCGCATGGAGAATGGGAATGTGGGGTCTTTCATGAATCGTTTATTCTTTGGGCGATCAAGCTAAGTACGGCAACAGAACCAAGGTATATGACTGCGTTGTAGAACTGGGTAAAAGTTTAGCTGAGAATTACGAATCTGCAAGGAAAAGAAGAGGACGCACTGCTCGACGGGAGACATCTCGCTCCTCGTTCTCAGTCCTGGCTTCGATGAAGAGCCGTCGAAGATTGGGAAAGTTTGCCTGTGACCGGGTTAGAAGGGGTTGACTGAGACAAGAGTAAAACTTCGCCATACCATTTGGAGCAACAACAGATGATATGCTACAAGACAGCAGTTGACTTGGTGAAAAATTGACAAGATAGTTTGGTTGATGTTGCCCTGGATGTAGTCGTTGATGAGTTACTACTGAGCCGTCAGCAGCCAATTGTCAATTGACAGGGGAGCTCTTGACCCCACATTGAGTGCAAGACACCCCACCCTCTGTGGCTGGAGCTGCCTGATTTCCTGAAACCAAGAGCTAGAGGCCTTGCCAAGCCACAACTCCAGCCTCGAACAGCGCAGCGGGACAGGGCCAGAACTTGGGAGACGCTGACGAGCACCCTGTCCACTGCATATCGCAATCCACACCCATTGCCGCCCACGACAAGACATCCTGGCACGCTGCCTGCTTCTCCCTCCTCAACCACCGAGAATCGCGGGCCGCCATCTACGCACTGTCGGCGCATGTTAAGCCTCCACACCTACTGAACGGACAAATCTGTCCTTTGTCACCCCTCAACGATTGACCGCCTCTCATCGCCTACTATCCCGTACCTTACTCCACGAACGCCCCTCGCCCCTGACGGCGCCTGTCCCATCATACAGTCCAGACATGTCGAATGCCGTGAACCGGATACGCGGGGCCCTCGCACCCCCGCGGAAGGGCGAGACGTTCGAGTTGCGCGCTGGGCTGGTTTCCCAGTATGCTCACGAGCGCAAGGAGGCAATCCAGAAGACCATCATGGCCATGACGCTTGGCAAGGATGTGTCTGCTCTGTTCCCCGATGTCCTCAAGAATATCGCAACATCGGATCTGGACCAGAAGAAGCTGGTGTACTTATACCTGATGTGAGTCTCTTTGGTGTCTGGGGCTACAAACAATGAAGGGCTTGGACTGATAAGGAGTCAGGAACTACGCCAAGTCCCACCCGGACCTGTGCATTCTCGCCGTCAACACATTCGTACAAGACTCCGAAGACCCGAACCCCCTAATCCGGGCCCTCGCTATCCGAACAATGGGCTGCGTTCGCGTTGATAAGATGGTGGACTACATGGAGGAACCGCTGCGCAAGACCCTTAGAGACGAATCGCCCTACGTTCGCAAGACCGCTGCCATTTGCGTTGCCAAGCTTTTCGATTTGAACCCAACCATGTGCATAGAGAACGGATTTCTCGAGACTCTGCAGGAGTTGATTGGAGACCCCAACCCCATGGTGGTTGCCAACTCGGTCCAGGCACTTTCCGAGATCAGCGAGACAGCCCCTGAAACGAGGGCCCTCATCATCACACCTGCCACCTTGAAAAAACTTCTCATGGCGTTGAACGAGTGCACGGAATGGGGCAGAGTTACAATTCTGACGACCTTGGCCGATTATCCTGCATCCGATGTTAAGGAGTCAGAGCACATCTGTGAAAGGGTCACCCCCCAGTTCCAACACGTCAACCCCAGCGTTGTCTTGGCTGCCGTCAAGGTTGTTTTCATCCACATGAGGATGCTCAGTCCAGAGTTGGTCAGACAATATCTCAAGAAAATGGCTCCTCCTTTAGGTTTGTGCTCCGCGGCTGCTGTGTAGGTCTTCGTTTACTGACATGAATAACCCTCAGTTACACTCGTTTCCTCCGCCCCGGAGGTCCAGTATGTTGCCCTGCGAAATATCGACCTTCTTTTACAAGCAAAGCCCGACATTCTCAGCAAGGAATTGAGGGTATTCTTCTGCAAATACAACGACCCCCCCTATGTCAAGCTCCAAAAACTCGAAATCATGGTCAGGATTGCGAACGAGAAGAACTATGAGCAGCTCCTTTCGGAACTGAAGGAATACGCCTTGGAAGTGGATATGGACTTTGTGAAGAGGGCAGTCAAGGCCATTGGTCAGGTCGCCATCAAGATTGAGGCGGCCAGCGAGAAGTGCGTTGCGGCCCTTCAGGACCTGATCTCGACAAAGGTCAATTACGTGGTCCAAGAGGTTATTGTTGTCATCAAGGACATTCTCCGGAAATATCCAGGATACGAGGGTGTCATTCCAACTCTTTGCAAGTACATCGATGAGCTGGATGAGCCAACAGCACGCGGATCCTTGATCTGGATTGTTGGAGAGTATGCGGAAAAGATCAACAATGCGGACGAAATTCTATCAGGATTCGTTGACGTCTTTGAGGAGGAGTTTACACAGACACAGTTGCAGATTCTCACAGCTGTGGTGAAGTTGTTCCTCAAGAAGCCCAGTAACAACCAGGGCCTGGTGCAAAAGGTGCTGCAGGTGGCAACAGGGGATAGCGACAACCCTGATATTCGGGACCGCGCTTATATCTACTGGCGTCTTCTTTCGGGTGATCTCGATGTTGCCAAGGTTTGTTTTGTTTACATCCACCCTACCCCTTTTTAGGATGCGGTTCTAACGAAAATCTAGAACATCATTCTCTCGCAAAAACCAGCAATCACCACGACTGTGACCAGCTTGCCACCAGTTCTTCTCGAGCAGCTCCTCAGCGAGCTTTCGACCCTCGCCTCTGTGTACCACAAGCCACCCGAGTCGTTCGTTGGCAAGGGGCGTTATGGTGCCGAGGCCATCCAGCGCGCTGCCATCCAAGAGCAACGGCAAAACCTGGCAGAGAACCCCATCGCTGCCTCTGTTGCCGCCGCGGCATCTAATGGCACGGCAGGCGGCTCTCAAAACAATATTGAGAACCTTCTTGACATTGACTTTGATGGCGCCGCCCCGGCTGCGGAATCCACTCCGGATCGGGTGGCTAGTCCCATGTCACCCGGTGGTCCTAGTGCGCCTCCGCCCAGCGGTGGTATGGCTGACATCATGGGCTTGTTTGATGCGCCACCGCCCACGACGACTTCGCCGGCTCCTGGGGCTGCGCCTGGTATGGGTGGGGGGATGAATGATCTGATGAGTGGCTTTGCGGGTATGGATCTTAGTGGGAATAGTGCCCCGCCACCACCCGGGCAGCAGTTGGGTCATAAGCCGGTGGAACAGAAGGCTACGAGTGGAAATGATGATTTGCTGGGCTTGTTTTAAGGGCTTGGAGTTGGGGGGGATTGAGAAGCGAGTTTATTGTAGACGTTTGAACGGGTAATATTTTGGGTTTGAGAGTGGTGAAAAATGAATAGATGAACCAGTTTCTGTGTGAATGTTTTGTGTGGCATTCGATGTGAACATGGTGAAGTGATCACTGATGTATAATTTTGGACAACAGTGCTCTACATTTCGGGCCCTTGTCAGCTCACCCCCTGTGTCTCACAACATTCCCTGGAGCATGCAGGATGTTGACTGGACCCTTGAACCCTGGAATTGGACATCAGGCATCGGGAATCGACTACAACGCCAACCGATGCTCAAGTGGAACGCGGTGTCAAGAGTCGCGACGCTGACTGCAAGCATTCGTTTCGAAGCGCTTGAGCTTTTGGCCCGCGAGCGAGGCTGGCTGCTCGCACTCCCTTTCTCGCTTCTCTTACCCAATTGCTGGCCCAGGGCCATTCTCTCTCCCTCTAACAATGACGGAAGGGTACAACCCCTACAGCAATGCGCGTTTTCATCCCGCGCTAAGAGGACATTGCCTCTTGTCTCCCGTCACTCTATCCTCTGACCAAATCTGCGCGTGACGAATTGCTTCCAGGAAGCCATGCCTCACGCGCGCCCTGGCATGGCTATTCTCAGAGCGGTACGCTTAATGGAGCCAAGGCTGTGAGCAGGCGTTGCTGTGAGCAATAGCAGCGCGGGCAGGCGTATTGTTGGTTGTAAGCTGTTGTGGGGGTGTGTTTGGTTTGAGGGGATTTGTGAATGGTTAACTTTCGTGTCTAAGGGAAGTGTAGTTGGATTGTGACTTGAACTTGAGCACCAACGATCAAGGGTCGCAGGGTGAGGTGTGGTGCAAGAAACATTGCAAGAGTAAGAGAGATCAAGATCGATGCCCTTCCCCGAGCAAATATTTGTCTCGGAGCGGCAAGTTGACCCACGTGATTGAGATCGAAGGTGTCGTTATGTCGGCCAATCATGCGATGCAGGTTTGTGAGTTGGGGTTGGTTGAGTGGAAGGAGCTGAGCTCGCTTTGGCAGCGTCTTGAATCCGCCCCGCCGACAGCCTAATTGTTGCCTACCTTGCCACTCCAGTATATGATCTTGTCCATTTGGCAATTTTGAATCAACAACTTAGAAGAGAGCAAAAAATCACGGCCAGGAACAGGATACCATTTCCCATCATTGTTGCCATGGAGAGTGCCCAGTCGACTGAATGGAGAAGCCGTAAACGACCATACTCATCATCGGGGCCAGGCAGTGACGACGCGCCAGATCATAATGACCAGGGTTTACCTTTGGTTCGACGACGGGTGCTTTCCGGGTCAGACTCGGATAGCTCTGGAGAAAAGGACCGTGTTTATGACAACGACTGTGAGATGCAGGATGTGCCGGCTGAAGGGGAACCTTCAGTCCTGGCAACCTGCCTTGGCATGGTCAGCCCTGGACTTTGACGCGTTCTTGAAGGTTATACTGATTCTTTCTCCTGGCAATAGCTAGTATTAGAGCAACCGCACCTACATCGTCTAAGTACCGAGCAGAGGGAATTTGGAGTGAGCTTCACGGGCTTCGGCAACACCTACACTATTTATTCAGAGGCGTCAGGCGAGTATTGCGGTCTTCTCGACTCGGAGGCAGCTGAATGTGTGCAGGTCCTCGAAAGAATATGTGGTCTTCATTTTGAAGCATCTATGAATCGACGTTCCAAGAAACTCAAATTCTTGCTCTTCGGCGATATAGAGGAAGCTCAAGATATTGGGAATACGCTGGCATCTAGCAGCCTTTTCCTACAACACCCGAGCACGGAAGATTACCAAGGGACGAGTTACTTCAATCCTCATTATCTCACCAGACCAGGCCTCACTTTTCAGGAAGCTATTGAGACCTTGAACCAACAAGTTCACCTCAGCAAGCAGCTGACATTGACTGAGAAATCTGAAATTGCTACAGTTTTGGACCAAGCAGCTGGACCAACAATCTTCTCCGAGGTGCAGGTCAGCAATTGTATCAAGACCGAGTTGAAACCGTGAGCCACCTTGTGGCATTTGTCTTCGAATGCTGTGACTAACTGTTTGCCAGCCACCAGAAGAAGGCATTGGCTATGATGGTTGAAAAAGAGGCCGGGAATCTGTCTAACCCACAGTTTCCCTCACTTTGGGCCGCGACCTGCATGCTTGGCACTGAAGGTGTACCAATGTGAGTCGCAGGGTTCGTGGTGGTCTGTTTGACTTGACCTCTGGCTGACCTGTGATTCAGATACCAGGATACGGTCACTACAAGTACGCTGCGGTCCGACCCCCCGGTATGCCTTGGGGGAATTCTGGCTGATGTGAGTTACAACGTCATATATCTGAATTTGTGCTCTAACAGATGACTTCTCAAGGATATGGGCCTTGGGAAGACTTTGACGACACTCGCTCTCATTGCTGGGTCTATTGCAAGTGACCCTGACCCTGAACGTTCACCACGACCAAAAGCCAACAAGGGCCAGCCCTCAGCACAACCAGGCACTTTGGTGGTTGCACCCCTTTCAAGTAAGTGCGCCCTCACAGGGGTCAGAACCACTTGCTGATACGAACTAGCTTTGTCGAACTGGGAAGAGCAGATAAAAATGTAAGCATGCCTTTCCCGTATTTTCTGGACGGGGCTTACTAATAACTACATCAAAAGGCACCTTCGCCATCGTAGTGTGACATACCAAATATACCACGGCTCATCGAGATCAAAACACCACTCGAGCCTGCCAACTTACGACATTATTCTGACCACGTATGACACTCTGAAAGCCGATATCCGGTCCAACCGGTCTTCTGGTGTGGAGAAAAGCCCTCTTCATGATCTAGTATGGAAAAGGATCGTCCTCGACGAGGGTAACTGGCCCGCCCCTGGAGTTGCTTGCCACCAAACTTTCAACCACTAACAAGCATAACTACAGCACACGTTATCCGCAACCCAAATTCAAAGGTACACGAGGCTGTGTGTTATCTTCGCGCGAAGCACCGCTGGTGTCTCACAGGTACCCCGATACAAAACCGAGTAGAGGATCTATGTTCGCTCCTAGGATTTCTCAGAGCTCACCCCTACGGAGAGCCTACCAAGTTTCGTACCGCAATCACGGATCTCATGGAGAATCGGGATGTTGAAGGGTATGAGAGACTCAGCCGTTTGTTTCAGGCGGTCTCCCTACGCAGGGTCAAGGACATGGACTCCCTTGATCTCCACTTGCCCAAACGGCACGACGTCGTTCGGCTTGTTGAGCTCGATGAGGAAGAGACCGCCCTCTACAACCTTGTCAAGAAATCCTCAGCCACCACATTCAAAGCAACTGGAACAGGTAGAGGCATCTTGCAAGTCATTCTTAGACTACGCCAAGTATCCAACCACGGGGCGGACCTGTTACCTTCCGAGATCCTAAACCGGCTGAAGACTGCTGACATCTCAGGTCTTCCCCCCTCTATTTTCGATACCAAGAGATGTGAAGTTTGCGGGGACATTGTTGGCCAGGGAATGGAAACATCGGAGCGCTTCTTAGGTTGTGGACATCCAGTCTGTACTGCATGTCTCCCTTTGAATCGACAAGATGATGACGATTGCGACCCTACCTGTCCAATTTGCAATGACTCAGCAATGGGTAAGGTCAAGTCCAAGCCATCTGGAAGAGAACTAGCGAAGTCCTATCGCCCTTCGTCAAAGGTTCGAGCCTTGCTTGTGCAACTCGACCTTGATAAAGCAAATATCACTACGGGCAGTGAGGATGTGCGCAAGAGGTAGGTACCGTTACAACCCCGAGACCTTTTGCGGCAAGTCTGACATTTTCACAGCGTAGTGTTTTCATGCTGGGCCAAGATGCTGGACCTGGTCGAGTTAGCGTTGCAACAAAGGGGCATTGCGTTTGCCAGAATCGATGGGACCAGGTCAGAGCAACAGCGAAGAAAGGCTCTTAAAGACTTCCGTGATACTCCATCTTGTACTGTGCTCCTAGCGACGTTGGGAAGTGCAGGTGTTGGGTGAGTTTGAAAGTTTCCTGCTTTCCCATCCTCAGAGTTCTAACCACGTGTCTCTCTCCCAACAGGTTGAACCTCACTGCTGCTAGCCAGGTGCACATTCTCGAGCCACAATGGAATCCAATGGTGGAGAGGCAAGCAGTAGACCGCATTCACAGACTTGGGCAGGTTCGGGAAGTAACTTGCTTCTACTATGTTGTGGATACGAGGGGTTCTGTTGAGCAGTACGTTCGCCGTATTCGCGAATCCAAGAATGTCCTTATCAGCATGTCCATGGATGGAACAGGCAGCCTGGTCGACGAAACTTCCCTTACACCTCTGAAGGTTGGTTGTGACTTTGGCATCAATCTCGACTTTGCTTGCTCTAACATTTCCCCTGATAGGAGTTTATGCAGGAAGTTCTTACGGACAGCTGAAAGGTTGGGAAAAGAAGACCGTGTGATTCTCACCGAACTTTCATCACCTTGCACATCAAATCGGCGCTCTTAAATACACACCTGACCACAGCTGGCATCGGTGGCAGCAAGCTGTGGCAGCCAATCATTGAAGAAAGGAGCTGGAACCCCTCACTCCTCTCGGGCGGCCTCAGCTCGGACTGCTGCCTCGCAGTCACCCTGTGCCAAGAACACAGCACTCTTCCTGCGTACTACTTTCTCGTCCAGCTATCATGATGTACAACACAAATCGCCATGGCAACGTCCCAGCCCGACCAGTGGATGTTGGATGCCTTTCAAGCCGCTAGGACCGACTTCGCGCGCAATATCAAGAACCTCGACAAGTTCGATCTCGCTCAGTACACTTCAGCTCAGCAGGTGTACAATGCTGCCGACGCCATTCAACAGAAACAAGGCAAAACACTCAAGCTTCGCGCGTTGGCTCGTATCAAGCCCTACCTGGACTGTCTTAGCCAGTACCAAGCTGTTATCGAGGTCTTTGTACAAGTCCAACCAGAAATCTTGGCTTTAATATGGGTAAGCAGATGCTGCAATTTGTATGCGCCCTTTCTTGTGTAAATGCAACTGACCTTGTTAATAGGGACCAATCAAGCTGGTCCTCCAGGTACGAAGGTCTTAGCCCCATGATAACCTGACATGATACTCAAAGTGGTTCAGCTCACGAGCCGGTTGGCCAAGGCATTCGACAAGGTGGTGGAGGTTCTCGGTATTATTGGCGAGAATCTCCCCGAGTTTGATCGTTACGCAAAGCTCTTCGAACAAGACGCACAGGTCAGAAAAATCTTGTGTCTATTCTATCAGGACATTCTAGATGTGCATGTAACACTTCTGAAGTTCTTCGGCGGCAGCGGTAAGCTTCCCAACTCTCTGAATGTCTTGCAAAGATTATCTCTAACAGCGCTCCACAGCCTGGGAACTCCTATTCGAATCCTTCTGGCCCAAGGTCACCGACAAGATCACTATGATAATGCAGCGAATGACAACCCACAGGGCTCTAATGCTGGAAAAGGTCACAATTGCCAACATTACTCAAGACATCGCCGACAGAGAACGCGCCTATAAGGAGTATGAAAAGCAGCATGAATTCCAAGATCTCCAAAATTACCGTTTGCTGAGAGGCGAGCTCTCGCCCTCCTTATACGATGAAGAGCTTCAGCAGTTTGCCGGCAGTGGTCCAGCGAAATCAGGCACGTGGTTGTTCGAGAATGGGGATTTCAAAAAGTGGGCCGATGTCAACAACAAAACCCGGCTTTGCCTTTGGCTTCAGGGCATACCTGGTGCTGGTAAACTAGACCTTTCTTGGATGCTTTGTTTGGAAAAAGCTAATAATCAACGCCCAGGGAAAACTGTATTGACTGCCAAGACAATCCGGTATCTCCAAAGCCAAGGGCAGACACTCCTGTTTGCGTTCTTGTCATACCGTGATGAGCGCAAATCGAAACCCGTCAAGATCTTTCAGAGCTTAGTCTTTCAACTTCTTGAGGAACAATCGATGTTGCGCCCATTGCTACATGACATTTACCTCACCAACTACCGAAAGCTTATCTCGAATCCAGACTTCGTGGGGGATTTGCTAGGCAAGCTTTTGCAAACGTCAGGCCCAACGATCATTGTCATTGATGGCGTTGACGAAGCCGCCGAATCAGATAAATCATACCTCGTGCGGTCTCTTCTTCGAGTTACGAAGTCTGGGCCGAATGTCAAGCTTTTTGTTAGCAGTCGGATGGATTCAGCGATCAGCAAAGAGTTGATGCGCAGTAGCACAGAGCTTCCCGTCGAGGATCACAACGAAGGCGATATTCATGAGTTAATAGACATGGAAAGGGACGATCTCTTGTCAAAATTCCGGAAATGGGATGCTGACGAGGCAACTTGTGACCGAGTTGGCCGAGCTTTTCAACTATTGAAAGAGAAAAGCGATGGGATGATACTATATGCGAAGCTGATGGCAAGACTGCTACATAGTCTGGACAATGAAGATGATATCAGACGGGAACTTGATACCTTGCCGGAGGGTATTGGGCAAGCGTAAGGGCACCTCAAATCTTCAATCCTTTTCACCCCTTTTCATATCAGACCCGCAGCTAACCACGTACAGATACGGCCGAGTTATCGAACGAATTGAATCAAACCCAGTGCCCAAGGACAAAGCTGCTGCAAGGAAAATTCTGGAATGGATTGGCTCGGCTACACGCCCACTCCGCTACGAGGAGGTCATCCAGGCTTTGGTGATCGAGTCCGGATCATCAGGATTTACGAAAGGGCGTAAAGCGTTTCGGGATATTGTAGAGACCTGCGGGCCGATCATCGAGGTGGTTGGGGACTATGTCAGTTTTGTCCACTTCACTGCTAAGGAGTGAGTTCTGCACCAACGATGCCGAGGCTTGCTGAGACCTAACAGGAGCCATCCACTTCTTCCAGGTATCTTTTCAACGGCGACGGAAAATTTCTTGACAAGGAGGAGTCGAATCTTCATATTTCCCTAGCTTGTCTGACCTACTTGGCCTTCCAACCTTTGGACCGCATCATGCAACATGGAGACTCGGCTGCCATATGCGACGAAACCTCAAAGGTCCTGTCTGGCGACTTTGTCTTGCTCGACTATGCTGCTTCGGAATGGCTAAGCCATGTCGGCGCTTGTGCTCAGTCCCGCCACGATGAACAGCTCGTCCAGGCAATACGACGGCTTTATGAGAAGCGAGGGAAGCCAGATGTACATGACTCCACTCAAGTCTCCAGGATATTCAAACACAAGTACCGAGCACTTCGAAGAGACCCAGAGCTTGTCAAACGCCTCGGGCAGTCCGAGACTTTTTTGAACAGGTCGAAACTTGACCTCATCGAAGCCGACGGTGGTAAGTCAAAGGAGTAAACCCATGGGGTTGCGGTCCATGTTCTAATCTTTTGATAGGATGTTTATGGTATGACATGGATCCAACCTACATTTCCCAAGGCATCATGCGGTTTCGGGATCTCCTCGAAAGCTCTCTTTGTACCACCTCACCATGCAACCTTTCTTGCAATTGTACAAAGATCAAAAGACTGTACGGGCATGCTCTATTTAGGTGCCCCCGAATATCTTGTCCCCGATACATTGACGGATTCGAAACTGATTCCGCACGTTCCGAGCACCACAAGACACATGAACGCCCATACAAGTGCTCTCATTCCGATTGTTTGTTCTCCCAACTGGGATTCCGGACCGCAAATGACCTTGTCCGCCATGCGGACGTCACCCACAACCACGTTGTCAACGATGCTGTGCCTTGGAAAAACTTCACAGCCCACCACCTCAGTGAAAGTAACATTGTGGCCATCATGGAAGATACTATCAGTCTGAACCAAGTCGGGATCATGACACGCATTCTATCCAAGGAATCGGGTTTCCTACGCGTCTGCTGTTCCAGAAATTCCGAGAAAGGTGTTCACTGCGATGAATATACCAGGGGACACCATGATGGGTCTCAAAAGCCCTTTGTGATGGATGATGCACTGAGGATATCAGCAAGAGCAGGAACTACAGAAATGATGGAATGCGTCATTGCGGCTGCCAAACTTGCTAAACACAAGGTTTATTCCAAGGTCGAGCTTTTGGCACATGCTATCAGATCAGGGAACAATGATGCTTTGGGCGTTATTCTTCAACACTATCCTGCCTTTGGCGAAGCCTCGGAAGAAGTGGAGATCCGTGAAGCTGGCTCGGATTCTGAGGATGACAGCGAAAAGTGGCTATGTTTCACCACTGTGTCACTCTTTGAGTTGGCCTTTGCCCACGCCAACGGCCGAGCTATGAAAGCCCTAGTAAGGGCTGGAGCCCGTCCCGATGTTCGTCGAGAGACGTTTATTGATGTGTTCAAGACAAGAGGCCACATGGAACTAATGTCCACAGACAATCCTAAGACACGAGACATGCTAGGGAGGATGAAAGTTCTAAAGCTCCCAAGTCTGGTGCTGCAATATGGACTACAGGTCGCTATCCAGCGATCCTCAGCCCATTACGCCGAGTTTTGCGTCGATATGGGTGCCAACGTCAACGGGAAATGGCTCAATGTTGGCGAGAAGAAAAGACGCGAACGTCCGACGATGCTATTTCTCGCGATCAAGAGCGGATGTGGGCCCATCTTCAAGTTACTGCTGGAGCACGGGGCTCTTCTACAGGGGGATGAAGTGGAGGATGTCGAATCTGGGGAGATTGCTGGGATGAAGAAGATTGAAAAGTACTTTTCTATGTCTTGGAAGGAAATGATGTCGACGTTTTCGAAGAGTGTGTGATTGTACTTGGCCCGTTGAGTAATTTCCGTAAGCAGGAGGTGGCAGGAGTCATTGGGGGATTGATTCAGATCATGATGAGCCGATCAGTGTACTTGATCTCTCATACTCAGTTGAAGTCAAATGCACCAATTTCTGTGTTATGACAGCCACCCTGGTTGCCTAGCCACTTCCCGCGATCGATCTGACGATGTTTATCGTAATATAACGTAGAGTAACGACGATTACCATTTTCAACAACACAACCAAAGGAAGAGAGGCTATCTAGCTCTGGTCCCGTACCCACCAATCTCATCGTCGAACACCTTTGTGGCAAAGTAGCAACCGCAAAGTCACTAATGTCGTATATATATCCCTTTCACAAAGAAGGAATACACTATGCTGATCCGTGACATGAACACTAGATCAGCTGCCTCCACACGTAGTGGAAGCATCAGAACAACACCATCAAGACTCTCACCTTGGAGATTAACCCGTAGATGTATTGGTCATTCGCAATCTCGTGGATGGCCTCAAAAGCCTATCTATAGCTTGTCATAAGCTGCCCTAATATCTCGCTCGGGCGTGTGGCAGGACACTCTCGCCACCACGAGACTCCAACCAAACAGGGACACTGATCTTAACGTCCTCGAACACAAGTCCATTGATAACTACACGGTCCATACCTACCGGATCGTCAGTTCCCCTTCTAGCTACGCATATATTTGCAACAATCGTTATTCACCCAAGAAATTGCAGACCGGAATATCAAGTTCATTTCATACCTTTCTTTGCCGCGAACACGCGATACTTGTATCATTTTGGCTTGTTGGACGTGGCACGAGCAGGCGATGTTGATGGTGCGCATCCCTGGTGTAGGTCCACGAGCAAGCGCTGCTGATGCTGAGAGCAGCGTCGTTTGTGGCCGTGGCTTTTATCTTAAGCTAGGATGAAGATAGAGATCAGAAACCTAGGTATATGGATAGTGGACAGGTTGGAAAAAAGACTCCAGAGCTGTGAAAACCTAAAAGTATTATTACAAGGACATCATACACCACCCAAGGCCTGTTCCATTATCTCCAAGCCCCACTACCATCAGCGAGCTGTCATCTTCTTGATTCCCTCCTCCATCAGCTCAACAGGTTCCTGATCAAACCCCGGATCCCTCTCGATGAAGATCATCCCGGTACCGCATCTTCTCCTCCCCATCCAGAGGCACAGCATCAGGCCTAGGTCTATCCCCCCCAGCCAGACTTGATCACCTTTCTGAGCTCTACCTTCTTGACACGGGCAGCGTGGGCGAGTAACAGAGCCTTTCCCATCCTTTTTGACCACAATCTTGAGGAGGCGGCCTTGGGGAGTTTGTCTCAGGGGAAGGGTGGTCGGCACGCTGGCGATGCTGTCTGCTTCGTTCAGAGCGGCCAGGGGATCGCGAGAGATGGACGGGGCGAACCTGGCGAGAGTGGGTGATTGCGAGAGCGAGCTCGTTGGAGGGCTCATCCTCCAGGCATGGAGGGCGAAACGAGTATGAGGTCATGTCCAGTGCTTGAAAGCCCGGTGTAACCATGATCGGCGGTGGGTATCGACCAAGGGGAACTAGGTGAACCCTTGGGCCGGCAGTTGGCATGTAAACACCAGAGTGGGTGAACTGGCCAACCTGTCATGACTGCATCCAGGCTCTGTGTGAAATAGCGAGATTGTGGACCATACGCCAGGCTGCTGGGTTACGACAGTAGTACTTGTAGAGGCGATGATTGCTCCGCCGTGTGCGCGCGGTCCCCGTCGCATGAAGTGGATTACCTCCCCGACGGCCCTGGTCGAGTAGTACATCAAGGCATAAACCTTGTAGAGCATTGGAAGGTTGTGTGTGCCGTAGATGGGTGAAGAGTCTGAGGAGTAGTCTTCCCTCTCGATGTATATATCTTGTGCGCTCCGAAGATAGGCTCGCGAGATCATCTCGAGGGAATACAACAAACCCTGTGCGCGTGGCCAGCGGTGATACTCTGGCCATCTATTCTTCCATTAAAAGGTGAAAATGACTGGCGAAAGAGTGTAGTTTTCTCCCTTCGTGATCTTAGTCTCAAAGCTACTTTGTCTCATGATAACGTTCCGAACGAAGCTCATATCATCTGCAAGTGTAATCGAATTGACGGGGCCTGGAGCAGACCCCCAACCTTGCACAAGACGGAACAAGCTGGCCTCGTCGGGGTTAAAGAAATCCAACGATTGTTTCACAATCGCTCGAATTTTCTTTCCCAGAACAGGAACACTGGCATATCGGTTGTCGCGAAGGGCGGCCGCGCGAGCCTCGCGGTTGACCTTGAGGGGAGGGCAGCAGTTAACCTCAAGAAGAGTGAAGGATTCATTTTCGGGCTCATGGAACTTGATAAATGGTCTGATGGACAGATGATGTTGGTTTCCGTGCTCTTTCTGCTTGACGCCGTCGACGACCCAGACGAGCTTCCACACCATCGCAGCATTGTCCTCGTAGATCTCCATAAAATGGTCCCAGATCTGGTCTGGAACTTCAGTCGGGAATGTTGAGAAAAGGTGAAAAGTGACTTCGGTACTTTTCTCCAGCCCACGTGTACTGCGGCCAAGCAGG
Source organism: Podospora pseudoanserina (assembly GCF_035222485.1). NCBI lineage: Eukaryota > Fungi > Ascomycota > Sordariomycetes > Sordariales > Podosporaceae > Podospora > Podospora pseudoanserina. Next base: position 901,575 of record NC_085924.1, read on the forward strand.
CTTGCCAACATTCTCAACGCCACTTCGGGCGGGTGGGTTATTGCGGATGTGCAAAGGTAGGGTGTCTGGAGATTCTTGAATAGCCGGGCTCAGACAAGACTTTTTACGATCTCTCAGGAACTCAGACGAGAGAAATTTGCAATGGTCTATCGGCAGAGGTAGATGATGACACGGTGACCGGGTGAAGAAAGAAGGCTGGGGGTGAGCGTTGTGGTTTGGTGAGGAAAAGGGCTGGCAGCCTGGTGAAGAAAAGAGCTAGCGGTCCACTGAACCGCCCCACAGGGAGCAAGTGAATAAGAGGCACGGGACAGAGCACCACCCCCGGCCAGGTATTGTGACCGCTATTATACCATTCCCCAGCCCCCACAAGGTTGGCGCCTGTAGGTCTCGAGCCTACTCTAGGTTCAACCCCACAGTACCTACCTATCGTCCTGTCAGAAGTTCCGTTCCGATTTGCAGGTCACTCCAACGACTACGAGATAAAACCAGGCCCCTACCTATCAAAGCAAGTGGAGGCCACCCTGACAACAAAAGGACTCCCGTTGGAAAATGGTGTTTTCAACCTGGTGCCATGGTGACGCAGTCGAGGCACGAAAGCGTTAGCAATGACACCTTTTTAGATCGTCATTCATTTTTGATAGAGTCAAGAGAGAACGCTGCCATTTCTCAAGTTTGGGTCGATGGCCGCAACGTCAAAAGGTATATTGGGATGGTACAAGTACAACGATGTCCGACAACATTAGCTTCCTATGTACCAAGTACCCACGGAAAAACATGAACCCAGACGCTTTGTGGACGATCATGTATGCAAGAGTGACGGCTGGGGATGACTTTCAGATCCATCGTGAGTTTCGTATCATTTGCTGTCATTGATAGGGTAAGGCAAATATCATCCACCACTGCCACGATTAGTACGGCGTGTCCACTGAGATGACTAAAGCTGTAAGATGACTCAATTTCTCTATTCTTCCGAATATCTCTAACTAGATCGCTTTCGTGCACCAATTATCGGAACAGCCACATTCACCCATCCCTCACTCCACTCAATTTGATGGGGAGATAGGTCCCTGTGTAGATTGAGAGTTAGGAGGGAGGATTGATAGGCTTGATAATCCCGATACGAGGTGGTGGCTTCCCACGTGGGTATGAGCCAGACCCGACTGATTGAATCCGTTCCCCTATCATTCTGATGCTTTATTTCCCAGTCGATATCAATCATTAGCTTACAGGGCCTCTTCCATTCCGGCCTAGCCGCATCAGGAAGCCTGCCCTGTCGTGTGTACTGGAGATGTCGCCCCAGTGGTGGAGTTTTCTGCCGGGAAATACGGCAAAGGCAGCTTTGGTCCACAAACAACATTACTCTCCGGAAGAACCCCCTCCACAAAGTACTGTCTAACAATGTCATTGACACAATTAGAAGGAACCGCCAATGAGCAATGACCATACCCCTGAACCTCTACCAGCCTTGACCCAACAAAAGCATCATTTGCCGAACGCGCCGAAATAAGCGGACAAACAGGGTCATACGTTGTCGACAGAATCAACAACGGATGAGCTGTTCTGACTCCTCGCTCAGGAACAAAGTCAGTTGTCTTGCGAACTGCCCATGACCGTCTGTTGAAGTAGCCAGGCCACTGTTGACTTCCGAAAATCGTGTTGTTGCTCGCCTCGAGAGCGGCGGGAATCAGCTCCTCTGGAGTCGCAGGTGACAGTGCAGGTCCGGAGACACCGTCGTTGTACCGGATATAGTCATTGGCGTCTCCTTCATCATAGTCATTGTATGACTGTGCAGTTGACGGCAACATGTAGTGAAGGAAAAAGGCAGTCGCGTTTCCAGTTTGTACAAGTGGAGTCAGGGCCGTGGCCAGGGGAGCCCAGCGCAAGGGGCTGTACAAAGCGTTGAAGACGGCGTTGTTCCACACATCTGAGAAGCCGACGAGACCGCTAACAGTGTTATTAACGTAGACGGGGGCTGGCTCCTCCCTCAGGGCCCAAATAGTAGAGATCAGCTTCTCGGTTAGCTCTTCTTTTGTTTCTGCCAGCTGAGCCAGTGGACAGGTCTGATTGCCTGCCTTGATGCACTCATCCACGAAGCCTTCAAACACCTTATCCGTGTCGTCATTGGATTCTCTGTCGGACCAGTTTGTAAACCAGTCAAACTCATTGGCCACGCCATCGATGATGACCCTTCTTGCCCGTTCTGGATACATCGTGGCGTAGGTTTGACCCAGTATGGTGCCGTAGCTGAAGCCCCAGTAGTACAAATCCTCCTGACCGACAGCATCCAAAATGCTATTCATATCTGCTGCGGTTTGAGGTGTGTTAATGTACTCTCCGTGTTCGCCCATGGTCTGTTTGCAAGCCTGGCTGTAGATGATACTTGAAGCCCACCAATTGCCACTGGACTCGGTCAGGTTGTAGGGGTCTGTTCTAGTCCAAGAGTTCTGTGAAGCCTGCGTTTTGTTGCTAGGGGTCGGATAGCACTTGACATATGGCGTAGATGCGTTGACACCCCGTGGATCAAAGCTAAGCAAGTTGAAGTTCTCGCCCACGACTTGGCTGATATCCACACCCCAACGGTACATTAAACTCATACCGCTGCCTCCTGGCCCGCCGGGGTTGAGAAGGATGTTGATATTGCCGTTGGCTGTGGCATTTTTGCCTCTTAGTCGAATGAGGGAGATGTTGAAATGCTTCTCGTTGTTGAAGCCATTATTGCTTGCGTTGAACTGATCCATGGGAACCAGCAGATTGCTGCATTCGAGTTGGTGGTCCCCATCTAAAGTAGGACTGACGGGGCATGGTGTCCAGGCCAGGCTTTCTCCATGGTACTTTTGCCCTTCGGTATGTTCATCAGATGTGGAATTGTGGGCAAGTCCCACCGCCACCAGACAAATGATCAAAAGGGCTAGTGCTCGCATTGTTGGGAATCTCGAGATTGGTCTGTAGGCCATCAACTAGAATTTGTGTTTGTCTGATCGATGCCCCCCCAGGAACTGGGGCTCCTGGCAAAGCGCCATCCTTGATTTAACATGGTATTGATCTGAAAGACTTCCATGGGCCTTCCCCCACTGACTGACAAAGCGTTCTTCTGTTGGTTATTGCTGATGATATCAACATCGTAGCGAATCGACCGCATTGGGAATCCAGCTCGAAACCCTCCTCCACCTGGACGGACAAAGTGCTCCAGTTCAATCATCGTGATGTGGGGTCTTAGCATTCCACGCTGGGAGGATTCGAAGCCTCACGCCTCTTAGCGAGGTGGGTGTCTGGAGTAGCGAGTCCGGATGCGGAGTATGTCGTCTGTTATTCCAACCCCGACCATCACGAAATTTGTTAAACAAAGACCACACAGGCCTAATCAAGGCGTTGTCCTTTTCTCGGTCCGATGTCGTCGGGTTATTCTCATGCCGACTATCCGAAGTGCAATGGACTAAGCCTGAAATTAAACAATTAGACGATGTTGGGCCAGAGGAAGCCCGTGGGGTGACACAGTGTCGAAGTTGAGACCAACAACATACGAATATTGCCAAGATGATGCAGTTTATCATCGAGCAGAAACTTGCAGATCTGGGACATGATATCCGATGCTACAGAGCACTGTGTAACCAGGGCTTATGAATCTTTGCTGACGTGATGGCCATGGGGACCATGGGGGGCAGGGTGCCAATGGAAGTAGGGTAGGTGTCGACTGCGGGGCACCTTGCTCCAAGTGAGACATCTCCATGCCAGAGATTTGAGGACATCGGACCAGCGTGAAGATACTCTACCACAACCCTCCATTGTTACACGACCTTGGAGGTTGGTTACGCAAGCTCCCAACAGTCTGCGATCCGCCGTTACACAAGCTTACGTCCACTGACCTGGTCTATGGAACTGGCACAAAACACCGTCGGGAACAGCATCGATAGGTCCTTCGGATCCAATAGTATCTCCAACCTTGCAGCCGGGCTGCTGGTTGAATCCTTTCCTGCAGCAATGCAACCCAACGGGTCGGTCTGCCAAGGATCCCTTCACAGTCTCGGACCTTGATCCAGCGGGACGGACAACCCCATAGCGAGCATAAGAGGCGACGCTCATACCCACCATGATGGATACCCGCATGCTGAGAGGCGAGCGAGACCCTGGCAGCTATCACCTCCCAAAATGCGCCTTTTCCGAGCTCTGGTTGTCGGCGTCCTGTTGGTCTCCGCGTCAGCGAAAAAGGATGAACCCAACTTTCCATTCGAGACCAAGCAATTGTCCAAGCGAGAGACGACAAAGCACCCGAATATCGCCTTTGGAGATCCCTCCTCAGTGCCCCTCAACCACAACCGACCGACATGCAAGATCGGACCCCAAGATGCGGCTTGGCCTACCCTGAGCGAATGGTCAAAATTGAATACAACGCTCGGTGGCAGGCTCCTGAAGCCATCTCCAGCACCCATTGTCTGTTATCCAGGGCAAAATTACAATGCGGCTGCTTGTGAGTTCCTCGTCGGCGGCGCGGCCAGGCGCACCAGATTCTGGCTTGACGATCCCCTCAGTGTGCTCAGCCCCTGGACTCAGGGGAATACATGTCTGTTATCTGCCAACGTCAGTGGGCCTCTGAGAAGCTGCACACAGGGAGGGTTTCCGGAATATGTGGTTAATGCCACGTCCGTGAGGGATGTGCAGATAGCTGTCAACTTTGCTCGGAACAATAATATCAGGTTGATCATCAAGTAAGCCATCACAACGAAACAGCGCAAAAAAAAGAAAGCAAACTAACGGCTCCTTCAGGAACACGGGCCATGACTTCTTGGGTCGTTCAAACGGTTACGGATCACTAAGCGTGTGGACACATTACCTAAAGGGCATCGAATACCTCCAAAGCCACAAGGCCAGTCAGTACAAGGGCTCAGCAGTCAGGCTCGGTGCTGGAACCGAGACCTGGGAGGCAAACAATGCCATGATCGCGCAGAACTTCACCATCGCCGTGCCCAAGCTCCCCACCGAGACGGTTGGCATCGCTGGCGGCTGGTTCCAAGGAGGCGGCCACTCCAATCTGGCTTCTCTCTGGGGCCTTGGAGCCGATCAAGTCCTGAGTATCAACCTTGTTACTGCCGATGGCAGATTCACGACGGCAAACAAGGACACTAACAAAGACCTCTTTTTTGCCCTGCGTGGCGGAGGTGGAGGCACCTACGGCGTCGTCACCTCGATCGTTGTCAAAGCCTCCAAGGGACTGATCACCCTCGGCACCGCTACCTACGGCTTCACTACAGGTCCAATTGCCCCCACGACGTTACAGAACCCAACCGCCAATATCACCAATACCCAAGACTTTTGGAAAGGGGTAGAGATCTACCTGGCCTTTGCGAAAAAGGTCGTCGACGCCGGCGGCTTCGGCCACGGAGACGTCACCTACCACGGCAACACAAGTTTCTCCTTTGCGGGAATATTCCTTATGCCCGGGTTCTCCGCAAGCAAGACTCAGGAGTTCGTCAACCCCCTGTTCCAGTCGTTCCGTGATGAAGCCGGCATCAACATCACCACTCCTGTCGCCACGGTGGTCACCTATGCTGAACCTGGGAATGGGACAAACACCGCGCCGGGAAGCGGTACTTTCTCTTCACGCCTTCTTCCCCGAAATAACTGGGCCAACTCAACCAGTATATCTCAGACTTCCAGCGCAATCAAAAGAGCAGTGGAAAAGGGCTTCAACATCCGCACCCGAGCCTACGGTCCAAAGCTCGATCTGGTGACAGGACCCTACGCAGCGAGTGGTGTGAGCCCCCACATGAGAAGTATGGTCATCCACCTGACGGTATTCTCTCTGCTCGACGTGTCATCGCTCTGGGTGTTGGAGTCCACACCCGGTGAAGCAGCGAGCTATTTTAAGGCAGAGCTGGCTAGGCTGGAGGATGCAACTGATGAGATTCGACGTGTGACTCCGGGGAGCGGGGCGTATTATAATGAAGCTGGGAGGTTGGAGCCGGACTGGCAGGAGAGTTTCTTTGGGGGGGAGAATTATGGGCGGTTGTTGAGGGTGAAGAGGGAGAGGGATCCTTGGGGGTTGTTTTGGGTTCATAAGGGGGTTGGGAGTGAGGGGTGGAGGGTGGAGACGGGGGATGGGTTGACGACGAATAATGGGCCGTTGTGTAGGGTTTGATCTGGGGTTGGAGGTGGGCACTGTCGAGGAGGTGGGAGGGTGTTTGGACTTGATGGGGGATGAATATATTGAGAAGAGGTGGATGCTGGTGAGGCATGGGCTTGGAAACTGGATGCAGAGTTAAGCGCTGTGGTTCCTACAAGACGTTAGGTTATCTGTACGCGAGGAATAGAGACAATTGATATGTGTCGTTTCCATTTACCAGAACGGGCTGAATCTGAGATGAAGAAGCTGTCTCCTGCTTGATGCATGCGTCTTGAGCCTGACGCTATCAGCATGCCGAGATGTAGGACGCCGATATTCTGACCGGTCGCCGACGTTGAAAAGACAGCAATGATGCTTGCTTTCTTTTCGCCGAGACCATAATCGCTCAACCAAGGGAACACAACCTCAAGCCATTCTCTTACCGAACGCCACCGGAAAGCCCGACCAAACCATATTCCCATCATCGACTATCCAAAGCGGAAACCTGAAGCGATTTTCAGGCCCGCGGTCCCGCCGTTGCCTTACCTCGAAAGGGAAAAAAAACGGGGGAATGATACTGCAGCTAGAGCCTCCAACTGAATTCTTGTTAGGTTGTCTTCTGGCAGGGTTTGCCAAGTCTGCGGCTGGGGTGTGGTGTAGCGAGTCTTGGTCGGTGATACGTCGATCTGTAGGCCACGGTTACATTTAGGGGGTTTGTTGAGCTGTCAATTCGTTCGCTTCCACAGAGTCAAAATCTGGGGTTGGGCACTATACTGCTAGGGGCAAGTTCGGAACCAGATGATACGGGTCGGAGTTCCTGGATCGTTGTTACATGGTTGTTGCTATTTCTGAGTTTCGTGCACGGTGAGGTGTTTGCTTGTGTCTTGGGTCTCGGCTGAAATCTTGGTTGTGAAGAGAGCGGTGGTTGTGGCTTCAACAGGCAGGCGAGGGAAGTATGACTTCGAGAGGCGAAAGGGGGAAAATAGATACAGGGGCTATGGGGTCGGTCAAGGTCTGAGGGCGAGTGAAAGGGTCAGAGAGATCTATAAAAGATGTCTCCCCGCCCTTGATGACAGCGAGAGTCTCTCAGCTTCTCATCATCCACCAGACATCTTCTTTCAAACCCTCTCAACTTTGTCCTACTCCTTTCAAAAGTCAACATGCAGTTTCAGTACCTCCTCACCATCCTCGGCGCGACACTCGCCATGGCTGCCCCTCCCAAGGGAATCGGACTCGTCGATACCCTTCAGCCTGTTGACAAGGAAGGCGGCTGTGTCCCCGCCTCTTGCACATCGTTTGGTTGCTGCTCTGGCAACTGCGGATACTGGTGTGTAAGTATTGACCTGGATGACTTCTTGAAGTTTGGTCTTGGATGCCTGACGGGTCGAATCACAGCGCGCGTGCGGCATTGATTACAACTGCTAGGTTGAGGTTGTTGCGAAACTTGTTAAGAGCTTTGGAGGGCATGCGAAGGGGGTGGTTGTGTTGTGGCGGTTGGTGGTGATTTGGGGAGGTTGACTGCTGGAACGAAGGAATTACAAGGGCGGCTGGTGGGCGACTAGACCTCCAGAGCTTCCGTTGGACTTGAGCGCAGATGTTTAAATCCAATAAAGTCTCATTATACTAGGATGCCTGGTGAGGGTTATCTACGTCCTTCATTGCGAGCCTGGTGCTAGCCTGGTATCCGTTATTGGCTACAACTCCCCAGCGGGTTTACTCTCCGATATTCTTCTCTAGGCATCCGCACCATCAATTGAGTCGCGACATTGCATCTTTATTCTCAGGCCCCCACCGACCCCCCAATCTTTGTGTACTTTTAGGCTGACATAACTCACGATTTTGAGACTGAATCTCGAATCACTTGTCGAACTGGGCGCAGAGATTCATGCCGCAGGACCAATATGGAAGACTTGGCGAGGGCTATGCAAGCCACAATCCGGGGGGTGTTTTCATGATCCCATTCGACAGCTTCCCCGCGCAAGTAAGGCTCTGCCCTGCTCAGCATGGTGTCTGAGGGGACAAAATGTTCAGCCGTTCATTTCCCCGCGATCGTCCATAGCAGGAGACCAACTGAATCCGCAACCTGTCTTCCTCGATCCAAGATCACAACCAACTGGCCTTTGAGGACTGATGAAAACATGGTCGATCTTTTACTGTTCACATTCCTTCTGATCAGGGCGGCTGTCGCGGCAAGCTGCGCGGATGGAAACACAATTCAATTCCGCGTTGGGAACTGTACAATCCGGTCGCCAAACGAGCCAGAGGTGCAGTCTTGGGGAGCCGAAGTTGCTCTTAACAATGAGAGAACGATATGGTATGTCACGACGGACCCCCCTTGCATTTGAGACATGCATGGGAACATGCACCCGGGGATGATCTTCCCCTCTTTGGTCTTCGCTAACATAGCAAAAGCATGGTTCCTTCAACGGTGCTCAACGATACTTTCTTAACGACAACCAGTCTTTGCCAGTCGTCCGAGCAACTCAAAGTCCACCAAGTCGACATGACCCCAGCGCAGTGTGCCTCGAGAAGGGGAGGACCAGTTTCTGCCGACAAGTTCAAGGGAGTGCCACTCAGCAATCTGGTGCAGAATCCAGGATGGACCTTACTGAACAACACTATTGAGGATGCCGTCGAGGTGAGCATGCAGTTGTCAAGACAGGCCATCACAACAACTGTCGGATTGATCACCAAAGGCCAAAACTCGGCAGCATCTCATCTAGGGCTTGCAACAGACTCATCCATCTTGAAGGTACTAAAGGGTCAAGGTTTGATCGTCGCAAGATCTTTTGGATTGAACGTTGGATCGCAAAGTGTTCAGTCGCCGCGAGGTGGAAGTCTTGTGCTCGGAGGCTACGACCAAGGAAGTGTTGCCAATCCATTCCTTCACGAATTTCCGATTCCGCAAAACGACAGACTCCAGGATCGGCATTGCCCCCTGCAGGCCGAACTAACTGGACTGACGCTTGAGATAAAGATGGCAAATGCGAGTGAAACAGAAAGCAGGGACATCTTCAGCAAATCAACCGGAATAACAGTCTGTGTTGAGCCGTAAGTGTTGGTCCTCTCTTCAGGCAACAAAACGGTTAGCTAACGCGTCAAACACAGATACGACAATTTGTTCCGCTTGCCCTCAGAAACCCTCTCCGCTTTGCTCGGCTATGTGAACCAAACCACTGAACAACGCACCCACTTGGTACCAGTTACTGAGTATGCAGACGAGTTGGTGAATCTCGAACCTGGTTTGGTCTATCGGAGATCATCTGGAGAGTTCAATGCGGCGCTACGGTTTACCATCAATGACAAGATGACAGTGGAGGTGCCATTTCACGAGCTTCAGAGACCATTGAGGGGCCTTGATAGCAACGGAGCTGCCGTTTTGAACACATCCTATAATGAACTGCAAATCTTTGGTGATCCAGCTCCTGGAAATGCGCCCGTCCTGGGGAAAGCTTTTCTTTCACAGGTGGGTCTCATCGTCCTTTTTTTATGACAGGGTTCTCCCTACTCACTCATGTTAGGTGTATCTTTTCGTCGATTACGATGCTGGAAAGTTCTATATGGCACCTCTGAACAGCGAAGCGGGTGCGGTGCTGCCGGTTGCGACAGGAACTTGTCCCTCAGGGGGGCTGACAGCCACCGAAAAAGGCCTTATCGCTTTGGGGGCCGTCTTGGGTGCTCTGGTTCTTGCTATTCTCGCATGGGCTATCTATAGATGGCGCCGAAGACGCAACCCACGCATCAACGGCACAGAGGCTCAAGCTATGGACCATTCTCCAGGTAATGCGACATCTGGCGCACAAAATCGATCAGTTGTGGGAACTGGTCAGTTTCCAAGTCGGAACAGGTCCCGAGAGATGCAAGACACACTGTCACAGAACTCGGCCGCGGGTGCGGATAGTGGTTTTGCCATTGGACATGCACCTTTCGGACATCTTTCACGGCAATCTGTGGAAACTGGACGGAGTTATGAGAGTCCACCACATAGGCCAACTCATACCGGGATAGTATAAGTAAAAACATAAGGTGAGATCAGGGAAGGCCGTTGCTTGCTACTTGACAGCTGGCGAATGAATCTGTGTACCTCTGAGACGATAACATTAGGCATCAACTCCATGGAGTAAGGAACCCATGAGTCAACGAACTCTTGGTTTCATTTTGGGTGCCTGGAAATTGACGCGCCCGATCCAAACCAGGCCCTTTCGGGCATCCATGGGGCTGAGCCAGCCCGTACTGCAGCACCTCAATATACCTAACTTGCCCTTATATCACTGAGGCCTCCCCCCTACCTTGCACATGCCGTGCCTCCTTCCCCGCAGTTTTCTCCACCATCCAGTACCGTGCTCTCGGGATTCAACAAAGCTTCCATGGATCCACTGACCATCACTACCTCGATCCTCACTGTGGGCGCAACCCTTCAACAAGTCATCAACCTTCTGGGCAATTTCACCAACGCCGGCACAAAGATCGCCGAGATACAAAGGGAGCTGAATCTCACCGCTGGCGTGCTGAATTACATCCAGGAACAGGAAAACAACAACAACTCTCCCCCGACGCTATCGATCGACGATAATGCGGGGCGGCCAAGCCGGAGGAGGTCTAACGCGGGCGTACACCTATCAAATATTCTACGGGACAATATCTCACAGTTACAACTCGACCTACAATGTTTTGCTGGAGAGCTGTCCAAGCTGGCGAAACCATGTTCGTCTGGGTCCAAAGTTGGAAGGGTTGTGGCCAATGGAAAGGTGGCGTGGAAGTTGTCCTACCTCGAAAGGATGCAACATAGCATCGTGAACAAGCGCAAGGAGCTGGAGTTCATTCGGAACAGTCTGGTAGTGTAGGTGTATCTCTGCTTGCTAGCATCATCGAACTAACATCGTTTCAGTGACAGGAGAAACGACCGCGCACCCTCCGAGCGACGCAAATCTGCAGATCGAGTTGCCTCCGTTTTCTTTGCGCTGGCTCGCCAGTTCAACGACCACATCTCCAACACCCGTTTGCCTCCACCTAGTCACGATACCCAAGAGATATTTGTCAAAGCAGTGAGAAGGAGGAAATGGCGTGAAGTGGAAGGGCTGCTCGAACAAGTACACCCGGACTTCACGCTGGGGTCGATGGAGGGCGAGCTGTTCCCCCTCCATGTTGCTGCGATGCTTGGAGATTTGGTCATGGCCGAGCTTCTCATGTCGTACGGTGCGACAGTGGATTGTCGTTCACAGGAAAACAAAACACCACTCATGGCGGCCATCGAACACGACAACTCTGTAGTAGCCCTGGCCTTGGTACGTCGTGGAGCGGACGTAAATACATCAGATTCACGAGGACGGACCCCTCTGCACATGGCGGCCAGGAAAAACTCCAAAGCTGTTGTTCAGACTCTGTTGAACAATGGCGCTGATCCCAACGCATATGATATTGACGGCAATACCCCTCTCATGGATGCTGTTTGTCGCGAGGACAGGGAGATTCAACCAACCGACACAAGTGTACTCAGGGTTTTGCTTCAGCCAAACGGAAGTACTGTCGCAGCCGACCCAACTCTTGGAACCAAAATCAAAGACTACACGCCGCTTCATCATGCAGCTGCTGAAGGATGGCTAGAGGATCTCCGAATCATTATGAAGCTCTCCCACTCTCGACGAGCCCAGGAGTGCTTGGTGCTTGATTCCAGGGGCCGCACGCCCCTTTGGTTTGCAGCGAAAAGCGGTTCTCTACAAGTCGTGGAATTCCTTGTCCAAACTGGCGCTGATTTTAATCGGCATTCCAGGGACAATGAGAAGCCGACAGTACTTTGGGCTGCTGCCAACAACGCTGCGACAGCAGAGTACTTGTTACGCTCCGGGGCCGACCCAAATCAACCCAACAACGATGGCTACACGCTATTACATCGTGCATGTTGGTCGGGAAACACCATCCTCGCTGAACTGTTGCTACGACATAAGGCAGATGCCACGGTCAGGGACAAGGACGGAATGCAGCCCCTGCACTACGCTTCAAGGGAAGGGCACGAGGCACTGGTCGAAATGCTGCTTCAAAGCAGTGGTATTGATATCAACTGTGTTGACAACACTGGCACCACTCCCCTCATGCTTGCTGCTGACCAGGGCCACGATTTCATCATCAAACTCCTTATCAGCTATACCCCTGCTGCGGACTTTAAACACAAGGATGTCTTTGGCTGTGACGCGTTCTACATTGCTTGCGCCAGGGGTCATATCCTCTGTGCAGCATATCTTCTGGGATGTGGCGCTGACATCAATACTCGGAATGCAAAAGACAACACTCCACTTCATGCTGCGGTCAAGGTTGGGATGAAGGATATGGTGGGCTGGCTGTTGAGGATGGGGGCTGACAAAGGGGTGATGTCGAAGCAGCCGTTTGATGGAATGGATGTGAAAGGGACGCCGCTGGAGATTGCGAAGTCAGAAGGGCTCGACGAGATTGTAGAGCTGTTGGAAAGTTGGGAGATTGATAGGGGGAGGAAGGAGAGGTATACTGCTACCAGGGTGGCTTTATGACGGTATCTAATCAGCCATAAAGTCAAGGCAGGTCCCTACAAAGGTCCCAGGCATACACTTTCGACTATATGTGAATTAGACGGCCAGCGAACCATATGCTGTAAATGCCAGCGAGTGTACAAGGTAGTTGAAAATGCACCTTATCCATAGAATCCGTCTTCCTCGCCCGGACAACCCACCCCTCCTCAACAACCACACACCCTTTTCAACTACAATTCCTCGCCACCAGAGTAACATACCGCTTAGATTCCAACTACCAACTCTTCATCCTCGAACATCTACAACCCATCACAAACCCCCATCCCGCGACTTTGCCCGTCACAAACCCCCATCTCACGACTTTTCCCACAACCAAAGCCCTCACAATGGACTACCTCACAACCGCCCTCAGCAAAGCCCTCTCCTCCCTCCACCAACTCCAACAAGCCACCACCACCCGCATCACCGCCACCAACACCACCTCCAACACCACCTCCCCCATCAACATCCACAACCAAGCCCTCGACCTCCTCAACGACCTCTCCGAACTCATCAACGAGGTAAGTCCTTTAAACCCACCCTTTTCCAGACCCACACAACACAATCATTAGTGCTTTCTCCCTACCTACACAAGAGTTAGGCCTATTCTACCTAATTTCTAGTCTATTCCAGGGCCTGGAATTGTACTAGAGCTAACTAAAAATACCTTGATAGACTTGGGAATTAGCTCCGGTGGGATCATGCCCAATTCTTGCCCTACACTTCCATCTTTATCGAGTTATTCATCACCACTTTTCCATATGTTTTGGCGCTCGCTAGTGCTTTTGTCCCCGCTCAAAAACGAATCATATCGCGAACAAACGCCTAGCTTCCTCGCTCTTGCAAGCGACTGGTGATGCTCGCGGAGGCCATGAGCAAACCGCGGTTGTGTCACCCGCAGACGCGCCGGCCGGTCGTTTGGTAGCAGCCGAGAGGGAAAACGTCCTTGTCGTTTTTGACGTTGTGAATGGCATCATGGAGAGGGTGTTGGAGTTGTTGAAGACCTTCAGCAATGTAGACTCATGGAGGTGACAAGGATGCTTAGGCTTGATCACGACAAGGTGGTCAACGCCGCTAGGATAGGGGGCAATCAACGGCTATTCGCCGTGTAAAGGATGCGGATTTATCAGTGGATTGTTCAATGATAACTTTTTGACATTGCAGTAACCGAAGCATGCAGACCTAGCCTTTGTCCCGAAAAGAAAATAACGCTACCCATCACAATAATATCATCCTGTATTACATCCTTCGTTCCTCCCATCCTCTCATTCAATAACAACGATTCATCTCCCCATCTTACTCCTCATCACCGATCCTGATTCTCCCCTCAGCGCCCAATCCATGGGACCACCATCCACCCACATCAACATTGGTCTCAGCCAACGAGCGGTGGCTGAAGAGAAGCCAGAGACCAAAGACAGGCTTGGCGAGGATGTCAAGAACAGCGTAGATCAAGATCTCGGTATCAACAGTAGTGCGATGAGCGCCGTCAGCAATGCCCCAAACACTATTTCCATCAGTCAGCAACAAATTTCACAATCCCAGTCGTAGGGTAGACTCACATGGGATAAGCGGTCCACAACACAAACGTAAACAGCGCCAAAGAGCTAAACAGCCTCGTCACACCCCTCCCCTTGGCAGTCACAGTCCGAGCACCATGGAGAGCCACATGCCAAATAACAAACAGGTACGACACACACCCAATGGCATACCATCCCCACCTCTGAGTAGCTGTCTCACCCTGCGAGGCGAACAGTCCGCTCAACACCATAATCACATCAGCAATAACAGCCATGAGGGTGTGAGCACCATCAATACCGGCCAACAAGGACAGGTCCAGCAGGAGCAGCGGCGTGGTGATGGCCCAGTCAACATATCTCCCCCAAAACACCTGACGGCATTCAGTGTATCCAACGTCGGGCACGTGCTTATGGTGGTCCTTGGCAGGGGTGCAGCTGAAGCTCGTGGCGTGGCCAGAGGCCATGGCGAAGTAGCTGAGGGAGGCGGTAATGGTGATCAGGGTGGTAATGACATGGTAGAGTCGCTTGGAGATGGGGACGTTCCATGACATGAAGGCGAAGAAGCCCGAGGAGAGGACCATCAGGGCAAAGACAACCCATAACGTCCGGTGGCCTGTCTCGCCGATTTCTTGAAACTGTGGGGGTGTTGCTGTGCGATGAAGGTGTTAGTTCCAGATGTGGTTTGTGGTCTAGAGAAGAGGGACCTACGGATAACAGTGGGAATGGGACCGGGACTGTCTGTATGCGTCGGCTTGGCAGCTGCAGCGCCAACATAGCCGTAGAGCATTTCCGCAACTTGATCGTGGTGGATCATCTTGATGGATAGCGAGTAAACCGGGTGTTGATATCGAGACAACACACTTTGTTAAGTGATAGAGAAGAAAAGTCCAATTGTTGTTCTAGACAACAGCTGATGGCCATAATAAAGCCCAAGAACACGGCCAGGACGCGAAGCATTCGCCTCCCCCCAACGGTTCGGTCATCTGGTGCACCACGCAAGCTCCCGATGTAAGAGCGACGTCATCTATTTGTCCTGTGGTTGGAGTTTCAGGCAACAGGTACCTCAACAACCCCGCAATGACCTACCTTGTGAGCAAGTACCTGCCCGTATGGATGCGGGGAAAGAGTCACGGAGTTCAAGATTCAACGGCCCGTGGCTGCCCACTTGTGCAAAACAACAAGGGCATTGAGGGGGTTGAAGGAATCCGATTTGATAATGGGAGAAATGCAAGACCAATGTTTCTGCATGCAATATCCAATGGCAGTGGGAGCTGGGGTGTGCTTCACCGAAGAAGAGTTCGGCCGCATGCTTGAAAGCTTGACTCTGCTGAAGATCAAGGTGTCTTTGCCGTGTTGAAGCGACAAAGTCCGAGAACTGGCTTTTGGCGGGGTAATGCCGATCTCCTGGTAGGTAGGTAGCTTGCTTGAACGTGACACCTGAAGCATTCAATGTTCTCGCATGGACCAGCAACTTCGAAGCCAGTGGTTTCATGATGCTGAGCCTTCTCCCATGTTTAACAGATGTTCAACTGAATGCCAAGCTCGCTGGCAGCTCCAAGCTGTTTCGAGATAAATCTGACCAACAGCATCAGCATGATTGGTGAGAACAGCTAGCTTCTGGTAATTTGTGGCTCCATCCGCCCCACAGCGGCCCTCGCTAAACTTTCTGACCAAGCAGTGATTGGCTGGAGTGTGATAGCCTGGACTGCATGTGTCCCCACTACGTCATACCATCCACAGGTCTTACGCCTTTGAGCTCCATCAAAGCTTCGAAAGAAGCATTGCACTCCGCCCCAGCGGGCGGCCTGACTGGCCAACAATGAACTGAAAGGGGACAGGGCAGTCACCTATTTACCTTCTGCCACCTGCAGCCTCTGTTTCACCCTCAAACAACAACAGCAAGCCACCAAGGAACTTGATCCACGATCCCATCTCGATTTGAGATCCCCGACACTACTTCAACTTTAAACTTCAGATCTATCCAAACCATCAATACCTACAGCACCTCCAACATGTCTTCAACCACAATGAACTGCCCCGTCGTTGGAACCACCAACACCACTCTGCCCCCTTCGCACCCAGACATCGATCTGAACAAGCCAGGCCAGACCTGCCCTGTCGTCGGTGCTACAACGGACCACCACCACAACCTTCACAAGCATCCTCAAGTTCCCCACCCCGGACTCTCCGCCGAGCACAACCACGACGATGCGAATGCCTGCCCCGTCTTGACGGGCAAGCTCGTCAACGAGCCCAAGAGCCAGCAAATGGATGATCAGGTCTGCCCTGTCGTAGGAACCGCCACCACGGTTCTCCCTCCCGATCACCCTTCCACTGAGGGCAAGGCAGGCGATGCTATCTGCCCGGTGACCAAGGCGAGGGTTGACCACCACAAGGGGAAGCTGCATGGGCACCCTGACGTGAGCCATGCTAGTGCTGGGGCTGTTTGCCCTGTTGCTGGAGTCAGGGCCTCCTAAATCATCAAGGGAGGTCCCAACTGTCTGGGACCGAGTTCGTTGATTCTGAGCTGTCACATCTTGCGCGTTTGCGGAGAGATCATTCATACTGGACTGGGATCTTCTTTGTTTAGCTACATGTATGGACCTGAGAAGTCACTATGAATCAGATAAAGGACAACACTCGCAAGTTGCAACATACACATCAAATGAGTGTATGGGTAAACATACTAGTGGTTATTGCATGTGTTAGAAAATAAAAAATGGACGTACCGGGGTTCGAACCTGGGACCTTCACATAGAGCATTGTCTCATTCAAACCCTTCCATCTGTCTTGCAACAGCTTCAGTGAGAGAACATTGTTTGCAAATGAGACGTCGTACCACTAAACCACACGCCCTGTCTTTTGTTGTTGTTTGTGTTATTACTCTTGCAGCTTATATGATTGCTACTCAACATCTCAGGGCTCAAGTTGGTCTGATGACCCCACGTTGCTTGGCCAAGACATTGCACTCATGACATTGATCACAAGCCAACAACGACACGCACCAAAACTTCCAACAAGGTACAGACCTTGGGATCAGGCACAGAAGTTGACATTCCCATCTTTAAACAGGTCGTTTCAGGCCCAGATCCACTGAAGATCATCCATCTGCACGTCACTCGCTTCCCGCATGAAATTACATCTCACCCCAAGCCTCAAAAAGCTGGCCAACAAGCCACTCATAAAACGGCCCGCTCCCCGTTTCAGCCCTTTGTCAACAAAAAGTCCGGGGTAGACAATGCATCTGCATGGCAAAATGCGCCAGCCTGCGCCGCTGGGGTTTCTCCAAAACGAAACGTCGGAAGCAGCTCTTGTTGGTCGAATTCCGGGGATCTGATTTGATGGTTTTTGTTAAGGACAACAATTAGCGCCGCAGGGCTCATGAGAGCAGCGACCCAAACGGGCGGGTGACCCTAATTTTAACCCCCCCGAAACAGGTCCCCGGGCCTGTTTTGAATGGGAAAGGTGCAATAGCACTGCAGGGTCTGAGGGTTTGAAGATGGGCCCAGGACGGATGACCGCTATTGTAGAGTTATTTTATGAGTGTCATTATTCGGCTGTGGTGATCATCCGCCGACGGGTAGCTGAGACATAAGAGATAGCCCAGGTCAGTGGTCGCCGCTGGATATGACCTCGAGGTGTTGACATTCGGCTTGAACTACATCGTTGCAGTCGACCACGGCCTTTTCTTCCTTTTGTCCTTTATTTTCTTATCAAGAATTTTTGCCCTGGTGTGCATTACGTTCTTATCGTGTGTGGCTGCTGTTGATCACAGTGCACTGTTGCGTCATCGTCAGCAAATACCGAATCCTTTTGCATTGCACAACATTATCACCACCAACACATTTTCGTGGCTGTGCCAGCACACATCGACAAACAACCTCCCTCTCAAAATGTCCTCCTTCCACTCCCACCGCCTGTCCCTCCCGGACCGCACCCTCCGCAAACCCCAGAAACTGCGGTCCTCTCCCAAGATGGACGAAATGGAAGACATCGTATACGATTCTCCCTCGTACACCAAACCCTCCCACCACGGGCCCCCCTCCCTCACCTCGAGCACCTCGACCCTGGTCCCCTCCGACGGCGGGTCTTTGCTAGATCACTTCGACCTCCCCTCCCCTCCCTCAACCCCAGTCAAGTCAACCCATCAGTACTCCTCTCTCAACAGCTTCCAGTCGCCAGCTCTCTCCCCAGACCTTTTCTCCTCCTCCCTGTCACCCCCCTCGTCACCAAGCCCAAGACGTGACCGCCACAGTGGTCGTCGGAGATCTCACTCGAGGAGCTCATCATCCTCGTCAGTGTCATCGAGCTCATCAGCTATGGAACTGGATGGTGGTTATGGAGGAGCGGATGGGGGTGTAGTCCCTGTTGTGAGATCGAGCAGGCGGACGCCGTATTATCCCCCGAACTCGTCGCGGTCGGTGGACAGGGCGAGGGTGTATATGAATCGGGGGCCGCATTATGTCCCAAATTGGACGCCGATGAGCAGTTTGCCTAGGCATGTGCAGTTGCAGATTGAGGAGAGGATGGTGAAGTTTACTGCTTGATCTTGAGGCGGGCTGTTTGCTGAGTTTTCTTTGTTCAAGGGGGTTTGGGTCGGTTGGCTTTTGGCAGGTAAGGGAATTGGTGCACTGCTTTTTGGGTTAGGTTAGGATGCATTATGGTTAGATGGTTGGGATGGGAACAGGGCTTTGGGTGAGAAAAGGGGCTTT
The DNA here is from genome assembly GCF_035222485.1 of Podospora pseudoanserina. Lineage (NCBI taxonomy): Eukaryota > Fungi > Ascomycota > Sordariomycetes > Sordariales > Podosporaceae > Podospora > Podospora pseudoanserina. Next base: position 920,443 of record NC_085924.1, read on the forward strand.
TTGGGTATTTGGGTGTTTGATGGGCATAGGTAATGGTCTTTTTGACTGGGGCGTTTTACTTCGTTGTTCAATCTTGACGTTCGTATGGACTTGAATTATTATTCTACGGTGCTTTGCCATTCTCTATTTTGCAAGTATTGCTGTGAGTTGAGATGGTACCATCCCGGTGCCGTGTTTCTGGTGTTCCCTTAACTGACCTCTCGAATCCAACATCCAGTACTGAGACTCTTGGCAGTGGAAATACGGCAGTAGTATTCAGCCAAACTATGTCTTAAGACATGAGAGGTTGTACTAATCAACGAAATCATGCCTCTTCACTGTCTCCGACGCTGTACCCAAGCACACACCTTACTAACCTAATTCCAGCCCTGTATGGGAAGTGATACTTCTCGTCTTACTTTGGTAGTACCAATCCAAATTCGAACCCAGAATTCTTATTTTGACATGATTCATCTCTATGTTCAAAATACAGCAAAACCCGGTGCTCTCTGGTGAAGGGTAACATCCTCGTTGGCAGTCATTCCGTGCGCCCCTGAAGCAGGGCTAGCCACCAAGTACCAAGACTGCGGGCCTTGGGCCAACAAAACCGGCCTCGGTTAGCACATGTGGAATGGGTCGGGGAATTTGGAAGCAGTTGGTGCAAGGTTTGAAAAGTAAAACGCGGCACAGAGAGCTCGTGGGCTCACAAGTGTGATTTTGTGCGATGACGTGTGTAGAGGCTCAAAGAGTGCCAAGCGCCGGTATTTATGTGACATGAAAGAACATTTCGATGGGTGGATGGGATGCGGCATTTTGAATTGATTGCAATAGGTAACTGATATCGTATTGGTTGGAGTACGGGAGTTGGATAGTAACCGCAAGGAATGGATGCGGTGTGTCTATGACAGCCCCAAGAACCAGGAAGAGGGAAACAAGAATCATGGGAAAGCAAGACGGTTCGGTGTGAGAAGGGGGGCGTGAGAGTTGAAAGATGTATTCGACCGGACCTTCATGGTCACTGGCAGAGGAGATGGCATTCCCCTTGCATCCATCGTAGGCGCTGTGAATCCCCAAGGCGCCAATTGCTTCCCTCTTGTTGGTGGACGACGGGTTTCAGTCTTGCCATTTTCTTCGGGAGGCCAGACAATCTTTTGGAACTTTGGCTTTCGGTTTCGTGGTGATAGCTTTCGTAGCACTTGGCGAAGCCCCATTGTGTGTGATAGAGAAAAGAAGGGTAAGCTCAAGTTGGCGATTTTTCGTGATGGCGCAGTGTAAGCGTTGCTCCGGGTGGATCTGCTGCAACATGGCGTCTGAGTGGTTATGAAGCATCTAAATATGACTTGTGGGTTAGCACACAATGGGTTGATGTTTTGGTTGATGGGCAAGGCCAACAGAAGGACGTCCGTTTTTGGCTGCATTGTCAATTGTTTCAGGGGATCTGTACTTTGTGAGCTGCATTGTTGCATTGTTCGGTCCCAACTGTGGACACCACACCCCTTACCCGTGTGGCGGGGATTTTTGTGTACCTCGTTGGGGTCCAAGTCTTACCTGTGATCCCATTCTTAGACACTCTCGTTGGGCGGTCCGGCAGCTGCCGAATGGGTCGATGTTTACCTCCGTGCCGCAGTAATGGTGGAGCGGGCCGGGGTTGGCATCGGCCCAGCAAGCCGGATCCAGGCGCAAGTCACTGTCCCCCTTGACCAGAGTCTGAAACAGGTAGACGAGTGGGCTTCAAACATCAAGCGGTCTACTCAACTGACGGGCAAATGCTGGGAATGTGACCGACACAGCCCGGAGATAGCTCTTTTACCCTGTGCAAAGCCCTCGGTGCACTCCGAGCTGACTCCGCCCGGACCGGTCCACCGGGACCGAGACCAAAACAAACCACGGTACACGTCATTGAGAGAGCCCCGTATTTGACCGTTCAGTCATAGTCTGGCACCTTGGTCCGGATCACGGTCGACCTGTAGTACACCCATACTTTCGACACAAATATAAGTGTCTGTACGTACCCACCATCCGAATACTCGACGATCACTCCCTTCGCAATCTGTTTTTGACTCCATTCGGACCCTCAACGCCGTCGGTAGACCTGACGTACTCGCCTTGAACCAGCCATAACCCAGCCAAGACAGCTTCAGATCTCCAGATCTTCATTATCCCTGCCAGAGCCAAGACTGTAATTCAACAACACCAATCCAGCAATATTATGAACCGCTCACGATATGTACCGCAGCAGTCTGCATATACCGCTGCTCAGTTCCAGCCGTTTGGTCTCGGACCTGTACCAACCCCAGCCCAGATGCCAGGCATGATCCCGATGGGATACCCACAGCAACAGATGTTCGGTGGCAGCCCGAACCCAAATGCCATGGGCGCTTCGCCAATACTCCAGCAACAGCAAGCCATGTCTCCAAACGCTCTGTGGGCAGCCAACTTTGCCAATGGGCCGATTATTGAGGATCTTTGTGCGCCCCCACAGATGGGACTGCCAACCTCGCCACCCATGAACGCCCTTCCACCTCGGGGCATGCCAATGGGCGCAGCAATTCACCCGTCATCCATGCCGCAGGTACAGAATGTGTTTGGCCTCCGTCAACCAGGAACACCACATCCAGGACACGGTTTTGCGCCGATGATGCCGGGAGTGCCAGCTCGCATGGTTGGATCGTACCCTCCAGGTTATGCTGCCCAGCCACAAGGAATTGCATGGTCGCATCCCCACCAGCTTCAGTTCCAACAGCAGCTTCAGCAGCAGGCGGCTGAGCAACATGCTCAGCAACAACAACAACAACAGCAGCAACAGCAACAGCAAGGTCAGTTTCTGGATCCAACGATGATGCTTGGGAGGCCAAGAATGGAGCCTGGGTTTGCTACGGGAGGGAATGGTACCGAGCAGATGGGGTCGCCGTCGATGGGGAATTCGCCAGGTGCGCAGCCGTTGACGCCGGTGGAGAGTACGTTACAGGGTTTCATGTCGCCTGATTCGATCTAGATTATTGTGTCTAGGTGCTGGTCGGATTGTTGGCGACGACGGCTGGGCGTGAGAACGACGACAATGACGATTTCATGATCAAACATCGCATCAGAAGGAGCGTAGCATCGGTTCGGAAGGGAGGAGGGTATGGTTTGGAATTTCGTACTTGTCTGGAAATGGTTTCATTAGCGTTCTTGTCATCAGCGGGCGTATAGGAGTTTGAAATGGGTATAGGGACTGGGAACTCCTAGAATATATTTTCTTATTAATTCCAACAAAAACTGTTAAATGAGGTTGTTCCGATCATGATGTGCCGCGCAGCCTGCAGGTGCAGGTATGGGATCCGATGCCACCAATAGGTGCCAGAGTGAGCAACCACTCACAACGCTTGCTACGATGATGGACCCCGCCCACAGAGGCCACCATCCCCTCACACGCTCTTCCACTTCTGTGGCGGCCCGACGAAGTTACTGACAGTCGTCTACCTAGCCACCAGAGCAGATGGCAACACAATTGCAGTCGTCATGTATCTTGTCAACGTAGCAACAAAAAAACTCGAGACTTTTTCGGCAGACAACATTCCACCCTACGCCATATTGTCTCATACTTGGGGCAACGACGACGAGGAGCTTTCTTTTCGCGATATCATTGACGGACTCCTCAAGCCTGGAACACTGGGCGTCTTCAAACTCGATGGCTGCTGTAAACAGGCCCAGCTCCACGGGCTTGGTTACGTTTGGATCGATACCTGTTGCATCAACAAGTCCGACCATGTTGAGCTGAGCGAGGCAATCAACTCGATGTTCAAGTGGTATCGCGATGCTGTGATTTGCTACGTATACCTTGCCGATGCTACACCAAACACTCGCCTCTCGAACAGCCGCTGGTTTCGGCGAGGATGGACGCTTCAAGAGCTCCTGGCACCTCAGGAGCTGAGTCTGTATGGTTCGGATTGGACCTTTCTCGGATCCCGAGAAGACCTTGCAGTGTCGATTGAGCACGCCACTGGGATACCCGAAGGCTTCCTGTATGGAGATGGTGATTTTTACCGGGCAAGCGTCGCTCAGCGATTCTCTTGGGCATCAAAGCGAACCACCAAGCGCAAAGAGGACATGGCTTACTGTCTCCTTGGACTGTTTGACGTTTCGCTGCCGATTATCTACGGTGATGATCATGCTTTCGCTCGGCTTCAACGCGAAATCATGCTTAAGCTGCGCGACGATTCCATATTTGCCTGGTGAGAACAGCAAACAGGTGCAAAGCTCGTGTTTGACCTGAGCTAACCTATCAGTAGGGGTCTAAGCTATGAACATCCTACCAAGGAACAGTCACAGGACACAATTAGGGCATCCGCAGGGGCTCTCGCCGAGTCTCCGAAGGACTATGAGTACTGTGGGGCTATCGTCTCTCATGGCTCCCACAGCTCTCCGTCAAACAAGTTCGTCATCGAAAGCGGATTCCTCTGTATTACAACAATCACCTACACAGCTCAAGAGGGCGGTACCTACGGGCTTTTGAATTGTGGAACAAAAGATCACACAAGCGAGCATGTCGTTGGCATCCCTCTTCAGCACAGCACCTCTGGAGACTATTACTTTCGACCCCACAGCTACAGCGCCAGGATATTCCCTAAGCAAACGACGGATTCCAGAAGCGTTAGCCAATCGATTCACATTCAGATGTTTCGGGATCAAGAGATATCGAGGTTGTCGAAACCGAGCTGGTCGATCCGACTCAGGACATCAGGTTGTTTACTCAAGGTCCTTGAGGTATATCCTCCAGGGCGTTTACACAACAAACTGATCCACGTAGACCCCGACTTTGATTCCGCCGATGCTGTAGACCGGACCTGGGTACGGTTACAACGACACGGTAACGAGAGTCACCTGCTACCCGACTTCATTCTCATATTGACTATCACACGACACCCTGATGACGTACAAGGCAGACTGACTTGCGCCCTTGCAATTTGTTCATGTTTCACCACCTTGAAAGAGATCGCAGACAATGCGCAATTGTTATGGAAGAGCATCTTCATCCGAAAGCAAGCCAGCAACGTATCTCAGCACATCGGTGCCGCTTTGTGGCGAAGCTCCGATTCGCTAAGTGGTCACCCAAGGATTTCTGTTGTGATGTCGGAGATTGTCTCACCCCCTGATACCACAATCGATTTGACTCAGCAGCTGTCGAGGGTCAGATTGCCAGACAGGTTTCTGAGCGCCTTGGAGCACGAAGACTGCCTCAATCAGCGCTTGGCTCGGAAAGGTAACGAGCTTGAAGCCAGAGAAAAACAGCTAAACAAAACACGCGACATGCTGACCGAGCTCAATAAGCAAATTGAGAAGCTGGAAGCGTCAAAGAAGTCATTGAATGCCGAGGACCACATCTCTGCAATAGAGGTGGAGAAGTTAAAAAACGAAAAGAGCAAACTGGAATCGAAGAGATTCAAGGTGAGCTTGAATCGAACATACCTTGAAGGATGTCTGGATGAACACCACGACGGGCGCAATAAATGGCTTCGGAAAATCAGGCTACCCATTGAAAAAGGGGATGTAACAGCCGGCGATGACTCGTTTCTTGACCATCGGCTTGAAAATCTGGTCAGGCTTCTGATTTCCGTGGAAAGTTCCGCTCCTTTAACTTCAACAAAATACAACCCACCCCAGGATATGACACCACTGGCTTATGCCATCCAAGAAGGCTGCTACGAGCTTCTGCAGCGGCTTCTTGACCAGGGCGCTGATGTGAATGAGATATATGCGAACGGCAGGACTGCCCTCTTGGCCGCAGTAATCTGGGATAAAGACATGGTGGTCCAGAAACTGCTTGAGCATGGAGCAATAGTTTGGCCGGCACTGCTATGGTCGGTTCAAAACTGCGACAGAGCTGACACACTTTCACCACTCCTCAAGTTAGAAGAGACGGCTCTTGAAGTGGATGCCGAGAGGTTTCGTATGCTGCTGCTGCTGGCTGCGGAGCAGGGATCGAAAGAAATTATTCTAGAGCTTTTGTCGTGGGGCGAGGGCAGGCACACTTTCGATCTCAGCAGTAAGTCGAATCAAGACGTTGTCTGGGCTGCTGCAGTCAAAAATCACGACTCGACAGTACGGACTCTCATCAAGCATGATTGCAGTCCGAATCCGTTGAGCTGCCAGCGCTTACTCCTTCGATCGGTCTTAGAGAATTGCGCCAGCCTTCCCCCGGTCTTATGGGAGAAGAAGAAGGCGGACATACACGCCAAGTACATGGGTGGCCGCAATCTTCTATGGTTGGCAGCAGACCGGGGGTACGATTCTGTGATTGGGTCCTTGGCGCTGATCCAAACAGTGATTGACCCTGGCAGTATGGGGAGGCAGATGACCATCGCAGACGATTTTGGCCAGAACGCGCTTTCCCGAGCTGCCGAGAATGGACATGTTAACGCTGCTGTCAGATTGCTGCTCTGGGAAGATCCGACTGTCAGAGATCATGACGGACACACAGCACTTTGGTACGCCGTAATCAACGGACATGCAGATGTATTGCAGGCCCTGATGAAACACAAGTCCATCAGGGAGGATCTTTGGGAAATGGGAAAACTGTTATGGTGGGCAGTCGAGACGGACCAAGAGCAAATGGTGGACGTTATCTTGGCCAATGACGGAGCTCTGGCCTTTCAGCATCGCTACCATGACCCTCATGCGCTTCTCTGGAGTGCGCTTGGAAAAGGTACTACCAGGATTGTGGGAAAACTCCTTGCATACCGAGAGTTTCAGGTTCACAGTGTCGAAATGCTCCAATATGCGGAGAAACACCGATATGATGACCTGGTCAGGCTCTTGTCCTTGTCCAACCTACTGACATTGGCGGTCCAAGGTCGAATGGTTGTGGTTGATCGGGTGAAGCCTGAGACGGGAGACAAAAAGCAAGTGAGGTTTGGGCACCACGATGGAATTTCCAAGTTTGAAGGAAGTATCGTACCGGTTGAAACGTTGAGAGAAGAAGAGGATGAGATCTAGAGCCCCCTTCACCGAAACTTTGGGCTCTCGGATATGCTGTCAAGGTATTAGGAGCCTGGTTCTGTCATTACGCCACAAGAATGTATTCATCTGAATGACATCTCGCACAACAGCACTCACAGACTTGACCATGATGGTATTTTTCAGCTACCTACAATAGCCATGAGCTCAGCTAGCTCTACCCTCCCCCATCTCAAACACGACACAACCTCCCATTCTGCCCAGCAGGGTACCCATCCGCCGTCGCAACCCTCCACTCCTCACTCCCCACCGTCGTCTGCGCCCAAAACAACCCCCACGGATCCCTCTTCCCCTTGATCTTCAATAGTTTCTTATAATTCACTCCGAAAAAGCTATCCTGCCAATTCTTCTCCGCCGGATCCCCCTCATTCATATACGACCCCGCCCCGGACGTCAACTGCTTGAACACATCGGTGTATTTATATGTGTGCTCATCATTCACCTTTGCCTGAGCAGCCGTCCACCTAGCAGGGATAACCTCCATGAGCGCAGCAGGGAGAACAGTCTCCCTCCAGGCGGGGTGGACAGCACTGTTCTCACACCCGGGATACCCAGCCTTTTTGCATGTTGGGGCGTAACCCCAGCCGTGAAAGACGAGACCGCCTTCTTCAACGCCCGAGCGGATGGCGGCGAAAGTCTTGTTCCACAGGGCGGGGTCGACGAGGTTCTTGCGAGGAAAGAGGCGGGAGCGGTAGCGGGTGTTGGCTGGGTTGGAGGAGCCCGTTCTTTGGCCGTTGCCGGCGTAGAGGGTTGGGAGGATTTGGCCTGATGAGGGGAGGGAGACGGGGATGGAGAGGGCGTTGAGTTGAGTGTATAGGGGTTGAAGGGCGGCAATGGCTTCGGAGGCGGTGATGTTGGGGATGATTTGGTTGGAGGTAAAGGCGAAGCTATTGTTACCGAGGGGGAAGATGTAGCTGAAGCAGTAGCCGCCGAGCTCTTGGACTTTGAGGCAGTAGTGGTAGGAGATCTTGACGCCTTCCCAGAACTGGTCTGGTTTGTTATTCATGAAGTTGGTGTTGGGGGGAGGTTGGCCTGTGGCGACTCTGATGGGGAGGGGGTAGGTGCCGTCGGTGGAGTTGCTTGGGAAGCCGATGTTGCCGAAGTTGAGGGGGACGGTGACAGTGTTGATGGGAGGGTAGGCTTTGACCACGACGGAGGTGATGACGCCCCAGGTGCCTGTTCAGTGTGTCAGCATACATAGGATCTCCCAAGAAGCCATTTCACGAAGACTTACTGCCACCACCACCCCGCAACGCAAACCACAAATCATCATGGTTGAACGGATCGACCGTCAGAAACTGTCCGTCGGCAGTAACAACATTGATTGACAAGACCTGGTCCGCCCCAAGCCCATACTTGGACGTCAACGTCCCATGCCCAGCAACAGATACCCAACCCCCCACAGCACCAACCGTCCCCCAGCCCGGTCCAACAAGTGAGATATTGCTCTTGAACATGTGGTTGAACAACTCAAAAGACTCAATCCCAGCCCCGACATGCGCCGCAGGACCGGTGTACTTGCCCATCGTGAAGCTAGGCAGATATTCGAAGGTCTTGAGGTTATGTACCCAAATACTCAATGACCCAGCACCCATCGACCGTCCACCAAAGTCATGGCCGGTATTTCTACGCACTTTGGTCAGCGATATACTACCCCATCCTCATCATCACCGCAAGACCACTAACTTGATCACCACCCTCAAGTTCTTATTCCTCGCAAAGTTTACCGCAGCCTGCACATCCCTCACGCTCGTCACATTAACCACATACTCTGGCCACCCACCCCTCTCACACTCCCCCGTGGCGTTAGCACTCAACACGCACGTGCTCCCCTGAGGCCACTCCGTCAGCGTCGTCAGCGGCTCATCAAGCCAGAAGTGTGTCTGTCCTGCTTGGGTGACGAGCCACTGGCAACGTGTCTGGTTTTGCAGCGGGCCAGGGTAGCACGCCGCCTGTGCTGGCTCGGGTCGAAGCAGTGAGCCGTTGAGGAAGTTGCCGAACTTGGACCATTCCGTGACCGAAGGCCAGTCAGATGTCCCGGGAAAGGTGCGGCATTTGGGCTTGGAATGGACAGGTTTGGATACGTCGCCGAAGGAGAGGGAGGGAAAAGAGCGGATGGAGGAGGGGGTCAGGACGGTTTTTTCGTAAGGGAAGAGGACTTTGGTTTGTTTAGCGGGTTTGGGACTGCCGGCCGCGGCGAGACCGAGGAGGGAGAAGAGGAGGGCAGCGTGCATCATTGGGACGTTAACCACGCGAGAACTTGGGTGCTGTGCTGCTGTCTATGGCTGTGGAATGGTGGGCAGTGGGAGGGCATTTGTACGAATTTTTGTTATGAGAGCTAGGTACCAAGTTACGTGCAGCCAACAAACTCCAGCTGACTGCATATGTTGGTAGAGACAGGCATGCATTGGCGGCAGGAATATTTGATCAGGGGATGGGATGTGTTGGGCTTGTCTCGGAAGACTTCCCTCGTGGCAGAAACCTCTTCAGGAAGGGGGTTGCATTCTTGGTTGTGATGAACTACAGAACATAGCATCCTTGTCCGTCACCGGATTGGCCCTGTGCGGTTGTTGTTTTAGCCCCGGAGGTGAGAGGTTGGGGGCTAGGATCACAATCCAGAATGCTCCCAGAAGGGAAACCCAGGCTGTGATCCAGCTCCGGTGCTCTATCCGGGGAAGCTCTGGAAAGTCTCCCATCCTTCTGCACATGCAGCAAGGGTACAATTCGCAAGGATAATTTGTCTCTTTCCCCTCTTCCAACCACGTTCCTTTTGCCCTGGTCCTGGCTCGCCACGTCTGCATATGCACCTCATTCGACGGTTGGATGGCCACCTCTTGCAGCTTTCGTCACCCTTAATCAGCAAGGGCTGGATGGAGGTGTGAGTTGAGGCTGGAGCTCATTCCCGGGCTTTGTGCTTGCAGGGAGACGATCCCTTCTCCAAATTGCACTGAATCCCGTGACGGGGAAGCCATTTATTGTTCTATAAATTGATTCCATGTCGTTGGGTGGGTGGGAGAGAGGTTGTCAAGTCGCGACAATGCTACCTAAGATGTCGTTGCTAATTTATCCAGCAATAAATCCTACCAGAAGAACTAATCTGGAAAGCTTGTTGTTGGACGTAGGTTTGCTGTAGTCATAGCCCAGAACTGCGGGACGGCACGGAGATGGTGGGGAGCACGTCCGTTGGTCGGCCGACGTTAGAGTTCTAGTGGTGTGCGCTGCGGGAAGGGTCGGTGTCGCTTAAGGTGCCATAGTGGGTGAACTTGTCAATCTCTCTCCGCCATATACCATCACTAGACAGGAATCATCTTAGCACGAGACGATAAGGGCTTGTTCCGCCTTGGTGGTCTAGCCAGGCAAGTTGGCCAACCCCGCCCTCACGACAAAAGCAAAGCGCCAAGAACATAGCATGTCATCTTGGGCCCAATGGCTTACCTTGGAGCTCCTCCTATCCCCGAATTCTGCCCACCTACCCAAATGAGGTCAGTCGGGTCTGGTGTGGGGGGGGGGGGGGGCAGGGGCGGCTGTTGAGATGTCCGGCCAGAATAAAGAGGAGGGGCAGAGGCCCAGAAGGAGAAACATGATCGGCTCAATCAGCAAACATGGCGTCCAACATCCCCATGACCCCGTGGTCCTTGGTGCCCTCCTTGCTGGCCATCTACTGTTTCTACGGCATATGGCTAGCCATCTTCCGCCTATTCCTCTCCCCCCTATCCCGATTCCCCGGCCCCAAACTCGCAGCAGCAACAGGATGGTACCAATCCTACTACGAGCTCGTTACATGGGCCAAAGGCCACTTCAAAATCAAGGACCTCCACGGCAAGTACGGCCCCATTGTCCGAATCAACCCTTGGGAAATCTCCATCAACGACGCAGAGTTCTACTCTGTCCTTAACGTCTCCGGCTCTGTCAGGCACACCAACATCGACGTTCGGCAACGAGCTGCCCTCGGATTCGGAGAGTCACACGGGTTCACCGAAGACCACAGCTTGCACAAGATGCGGCGGAAGCCCCTTGAGCCCTTGCTTTCTCGACGGGCGATTGACCTTGCCCAGGAAAACATCTGGACGTTCGCGAAGCGGGTAGAGGAGCTGTTCAACAAGGCAAAGGGGACCGGGAATGTGATTAGCCTCAACCGGGCGTTTTCCGCCTTTGTTGACGACGCTGTGTCCGAGACTTGCTTCGGCAAGAGCATTGGTCTGCTAGAAGACAAGGACTTTTCCCCAAGCTGGCATAAACTCCTCGAGGGCCTCGGACCGCAAACACCGCTGCTGTTCAACTTCCCTATTCTCCCAAGGATGCTCAACCTCCTCCCAACCGCCGTCGTAGCTAAGCTCCATCCCGAGGGGGCGGCCTACGCCCTGCTAAAAAGCGTACCCTTCCCCCCTTCCCTCCTGTCCCCATCCATCATTCCAACCACTGACACTCCCCTTTCTAGTACACCGAATCCATCGTCGACACTGCCCTCTCCTCCCCCGACTCCAAACTCACCACCTCCCGCAAACTAATCCAAACAATCCTCTCCTCCGACCTCCCCCCCTCCCAAAAAACCCGCTCCCGCCTCGCAACCGAAGCCTCGGTCATCCTCGCCGCAGGCGGCATAACCACAATGAGAATGCTGACCATAACCTCTTATTACCTCCTCTCCTCCCCCTCCAAACTCCACCATCTCCAAAGCGAGCTCACCTCTCTCATGCGCAGCTACCCAACCACAACCCCCCGCTGGTCCGACCTGGAAAAACTCCCTTACCTGAGCGCCTGTATCAAAGAATCCTTGAGGTTAGGCATAGGCGCAACCCGACACGCGGCCAAATACTTCCCTAACGACGAGATAGAGTACAAGTCGTGGGTGATACCAAAAGGGACGTCAATCTCTGTGCCCATGTACCCCATGCACTACGACCAAGAGGTTTATCCTAATCCATGGGGGTTTGAACCAGAGAGGTGGTTGGGGGAGTACGACAAAACGATGGACAGGAATTTGAACCCTTTTAGCAAGGGGAGTAGGGCGTGTTTGGGCAAGAAGTGAGTCTTTTGCCTACCTACCAGATAGAGAATAGAGGAGTGGTGTGAGTTGCTGACAGGCAGGTGGTGTGATAGTTTGGCATATGCCGATATGTATATCATGCTAGCGGTGCTCTTCCGTCCTGGGGGTCCCCAGATGAGGTTGTACAAGACTGACGAGTCGGACGTCAAGTTTGAGTGTGACTTTGGGGTGTCGAGTCCACGGTTGGGGAGTAAGGGGGTGAGGGTGGTGGTTGAGTAACAGGTGGCAAGTTACCATGGTGCAGTTGGATAGGAGACTTGCATTTCCGGGGAAGAGGGCAAAAGGTAGGTAATGAAACGAAGTAATTTTATCCAAATCTATGCTGATCGGCCATCTATCATCTACATCTAGATGTATGTCAACCGGGATGTCTGTGACGTCAAGTTCAATGTATCATCCGAAACCAACACCCAAACCGATACCCAAACACCGAAAAGAAATCTCAACAACCCAAAGAAACAGCCCCATTATTCGTACCATCACCCCCCACAGCCACCCAACCTCCCCAACCCTAGACACCAGGCAATCTGGGAGGTCTCGCATTAGCCGCAGCCACGAAGTGCCCCCAGGTAATCAACTCCCGACTGCAATCATCCTGATCAATCGAGCACTCAATCAACGTCGGGCCTTTTGTGTTCTCCTCCGCAGCCTTGATCGCATCCTGCAACTCTCCCGCCGTCTTGGCCGTGAGCCCCTTTGCATTGCCATCCTCCCCGTTGAAAGCCTGCACCAGCAGCGCATAGTTCCAATTCTTGATCTTGTTGTAGCTGCCATCGTGAATCTCCACTTCGATCGTGTACCCCCGGTTGTTGATCAAGACGATGGTGATGGGGAGATTGAACCTCACCATCTGTGATACCTCTTGAGCAGTGACCTGGAACGATCCATCACCCACCATGACGATGATCTTCCTGTCCGGGTGACGGAGGGCATACCCAAAAGCAGCGGGGATAGACCAGCCGATGTGACCCCACGCCATCTCAATCTCGAATAGGGCACCTGGTGGAAGCTTGAGCTGAACGCCGTTGAACCAGCTGTCGCCTGTTTCGACAAACAGGGTGGTCTTGGAGTCGAGAAGGGCCTGTATTTGTCTCGAGATCTCCTTGCGGGTGAGCTCGTCGCTTGGGGTGGCCGTGCGGACAAGCACTGGGTCAGGCTTGAGACGGTTATACTCGATCATGGTGGAGTTGTTGAACTTGACTGTCGTAGCCAAGTGGGAAAGGAATTCCCCAAGGCGGACGCGGCTAAAGTGGGCGCCGGGGAAAGTGACATGGTCCATCTCGGCGGCCATGAGGGGAATGTCGGGCATGGCTGTCCACCCTACTGTGCTGTAATCGGTGAAGGCGGTGCCGACACATAGAAGAGCATCGGCCCAGTGGACAATGGAGTCTGCCGCGTCAGTGCTGACGGTGCCCCAGAAGATACCCACGAACTGTTTGTGGTCCTCTGGGAACATGCCCTTGGCTGCGGGTTGGACAGCAACGGCACAGCCCATGGCTTCAGCGAGCTTGATAAGAGCCTGTTCAGCGCCATCGCCTGCACGACGGAGCTTTGGACCCACGAGGATGACAGGCTTGAGCTTCCCGGAGAGGTACTCGGAAGCGCAATTGGCAGCTGCCGCGAGGGCGGCCTTGTCGCTTGTGACGGGATCGGTGACGGCGCTGATGGGTCCAGGACGAACACACTCGGCTCCAGAAAGGTTCGTTGGGATCTCGATGTAGCATGGCTTGCGGGCTAGGAGGGCATGGCGGATGGCACGATCGATCAGCCTAGGGGCTTCGTGTGCTCGGGCGACGGCAACTGCGCAGCAGGTGATTTTCTTTGCCATCTCAAGCTGGTAGCTGTAGTCGGTCGTACCGAGGGTGTGGTGGAGGAGGTGGAATTGGCTGGCGTCATTGGTGTTTGGTGAGCCGCTGATGAGAATCAGTGGCAGGTTCTCGGCGTAGGCACTGCCGGTACCATTGAAGGCGGAAAGGGCGCCGACGCTGAAGGTGACGACGCATGCCGAGACGCCGTTGGCACGGGCATACCCTTCAGCGGCCAGCGAGCAGTTGAGCTCATTGGCACAGCCCACCTCTGTGAGATTGGGGTTGGCTTGTAGTTTGTCGAGGAGGACGAGGTTGTAGTCACCCGGCACGACAAAGTGATGGCGAATGCCAATCTGGGCGAGACGTTCGGCAAGGTAATCTCCAACAGTGTACTTTGTTGGTAGTGACGACATGGTTATGTGTGAAGTGTGTAATGTTGTTGTGGAACCAAGAAGAGAATGTCTCTTGGAAACGATGCTAAAGAAGCTTGCGAAGGCATGATAGCGACCGTGTTGAAGGCGATGGGCTGCTGACCTTTCTTTATCTCTTTTTGATCAGATGGTCTCGACTGCTTCGCGTTGCCGCATTCAAGTGATGTTGGCGAAGCCGGCGACGGCACTGTGCCCACTGCTTCCGTTGATGTGGATTCCCGGCGGTACTTGACAGTGGCCAGAGCCACCGAAAAAGCTTATCTCGACCACCCCACGTCCAGTCTGCAACGGCGACGTTGCGGCTCTGGGCATCTGTGGCGTGAAAGGCGTCGATACGAAGAACTGCTATCGTGTAAGCGCCTGTCCATCATGATCATCATCAGCTTCCATGCGTCCGATGTCGTTTAGGCAGGACGTTGGACGGTCGGCCCGACCCAGGGGCTAATCAAACGTAGACGTTCTGGCTTGATCAGACCACAGTCTCGATGTGCTGGTTCAAATGTAACCGCGGGGACACCCGGCGGTAAGCGCGCCTGCGAGGCCTGAGTAAACGTGCAGATCCATCGAGATTCGAGCTTGTGTGCGACGGGAATAGCGTGGGCAGGAGGGGTGTACTGATAACGCCAAGATCTCGTGATGCTGACGAACTCACCTCTTGGCAGGTGTCTGTTCGGGCCCCACAGCTGACAGCACCCGCCACATTGTAAAACATTCGAGCCTCGAACTGTCATGCTGTGCACGTACTTCCATGGACAAAAGCGTGTTTTCTCTTACTAACATGCCGATTTTCTCGCGTCGACGGTTTGCCTCTGCCCAGGCGTCTTCTCTTCGTTGACCCAGTCATCAACCCACAGTCCGATGATGATCCGCCTCTCCGGATGCCCTGCTCCGGGGGCAGGCCCCACTTTCCCGGTTCGTCGGTCCCAGAGACCTGAATCACCATGCCCAATATATACCATCAACAACACAACTGTTTTTATCATCCTATGGGTTTGCCTGCTATTTCACACATTGCCAAGTCTCAACCCACAGCCCTCTTCGCTCTTACACGTCTGTCTCTTGCCATCCTTCTCCTGCCGTCGTTTTCCCTTGACATCGCTATAACCCACACTCAGTGAACAGAGGAGGGCCGCTGCTGCAAAGCACACAGCCGCTAGAAACATCTTCATGATACCTTCGTTGTATCCCCGCACAACCTCGCTGATCATCTCACCGCCGTCATTGACTATCCGTACAACACCCTTAGCCCCATTTTTCCAGAGAATCAGAGGAAGTCGCTCGCCCAATGCCGTGCAATCTAGCTCCAAATATTCCGCCAGAATTTCCGGGTGTTCCACCTTCCACAGCTTGGACATGTGCGCCATCAAAAGGTGATGGGCAACCGGTAGTTCTATAGCTGCGCCGAGGCCATGCAGAAAACATAATCGCCACTGTTGCCTCCGTCGAATCTGCTGAACCAAGGCTTGCCCGTGAAATGATATTGGGATCCAAAGATGAGCCCATCCCAGCGCCTAAACCAAGGACAATCTGGGGTGCAATTCGCTGTGTTTCTGCGGTCAAGGGCGCAAACATGGTCGTGAACGAAATCCCAAACAACCCTGTAACCACAACATGCATGACGCGAATGGATAACGGAGTGCCTTCTTGTTGACCAACCGCACGAGTAAAGCATGTAAAGGAGAAAGCAGTTATTAGTGTGAATGGAAGAATCGACATTCCTGGTTTCCAACGCTGTTTGATAATTATGACTTGAAGCCAGAAAGAAAGCTACGAGGTCAGGCTGTTAGTGAAGTATTAGAGTGGAAGATTATGGGAACTTACATAATACTGCAAAACTGCAACACTCCCAGACATGAAGAACACATGGAGACTGCCGGAGGGAGTGCGATTCTTTGCTCTCAACCTGAAGACCGCCAAGTCTTCAAAAACAAACAATAGCATGGCGCATCTCATAGCCGCGAAACATGTACTCATCATGTTGAAAATGCCACGAGAAAACCAGGCCATGCCGATCCCCGAGATACAGAGCCAGGTCGAGAAGGATCATATCGCCAGGGAACGGTGGAATATGTCTGATATATCCACCATCGAAAGTTGTTCCAGCCGTCCCAGCGATCCTGGTTTTGGATCCCCAGTGTGGAAGAACGCAAGCACCCCAATAATTCCCAATACACCAATCAAATCATTAACAGCAAAGCACCACCGCCGATTGTTCTTGGTTGCCAGCGCTCCTGCGAGCATCGGACCCAGAAAAGCGGCAAGTCCATGCACCACAGCATTGTAATATGCAATGAAGTTCGGTTAGCCTTTCAAAGAAGCTTCCTATGCGACCCCGTACATCCCAATGTCCGAAAGAGACCTGAAGTGGTCGGTAATGTCCGGCAGCATCGTGCCGATGAATGCTCTATCCAGGGAGGAGCAAAAGTATGGAAGCGTGACCGAGGCCAGGACAAGGCCTAAGCGAAGCCTGTGGAGGTACGTAGTGTCCATGCTGGCGGGTGGCGTTTAGCTGCGGGCTTTTCGGACCTGATGAGGCTCGTGAAAATACTTTCGGACATGGAATGTCGATGGTGAGTATAAGATTGAGTTGCGATGATCCATGAGAAAATGGTCGTGGACAGTGTCTCCGCAGGAGGGTGATTGTCGGGCTAGGAAGCTGCCCTATCCCAAAACATGTCTGAGAAGGAGCGCATACGTAAGTCCTGGCATCGAACCAACGGTCGGTCGTGATTGCTCTGACACTCGCCTGTCAGGCCTCCGGACCTTCATCGAATCTCCATACATCTCTTTCCTGGCCGGTTAATGATATGCTCTCAAATCGCCTCACCCTTCATCATGCCTTAAATATACGATTCCCCTTGTAGTCTGTAGGAATGCCATTTCTCATCAACCACGTCGTCATCCTCTTCTTTCTTTTGCTTTCCTTTCTTTTAAACGCAGCTTTCGGAAACATGCCTCCTCCACCCAGGAAGTCTCTCAGGCTTCAACATCATCTTCCAACTCTTCGTTCTCCAAGTCTTTATGCGACTTTTTGGGATTGCGACGTAATATAACAGGTAGTAAGTATCCAACGATGATGCAGACCAGATCCCCTTCACCGACGTCCTGATTTCCGAGACCTAGCGTACCATTCTATGTCCTGATCATGCAGCGGTTCTAAATGGATGCATGAACTCGTCGGAAGAGCCCAGTAATGAATAAATATAGAATCGGGATTCTAAGCTCTGGTTTTGGAGGTGGACTATCGACTGGTTGTCGGAGGTTCAACGCCATTGCTTGCCCAGTCTCGCTGACACAAGAACAGATCACAGCCGTCATCATCTGGAAAACTCAACACTCCCAGACGGCCTGGGATCTCGAATGATGGTGTTCCAAGGTAGGTAGGGTGGGTATCGGGGTTCGTTGGTATACTTCGCTTGACAGGCCTCGCTTGATAGGATCTGACGATCTGGTCAACCCATCATCGCTGCCGCAGCCTGTGCCTGTAGGTCCACCCAAACGTGGAGAAATAGTCATGGTGCCATAAAGGGCTCTCAAATAATCCAAGAGTCTTCTGAATATGTCAGAGGCAACTCGCCACAACGGTGGCAGGTCCAAGGGTGTGTTCGAGGATATGCCAAGAGCAGCCCCCAATTCCGCTCAAGTCTGTCGGTGCCCCGCCCTTGGCATTGGACTTCTCCCCACATTTCTCCAATTCTAGCACCCCACCACCCTCCACCACGGACGTGTAGCTATGGCGAACGATTGCTATGCTGACAATACCTTATCAGCAAACATCCACATCATGCCCGACTTACACAAGTCCCTGGCGTCAGCTCTTTTCGGAGCGGAAGAACGAGTTCCACGGCACTCTAGTGGTCAGTCGCCTTCTCTGGCGGTGCCCACGGCACGCTATTTGCACTGAACAGCCAATGGCTGTGATTCCCGTAACACCAAAGATAAATCTATTCTAGGACCTTGAACGTTGTTGGCCCCGGGAACAACGAGGCTTACCATGCGGCTTTCCCCTTGGTAGTATGAGCTATGGGCGCGGGGGTCCTACCGGCCGTGTCATTCCCGCCGTAGCGAGCACCGGTTCCATGGCATGCTTGCTCCTCCATCAAGTTTAACCGTTCCTATTCCCGCGCGAGGATTCTGCCTTGCCCTTTAGGCCTTTCGAAGGAACATGTCGATGCCCTCACTACGACTGGGAAGGATGAAGATTCCACCTTGCCCCGCAACCAAGAAAAAATTACAAAGCCAACAGTATCACAACATGATCCCTGCCATGATTCTCAGCTATAAATGATGATGTATTCCAGGGCTCTTGAACAAACAGCTCTCTCATCAATCAGAGAGCCAGCATCGGCCATTGCAAACATGCTACTCCATTATCTCGCTCTTCTTCCTGTTGCGTTTGCTGGGAGCCACAAAGCCCCCTCAGCAACCACGCTCAACGGTACCTACATCGGCCGTTACCTCCCCGAGTTTTCTCAGGATCTGTTTCTTGGAATCCCCTTCGCCAGAGCTCCCGTCCTTGGAAATCCCACCCCTTGGGACGAGTCCTGGAGAGGTTCCCGCTCCGCCGAGTACAATGGTGCCATTTGCTATTGCTATGCGCCGCCGGCAGACATGGAAAGGGCAAATGTGACGGAGAAGTCGGACGAATGCCTGAATCTCAACGTCATTCGACCATCTGGCATTGGCAAGAATAAAAGGCTCCCTGTCGTTGTCTGGCTCTACGGCGGCGGGTTTGTTGACGGTTTCGGCGCCGATATCAACTCGAACATGTCCTACATCGTCCAAGCGAGCGTGGCCCAGCAGATGCCCATCATTGCCGTCACACTGAACTATCGTGTCGGCTTTCTTGGGTTCCCCGGCGGTGCTGAGGTAGCTAAGGAAGGCGTCACCAACTTGGGCTTCAAGGATCAACGGATAGCCCTGCAATGGGTCCATGAAAACATTGCCGCTTTTGGCGGCGATCCGGACAAGGTCACACTCTGGGGTCAATCTGCTGGAAGCCACTCCATCACTCATCAGATCTTGGCCTACGGAGACCAACGCGGCGAGAAGAGGCTTTTTCGGGGAGCCATCATGGTCAGCTCGTCAGTGGGCGTCGGGAACTCTCACCACCCAACACGCTATGACGCTCTTGCCGGCTACAAGGGGATTGTTCGGGCGACAAACTGTACTGGCGCCCAAGACACTCTGGCCTGTCTGCGGAGACTGTCTGGGGACCAGCTGTGGGAAGCAAGTATGACAGTGGCCGACTTGGAAGTCTGGAAGCCGATGGTAGACGGAGACTTTGTGTCCATGCCTCCGACGCTCCAGCTTCTCTCGGGAAAGTTCCGTCGCGATGTGTCTGTCTTGATCGGAACCGGTAGTGATGAAGGCCTGGGCCCCTCCAAATCATTACCTCAAGACCTGGACACGGACGAGGATGTCCACGCGATACTTAGATTGTTACTCCTTGACGCACGGAATGAGACACTCGACCTCATCATGCGAGCGTACCCTGCGGAAGCCCAGGGTCCGCCCTACGCTTTGCCAATGTCGGAGACAGATCGGCTGTGCGAGGAATTCAGGATTGCTGGGGGCTTACGCTGTGGGAAGCAGTTCCGGAGATTTGCTTCGATGTTTGGTGACTTTTTCGTGATCGCTGGTCGCCGGGCTGTCGCGCAGAAGTTTGCTGAGCTAGGCATGACGGCATATTCGTACCGGTTCGATACGTGGCCGACCTCCTTTCCAATCACCAACTTTACAAACTTTAAGCCTGGGTTTGCTGGTCACTCCACAGACTACTCTTACTTTTTCCGTTTCCCAAGGGAACATGACCTCTACGGCAACAACCCGCCAATTCCGAAGGGCTCTGAGGCGCATCTTCAGCTGTCACAGGGCATTGCTGCCAAGCTCATTGCCTACATCTACACTGGCAACCCCAACGCGGTCTCTGGTATGTTTCTTGCGCAACGATGCAGTTGTAGTGACAACGCACTAACCTTTCTTGTACTACTAGTCCCCGGCTTTCCTGTCTGGCCCAAGTACGACGTCAAGAAGCCGACTAACATGGTATTCAACGCCACCGAGCATCCCGACTGTCTCAACGTTCACATCGAGCCTGATACCTGGCGCAAGGAGGGCATGGCAATCTGGCCAAGCCACCCGATCGAGCTGGACTACCGGAAGACTGTCCCTGACAATCTTAGAGACCTGTAAGCCTATACGTGGAAGGCTTGAGCCATGTGGAGGAGCTTAAGCTCTGGACCTTGGGTTGTTGCTGGATGTGAGACATACCAACAGCGCCTGAAAAGTCTAAACGTTGTTTGTAACGCCACATCTCGAGCTTTATCTGGTTTTTAGCAACCAGAGTTTGTATTCCCAGCACGTGGCATAATTTCTACGATAACTCTTCAATTCCATCTTGCTGTGGGTCAATCAACATGTTTATTCGATGACTTTGTCACCTGTATGACCCCCTTAAATAATGACAATGATGTGTTTGCAAGGCTGTCAGAGTCAAAAGACCTACACCTCAGATCTCTGACAGATCGAAGCACACAGTCAAAATGCTCGATTTGCGATTTATTTTTCCGTAGCAGCAACTGACGGTCATTCCACTTAAAAGATAATCCATCCAGCTTTGGATCTTTACTCTATCTACTTGATCAAGATATGGAGATTCTTGTCAACACTATCCATCCTGCCTCTATTCCCATTTTTTGCTGCTAACAATCCGATCTGACTCGGGACAGCCATCAGCGAGCGCGGAGCAACTAAACCTCTGGATGCGCTACACAGCTGGCTCCACGTGGTAAGATGCTTTGATCAACCAAGGCAAACAATGATGGAAAGAGGTTGATTGGCCCATCGTATATATGTAACACCCATCTCACTCTCATCTGAACATCGAAATGCCCCATGGAAGTCCTCAGACGGGTCCGTCGAACAAGGAGTTTGCTTCACCTGCATTGAACCTGCTACTTTGGAACCGTCAACCCAGTACGTGCCCTCCTCCTTGGCCTGAGAAAGGCAATCTGGGTGGCGTTTTCCACATGCTTTCCCGTCGGCAACCCACCAACCCCTCCGCGCTGCGATTAGGCACGAGCTGCAAGGCGGACGCCTGCTGGTACAATTGTAAGACCTCCTAGTGTTGGGAAGACGCCTGAAGATGTCAAATGAAGGTCTCCGATTATGTGATGAAGGCCTCAGGTTATCTAATGAAGGCCTAATTAATAACTTCAAATGCCTCTCTAAAGGTTCAATCGGCCTTCATTGGATAGTTTGATGCCTCTTGACTATCCAGATAGACCTGTTCAGTATCCAATTAGGCCTAATAAGCTTTCGAATAGGCCTTCAAGCTGCCTGCATAGACCCTCGAACGCTCCTTCCACGTCTAGCCACCATCTGTCGAGGCCTAGGGCACACTTTTGACGCCTATTAAAAGACTTTCGACGCGTTCAATTTTCGAACTTTGACCTTTTCTTCAGGCCTTCACAAAACCAGATCACCACCACCACCACCATCGCCAAAACGATGGAGACCTCGGACCGGACGGTGGAGTTCATCTCCACCGTCACCACAATGACGGTGATTGCGTTTTGCGCTGTGTTCCTCCGGCTTTTTTCAAAAGCCAAGTACGGAAAGGAGGTGATGCTGGACGACAACCTCATGGTGGTCGCCTGGGTACGCGTTTCCCTCGTTTGCAAACCCTCACACACTCGCCGCGTGCTAACGGTCAACAACAGCTCCTCACGCTCGGTAGCCTGGCGCTGCTGCTAGCGTCGGTAGCCAACTTTGGCTACACCCTCCACCAACAGGTGGAGGACAAGTTTCCCAAGGGCGCCGCCGCCCTGATCTCGGTGGCCCAGGCCCTGAGCTCTTGCTCAGGGGCTGCGGCCAAAACTTCCGCCGCCCTGCTGCTGTGGAGGATCACCCCGGTGTTTTGGCAGAGGGCTCTGCTCAAGACCACCACCGCCATCACCATCTTGACGACCCTCATCGTCGCGGTGGTGATGTCGGTCAAGATCAACGACAACAACATGCAGCAAGAGTGTGTCAACAAGACTACAGCCTGGAACTTTGGGATCTTCTATGCTGGTAAGTTTACTCTGTCTGACGGCGACAAAGCCTGGTAACTAACAATGCTGGGGCTGGGACTAGTTTGGGGCGTTATCTCCGACTTTATTTTGTCCCTTTTACCCTGGATCATGGTCTGGAAGCTTCGGATGAAAAAGGCAGAGAAGTACGGTCTCGCCGTCGCGCTGAGCATGGGTTGCGTGTGGGTCTTTTCTTCTCCTCTCCCCATCCCATTCTCGCACCGTAACTGACTACCACTCTCCTACTATAGAACAAGCATCCTCGGGATTATGAAACTCTCGTACATCAATTGCGTCTCTGTCCTCGACCTCGATCTCTCTTGTAAGTTCTTTTATTTAGACCGCCCTAACCCTCCACTGACCACCCTCCTGTCCAGACACCTCGATAGACCTCATTACATACCACTTTGTCGAACCAACCGTAATCATCACTGCGGCCTCCATTCCTGCCCTCCGCTTCTTTCTTCATAACCAAGTTACCGCCATGCGCCGCTCGTGCCGCGCAAGCGAGCTACTCGATATGACCAACCCAATCACGAATCTTTCACGAGCCAGCCGAAGAAGCTTTCTCCCCCGGCCCCCAGCTCAAGCACATCAACATCATCACCCCTTTGTTGATTCCGAGTCCATGATCTCTTTGTCCACAATGTTTAGAAGTTTACCCCCCTCCGCGGAAGACCCACCACCTATGCCACCGATTCGGTCTATGCCCGTCGCCCGAGTAGGCGTTGCTGGCGCAAGTTCCAGCGAAGGAAGAAATATGACGACTGTTACCACCATCACCGGAGGACATAACAACATTAGATCAGCTAGTTCGAATGAACAGCAGCCCAAGGAAGGAGGGATTCTCAGGACGGTGAGAGTTGTTGTTAGCAGCGAAGGAGAGGGCTCTACGTTGACCTCGGAGACGACGGCCAGCATCAGAGAGAGTTACAGAGAGCCCAGAGAGCCCAGAGAGCCCAGAGAGCGTTCGTGGAATACTTGGCCCAGTGGGCGCAGAGAAAGCGATTTGGAGATGGGGGATGTGATTAGGGAGAACGAGCGGAAGGGTGGGAAGAAGAACGAGTAGCATTTGGTATGGCATTTTGCTTGCTAGATGGATGGGAAGATTTGCTATCGCGAGTTTATACATGTGTACTACCTGGCATAGACCTGCTATATGAGCATCAAGAGGTCACAGGTGAGAGCCAACTCGGCCAATTGAAGACATGGAGATATTTTTGTCTCTTTTTTATTCTCATACATTTTCCACTGTCCAAATTCCGGCTGTTGAACCTACATCTCACCCGGGGTATCCCTGTTGAACGCCAGTACACTCACACTCTCTGCCTATCAGACAACAATCTAAACAGACAAATCCTCCCCCCAAACCTCCTTCGCAATCTCGACCTCCAGCCTCACCTTGGCCCACTGCTCCTCTTCGGTAAGATCATTCCCCTCCACCGTCGAGCTAAACCCACACTGATGACTCAAGCAAAGCTGGTCCAGCCCCTGTGGACAATACCCCGCCGCCTCCTTCAGCCTCCTCTTGATATCCTCCTTGTCATCCAACGCGGCCTTCTTGCTGCTCATGACCCCCAAAACGACAATCTTTCCCTCGGGCAAGAACCTCAACGGCTGGAAATCGCCCGATCTCTGGTCGTCATACTCCAAAAAGTAAACATCCACATCCAGCTCCTTGAACAGCGT